>NW_027673112.1:0-538000 GCF_964194105.1 Spermophilus citellus | reverse complement strand
TTTGGGTGAAAAAATATTTGCTGAGATTTCTGGAGATTCGTAATTTTGGGAAGCTTGGCAACCCCTTTACATGAAAGTGTTTCTCGCCAGTCACTGCTTAGGGCTACATCAAGAGGAAACAAAACATAGAGATAGAACGTGAAACTACTTTATTGTGTCAAGTTTCAAGAAGCTAGCACAAACCGTGTTGGATTTAGAGTTCCAAATACATCTATCAATATAGGAGAAAACAGAGTGAAACCTAAAAATTCAAACTGTTAGTGGAAACGAACACTTCAACATAGAAGAACGAAATTTGGGGAACCAAGGCGCCTTAGTTTACTGATCATTACCTGAAAGTATCATCCAGTTTGGGTGAAAAAATATTTGCTGAGATTTCTGGAGATTCGTAATTTTGGGAAGCTTGGCAACCCCTTTCCATGTAAGTGTTTCTCGCCAGTCACTGCTTAGGGATACATCAAGAGGAAACAAAACATAGAGATAGAACGTGAAACTACTTTATTTTGTCAAGTTTCAAGAAGCTAGCACAAACCGTGTTGGATTTAGAGTTCCAAATACATCTATCAATATAGGAGAAAACAGAGTGAAACCTAAAAATTCAAACTGTTACTGGAAACGAACGCTTCAACATAGAAGAACGAAATTTTGGGAACCAAGTCGCCTCAGTGTACTGATCATTACCAGAAAGTATCATCCAGTTTGGGTGAAAAAATATTTGCTGAGATATCTGGAGATTCGTAATTTTGGGAAGCTTGGCAACCCCTTTCCATGAAAGTGTTTCTCTCCAGTCACTGCTTAGGGATTCATCAAGAGGAAACAAAACATAGATATAGAACGAGAAACAACTTTATTGTGTCAAGTTTCAAGAAGCTAGCACAAACCGTGTTGGATTTAGAGTTCCAAATACATCTATCAATATAGGAGAAAACAGTGAAACCTAAAAATTCAAACCTTTACTGGAAACGAACGCTTCAACATAGAAGTACGAAATTTGGGGAACCAAGTCGCCTCAGTGTACTGATCATTACCTGAAAGTATCATCCATTTTGGGTGAAAAAATATTTGCTGTGATTTCTGGAGATTCGTAATTTTGGGAAGCTTGGCAACCCCTTTCCATGAAAGTGTTTCTCGCCAGTCACTGCTTAGGGCTATATCAAGATGAAACAAAACATAGAGATAGAACGTGAAACTACTTTATTGTGTCAAGTTTCAAGAAGCTAGCACTAACCGTGTTGGATTTAGAGTTCCAAATACATCTATCAATATAGGAGAAAACAGAGTGAAACCTAAAAATTCAAACTGTTACTGGAAACGAACGCTTCAACATAGAAGAACTAAATTTGGGGAACCAAGTCGCCTAAGTGTACTGATCATTACCTGAAAGTATCATCCAGTTAGGGTGAAAAAATATTTGCTGATATTTCGGGAGATTCGTAATTTTGGGAGGCTTGGCAACCCCATTCCATGAAAGGGTTTCTCGCCAGTCACTGCTTAGGGCTACATCAAGAGGAAACAAAACATAGAGATAGAACGTGAAACTACTTTATTGTGTCAAGTTTCAAGAAGCTAGCACAAACCGTGTTGGATTTAGAGTTCCAAATACATCTATCAACATAGGAGAAAACAGAGTGAAACCTAAATATTCAAACTGTTACTGGAAACGAACGCTTCAACATAGAAGAACGAAATTTGGGGAACCAAGTCGCCTCAGGGTACTGATCATTACCTGAAAGTATCATCCATTTTGGGTGAAAAAATATTTGCTGTGATTTCTGGAGATTCGTAATTTTGGGAAGCTTGGCAACCCCTTTCAATGAAAGTGTTTCTCGCCAGTCACTGCTTAGGGCTACATCAAGAGGAAACAAAACATAGAGATAGAACGTGAAACTACTTTATTGTGTCAAGTTTCAAGAAGCTAGCACAAACCGTGTTGGATTTAGAGTTCCAAATACATCCATCAATATAGGAGAAAACAGAATGAAACCTAAAATTTCAAACTGTTACTGGAAACGAACGCTTCAAAATAGAAGAACGAAATTTGGGGAACCAAGTCGCCTTAGTGTACTGATCATTACCTGAAAGTATCATCCAGTTTGGGTGAAAAAATATTTGCTGAGATTTCTGGAGGTTCGTAATTTTGGGAAGCTTGGCAACCCCTTTCCATGAAAGTGTTTCTCGCCAGTCACTGCTTAGGGATACATCAAGACGAAACAAAACGTAGAGATAGAACGTGAAACTACTTTATTGTGTCAAGTTTCAAGAAGCTAGCACAAACCGTGTTGGATTTAGAGTTCCAAATACATCTATCAATATAGGAGAAAACAGAGTGAAACCTAAAAATTCAAACTGTTACTGGAAACGAATGCTTCAACATAGAAGAACGAAATTTGGGGAACCAAGCCGCCTTAGTTTATTGATCATTACCTGAAAGTATCATCCAGATTGGGTGTAAAAATATTTGCTGAGAATTCTGGAGATTCGTAATTTTGGGATGCTTGGCAACCCCTTTCCATGAAAGTGTTTCTCGCCAGTCACTGCTTAGGGCTACATCAAGAGGAAACAAAACATAGAGATAGAACGTGAAACTACTTTATTGTGTCAAGTTTCAAGAAGCTAGCACAAACCGTGTTGGATTTAGAGTTCCAAAAACATCCATCAATATAGGAGAAAACAGAATGAAACCTAAAAATTCAAACTGTTACTGGAAACGAACGCTTCAACATAGAAGAACGAAATTTGGGGAACCAAGTCGCCTTAGTGTACTGATCATTACCTGAAAGTATCATCCAGTTTGGGTGAAAAAATATTTGCTGAGATTTCTGGAGATTCGTAATTTTGGGAAGCTTGGCAACCCCTTTCCATGAAAGTGTTTCTCGCCAGTCACTGCTTAGGGATACATCAAGACGAAACAAAACGTAGAGATAGAACGTGAAACTACTTTATTGTGTCAAGTTTCAAGAAGCTAGCACAAACCGTGTTGGATTTAGAGTTCCAAATACATCTATCAATATAGGAGAAAACAGAGTGAAACCTAAAAATTCAAACTGTTACTGGAAACGAACGCTTCAACATAGAAGAACGAAATTTGGGGAACCAAGTCGCCTTAGTTTATTGATCATTACCTGAAAGTATCATCCAGATTGGGTGTAAAAATATTTGCTGAGATTTCTGGAGATTCGTAATTTTGGGATGCTTGGCAACCCCTTTCCATGAAAGTGTTTCTCGCCAGTCACTGCTTAGGGATACATCAAGACGAAACAAAACGTAGAGATAGAACGTGAAACTACTTTATTGTGTCAAGTTTCAAGAAGCTAGCACAAACCGTGTTGGATTTAGAGTTCCAAATACATCTATCAATACAGGAGAAAACAGAGTGAAACCTAAAAATTCAAACTGTTAGTGGAAACGAACGCTTCAACATAGAAGAACGAAATTTGGGGAACCAAGTCTCCTTAGTTTACTGATCATTACCTGAAAGTATCATCCAGTTTGGGTGAAAAAATATTTGCTGAGATTTCTGGAGATTCGTAATTTTGGGAATCTTGGCAACCCCTTTCCATGAAAGTGTTTCTCGCCAGTCACTGCTTAGGGCTACATCAAGAGGAAACAAAACATAGAGATAGAACGTGAAACTACTTCATTGTGTCAAGTTTCAAGAAGCTAGCACAAACCGTGTTGGATTTAGAGTTCCAAATACATCTATCAATACAGGAGAAAACAGAGTGAAACCTAAAAATTCAAACTGTTACTGGAAACGAACGCTTCAACATAGAAGAACGAAATTTGGGGAACCAAGTCGCCTTAGGGTACTGATCATTACCTGAAAGTATCATCCAGTTTGGGTGAAAAAATATTTGCTGAGATTTCTGGAGATTCGTAATTTTGGGAAGCTTGGCAACCCCTTTCCATGAAAGTGTTTCTCGCCAGTCACTGCTTAGGGCTACATCAAGAGGAAACAAAACATAGAGATAGAACGTGAAACTACTTTATTGTGTCAAGTTTCAAGAAGCTAGCACAAACCGTGTTGGATTTAGAGTTCCAAATACATCTATCAATATAGGAGAAAACAGAGTGAAACCTAAAAATTCAAACTGTTACTGGAAACGAACGCTTCAACATAGAAGAACGAAATTTGGGGAACCAAGTCGCCTTAGTTTATTGATCATTACCTGAAAGTATCATCCAGATTGGGTGTAAAAATATTTGCTGAGAATTCTGGAGATTCGTAATTTTGGGATGCTTGGCAACCCCTTTCCATGAAAGTGTTTCTCGCCAGTCACTGCTTAGGGATACATCAAGACGAAACAAAACGTAGAGATAGAACGTGAAACTACTTTATTGTGTCAAGTTTCAAGAAGCTAGCACAAACCGTGTTGGATTTAGAGTTCCAAATACATCTATCAATACAGGAGAAAACAGAGTGAAACCTAAAAATTCAAACTGTTAGTGGAAACGAACGCTTCAACATAGAGAACGAAATTTGGGGAACCAAGTCTCCTTAGTTTACTGATCATTACCTGAAAGTATCATCCAGTTTGGGTGAAAAAATATTTGCTGAGATTTCTGGAGATTCGTAATTTTGGGAATCTTGGCAACCCCTTTCCATGAAAGTGTTTCTCGCCAGTCACTGCTTAGGGCTACATCAAGAGGAAACAAAACATAGAGATAGAACGTGAAACTACTTTATTGTGTCAAGTTTCAAGAAGCTAGCACAAACCGTGTTGGATTTAGAGTTCCAAATACATCTATCAATATAGGAGAAAACAGAGTGAAACCTAAAAATTCAAACTGTTACTGGAAACGAACGCTTCAACATAGAAGAACGAAATTTGGGGAACCAAGTCGCCTTAGTGTACTGATCATTACCTGAAAGTATCATCCATTTTGGGTGAAAAAATATTTGCTGTGATTTCTGGAGATTCGTAATTTTGGGAAGCTTGGCAACCCCTTTCCATGAAAGTGTTTCTCGCCAGTCACTGCTTAGGGCTACATCAAGAGGAAACAAAACATAGAGATAGAACGTGAAACTACTTTATTGTGTCAAGTTTCAAGAAGCTAGCACAAACCGTGTTGGATTTAGAGTTCCAAATACATCTATCAATATAGGAGAGAACAGAGTGAAACCTAAAAATTCAAACTGTTACTGGAAACGAACGCTTCAACATAGAAGAACTAAATTTGGGGAACCAAGTCGCCTAAGTGTACTGATCATTACCTGAAAGTATCATCCAGTTAGGGTGAAAAAATATTTGCTGATATTTCGGAAGATTCGTTTTTTTGGGAGGCTTGGCAACCCCATTCCATGAAAGTGTTTCTCGCCAGTCACTGCTTAGGGCTACATCAAGAGGAAACAAAACATAGAGATAGAACGTGAAACTACTTTATTGTGTCAAGTTTCAAGAAGCTAGCACAAACCGTGTTGGATTTAGAGTTCCAAATACATCTATCAATATAGGAGAAAACAGAGTGAAACCTAAATATTCAAACTGTTACTGGAAACGAACGCTTCAACATAGAAGAACGAAATTTGGGGAACCAAGTCGCCTCAGGGTACTGATCATTACCTGAAAGTATCATCCATTTTGGGTGAAAAAATATTTGCTGTGATTTCTGGAGATTCGTAATTTTGGGAAGCTTGGCAACCCCTTTCCATGAAAGTGTTTCTCGCCAGTCACTGCTTAGGGCTACATCAAGAGGAAACAAAACATAGAGATAGAACGTGAAACTACTTTATTGTGTCAAGTTTCAAGAAGCTAGCACAAACCGTGTTGGATTTAGAGTTCCAAATACATCCATCAATATAGGAGAAAACAGAATGAAACCTAAAAATTCAAACTGTTACTGGAAACGAACGCTTCAACATAGAAGAACGAAATTTGGGGAACCAAGTCGCCTTAGTGTACTGATCATTACCTGAAAGTATCATCCAGTTTGGGTGAAAAAATATTTGCTGAGATTTCTGGAGGTTCGTAATTTTGGGAAGCTTGGCAACCCCTTTCCATGAAAGTGTTTCTCGCCAGTCACTGCTTAGGGATACATCAAGACGAAACAAAACGTAGAGATAGAACGTGAAACTACTTTATTGTGTCAAGTTTCAAGAAGCTAGCACAAACCGTGTTGGATTTAGAGTTCCAAATACATCTATCAATATAGGAGAAAACAGAGTGAAACCTAAAAATTCAAACTGTTAGTGGAAACGAACGCTTCAACATAGAGAACGAAATTTGGGGAACCAAGTCTCCTTAGTTTACTGATCATTACCTGAAAGTATCATCCAGTTTGGGTGAAAAAATATTTGCTGAGATTTCTGGAGATTCGTAATTTTGGGAATCTTGGCAACCCCTTTCCATGAAAGTGTTTCTCGCCAGTCACTGCTTAGGGCTACATCAAGAGGAAACAAAACATAGAGATAGAACGTGAAACTACTTCATTGTTTCAAGTTTCAAGAAGCTAGCACAAACCGTGTTGGATTTAGAGTTCCAAATACATCTATCAATATAGGAGAAAACAGAGTGAAACCTAAAAATTCAAACTGTTACTGGAAACGAACGCTTCAACATAGAAGAACGAAATTTGGGGAACCAAGTCGCCTTAGGGTACTGATCATTACCTGAAAGTATCATCCAGTTTGGGTGAAAAAATATTTGCTGAGATTTCTGGAGATTCGTAATTTTGGGAAGCTTGGCAACCCCTTTCCATGAAAGTGTTTCTCGCCAGTCACTGCTTAGGGCTACATCAAGAGGAAACAAAACATAGAGATAGAACGTGAAACTACTTTATTGTGTCAAGTTTCAAGAAGCTAGCACAAACCGTGTTGGATTTAGAGTTCCAAATACATCTATCAATATAGGAGAAAACAGAGTGAAACCTAAAAATTCAAACTGTTACTGGAAACGAACGCTTCAACATAGAAGAACGAAATTTGGGGAACCAAGTCGCCTTAGTGTACTGATCATTACCTGAAAGTATCATCCAGTTTGGGTGAAAAAATATTTGCTGAGATTTCTGGAGATTCGTAATTTTGGGAAGCTTGGCAACCCCTTTCCATGAAAGTGTTTCTCGCCAGTCACTGCTTAGGGATACATCAAGAGGAAACAAAACGTAGAGATAGAACGTGAAACTACTTTATTGTGTCAAGTTTCAAGAAGCTAGCACAAACCGTGTTGGATTTAGAGTTCCAAATACATCTATCAATATAGGAGAAAACAGAGTGAAACCTAAAAATTCAAACTGTTACTGGAAACGAACGCTTCAACATAGAAGAACGAAATTTGGGGAACCAAGTCGCCTTAGTTTATTGATCATTACCTGAAAGTATCATCCAGATTGGGTGTAAAAATATTTGCTGAGATTTCTGGAGATTCGTAATTTTGGGATGCTTGGCAACCCCTTTCCATGAAAGTGTTTCTCGCCAGTCACTGCTTAGGGATACATCAAGACGAAACAAAACGTAGAGATAGAACGTGAAACTACTTTATTGTGTCAAGTTTCAAGAAGCTAGCACAAACCGTGTTGGATTTAGAGTTCCAAATACATCTATCAATATAGGAGAAAACAGAGTGAAACCTAAAAATTCAAACTGTTACTGGAAACGAAAGCTTCAACATAGAAGAACGAAACTTGGGGAACCAAGTCTCCTTAGTGTACTGATCATTACCTGAAAGTATCATCCAGTTTGGGTGAAAAAATATTTGCTGAGATTTCTGGAGATTCGTAATTTTGGGAAGCTTGGCAACCCCTTTCCATGAAAGTGTTTCTCGCCAGTCACTGCTTAGGGATTCATCAAGAGGAAACAAAACATAGATATAGAACGAGAAACTAATTTTTTGTGTCAAGTTTCTAGAAGCTAGCACAAACCGTGTTGGATTTAGAGTTCCAAATACATCTATCAATATAGGAGAAAACAGAGTGAAACCTAAAAATTCAAACTGTTACTGGAAACGAACGCTTCAAAATAGAAGAACGAAATTTGGGGAACCAAGTCGCCTTAGTGTACTGATCATTACCTGAAAGTATCATCCATTTTGGGTGAAAAAATATTTGCTGTGATTTCTGGAGATTCGTAATTTTGGGAAGCTTGGCAACCCCTTTCCATGAAAGTGTTTCTCGCCAGTCACTGCTTAGGGCTACATCAAGAGGAAACATAACATAGAGATAGAACGTGAAACTACTTTATTGTGTCAAGTTTCAAGAAGCTAGCACAAACCGTGTTGGATTTAGAGTTCCAAATACATCTATCAATATAGGAGAGAACAGAGTGAAACCTAAAAATTCAAACTGTTACTGGAAACGAACGCTTCAACATAGAAGAACGAAATTTGGGGAACCAAGTCTCCTTAGTGTACTGATCATTACCTGAAAGTATCATCCAGTTTGGGTGAAAAAATATTTGCTGAGATTTCTGGAGATTCGTAATTTTGGGAAGCTTGGCAACCCCTTTCCATGAAAGTGTTTCTCGCCAGTCACTGCTTAGGGATTCATCAAGAGGAAACAAAACATAGATATAGAACGAGAAACTACTTTTTTGTGTCAAGTTTCTAGAAGCTAGCACAAACCGTGTTGGATTTAGAGTTCCAAATACAACTATCAATATAGGAGAAAACAGAGTGAAACCTAAAAATTCAAACTGTTACTGGAAACGAACGCTTCAACATAGAAGAACGAAATTTGGGGAACCAAGTCGCCTTAGTGTACTGATCATTACCTGAAAGTATCATCCATTTTGGGTGAAAAAATATTTGCTGTGATTTCTGGAGATTCGTAATTTTGGGAAGCTTGGCAACCCCTTTCCATGAAAGTGTTTCTCGCCAGTCACTGCTTAGGGCTACATCAAGAGGAAACAAAACATAGAGATAGAACGTGAAACTACTTTATTGTGTCAAGTTTCAAGAAGCTAGCACAAACTGTGTTGGATTTAGAGTTCCAAATACATCTATCAATATAGGAGAGAACAGAGTGAAACCTAAAAATTCAAACTGTTACTGGAAACGAACGCTTCAACATAGAAGAACGAAATTTGGGGAACCAAGTCGCCTCAATGTACTGATCATTACCTGAAAGTATCATCCAGTTAGGGTGAATAAATATTTGCTGATATTTCGGGAGATTCGTAATTTTTGGAAGCTTGGCAACCCCTTTCCATGAAAGTGTTTCTCGCCAGTCACTGCTTAGGGCTACATCAAGAGGAAACAAAACATAGAGATAGAACGTGAAACTACTTTATTGTGTCAAGTTTCAAGAAGCTAGCACAAACCGTGTTGGATTTAGAGTTCCAAATACATCTATCAATATAGGAGAAAACAGAGTGAAACCTAAAAATTCAAACTGTTACTGGAAATGAACGCTTCAACATAGAAGAACGAAATTTGGGGAACCAAGTCGCCTTAGGGTACTGATCATTACCTGAAAGTATCATCCAGTTTGGGTGAAAAAATATTTGCTGAGATTTCTGGAGATTCGTAATTTTTGGAAGCTTGGCAACCCCTTTCCATGAAAGTGTTTCTCGCCAGTCACTGCTTAGGGCTACATCAAGAGGAAACAAAACATAGAGATAGAACGTGAAACTACTTTATTGTGTCTAGTTTCAAGAAGCTAGCACAAACCGTGTTGGATTTAGAGTTCCAAAAACATCCATCAATATAGGAGAAAACAGAATGAAACCTAAAAATTCAAACTGTTAATGGAAACGAACGCTTCAACATAGAAGAACGAAATTTGGGGAACCAAGTCGCCTTAGTGTACTGATCATTACCTGAAAGTATCATCCAGTTTGGGTGAAAAAATATTTGCTGAGATTTCTGGAGATTCGTAATTTTGGGAAGCTTGGCAACCCCTTTCCATGAAAGTGTTTCTCGCCAGTCACTGCTTAGGGATACATCAAGACGAAACAAAACGTAGAGATAGAACGTGAAACTACTTTATTGTGTCAAGTTTCAAGAAGCTAGCACAAACCGTGTTGGATTTAGAGTTCCAAATACATCTATCAATATAGGAGAAAACAGAGTGAAACCTAAAAATTCAAACTGTTACTGGAAACGAACGCTTCAACATAGAAGAACGAAATTTGGGGAACCAAGTCGCCTTAGTTTATTGATCATTACCTGAAAGTATCATCCAGATTGGGTGTAAAAATATTTGCTGAGATTTCTGGAGATTCGTAATTTTGGGATGCTTGGCAACCCCTTTCCATGAAAGTGTTTCTCGCCAGTCACTGCTTAGGGATACATCAAGACGAAACAAAACGTAAAGATAGAACGTGAAACTACTTTATTGTGTCAAGTTTCAAGAAGCTAGCACAAACCGTGTTGGATTTAGAGTTCCAAATACATCTATCAATACAGGAGAAAACAGAGTGAAACCTAAAAATTCAAACTGTTAGTGGAAACGAACGCTTCAACATAGAGAACGAAATTAGGGGAACCAAGTCTCCTTAGTTTACTGATCATTACCTGAAAGTATCATCCAGTTTGGGTGAAAAAATATTTGCTGAGATTTCTGGAGATTCGTAATTTTGGGAATCTTGGCAACCCCTTTCCATGAAAGTGTTTCTCGCCAGTCACTGCTTAGGGCTACATCAAGAGGAAACAAAACATAGAGATAGAACGTGAAACTACTTCATTGTGTCAAGTTTCAAGAAGCTAGCACAAACCGTGTTGGATTTAGAGTTCCAAATACATCTATCAATATAGGAGAAAACAGAGTGAAACCTAAAAATTCAAACTGTTACTGGAAACGAACGCTTCAACATAGAAGAACGAAATTTGGGGAACCAAGTCGCCTTAGGGTACTGATCATTACCTGAAAGTATCATCCAGTTTGGGTGAAAAAATATTTGCTGAGATTTCTGGAGATTCGTAATTTTGGGAAGCTTGGCAACCCCTTTCCATGAAAGTGTTTCTCGCCAGTCACTGCTTAGGGCTACATCAAGAGGAAACAAAACATAGAGATAGAACGTGAAACTACTTTATTGTGTCAAGTTTCAAGAAGCTAGCACAAACCGTGTTGGATTTAGAGTTCCAAATACATCTATCAATATAGGAGAAAACAGAGTGAAACCTAAAAATTCAAACTGTTACTGGAAACGAACGCTTCAACATAGAAGAACGAAATTTGGGGAACCAAGTCGCCTTAGTTTATTGATCATTACCTGAAAGTATCATCCAGATTGGGTGTAAAAATATTTGCTGAGAATTCTGGAGATTCGTAATTTTGGGATGCTTGGCAACCCCTTTCCATGAAAGTGTTTCTCGCCAGTCACTGCTTAGGGATACATCAAGACGAAACAAAACGTAGAGATAGAACGTGAAACTACTTTATTGTGTCAAGTTTCAAGAAGCTAGCACAAACCGTGTTGGATTTAGAGTTCCAAATACATCTATCAATACAGGAGAAAACAGAGTGAAACCTAAAAATTCAAACTGTTAGTGGAAACGAACGCTTCAACATAGAGAACGAAATTTGGGGAACCAAGTCTCCTTAGTTTACTGATCATTACCTGAAAGTATCATCCAGTTTGGGTGAAAAAATATTTGCTGAGATTTCTGGAGATTCGTAATTTTGGGAATCTTGGCAACCCCTTTCCATGAAAGTGTTTCTCGCCAGTCACTGCTTAGGGCTACATCAAGAGGAAACAAAACATAGAGATAGAACGTGAAACTACTTCATTGTGTCAAGTTTCAAGAAGCTAGCACAAACCGTGTTGGATTTAGAGTTCCAAATACATCTATCAATATAGGAGAAAACAGAGTGAAACCTAAAAATTCAAACTGTTACTGGAAACGAACGCTTCAACATAGAAGAACGAAATTTGGGGAACCAAGTCGCCTTAGTGTACTGATCATTACCTGAAAGTATCATCCATTTTGGGTGAAAAAATATTTGCTGTGATTTCTGGAGATTCGTAATTTTGGGAAGCTTGGCAACCCCTTTCCATGAAAGTGTTTCTCGCCAGTCACTGCTTAGGGCTACATCAAGAGGAAACAAAACATAGAGATAGAACGTGAAACTACATTATTGTGTCAAGTTTCAAGAAGCTAGCACAAACCGTGTTGGATTTAGAGTTCCAAATACATCTATCAATATAGGAGAGAACAGAGTGAAACCTAAAAATTCAAACTGTTACTGGAAACGAACGCTTCAACATAGAAGAACGAAATTTGGGGAACCAAGTCGCCTCAGTGTACTGATCATTACCTGAAAGTATCATCCAGTTAGGGTGAATAAATATTTGCTGATATTTCGGGAGATTCGTAATTTTGGGAAGCTTGGCAACCCCTTTCCATGAAAGTGTTTCTCGCCAGTCACTGCTTAGGGCTACATCAAGAGGAAACAAAACATAGAGATAGAACGTGAAACTACTTTATTGTGTCAAGTTTCAAGAAGCTAGCACAAACCGTGTTGGATTTAGAGTTCCAAATACATCTATCAATATAGGAGAAAACAGAGTGAAACCTAAAAATTCAAACTGTTACTGGAAATGAACGCTTCAACATAGAAGAACGAAATTTGGGGAACCAAGTCGCCTTAGGGTACTGATCATTACCTGAAAGTATCATCCAGTTTGGGTGAAAAAATATTTGCTGAGATTTCTGGAGATTCGTAATTTTGGGAAGCTTGGCAACCCCTTTCCATGAAAGTGTTTCTCGCCAGTCACTGCTTAGGGCTACATCAAGAGGAAACAAAACATAGAGATAGAACGTGAAACTACTTTATTGTGTCAAGTTTCAAGAAGCTAGCACAAACCGTGTTGGATTTAGAGTTCCAAAAACATCCATCAATATAGGAGAAAACAGAATGAAACCTAAAAATTCAAACTGTTACTGGAAACGAACGCTTCAACATAGAAGAACGAAATTTGGGGAACCAAGTCGCCTTAGTGTACTGATCATTACCTGAAAGTATCATCCAGTTTGGGTGAAAAAATATTTGCTGAGATTTCTGGAGATTCGTAATTTTGGGAAGCTTGGCAACCCCTTTCCATGAAAGTGTTTCTCGCCAGTCACTGCTTAGGGATACATCAAGACGAAACAAAACGTAGAGATAGAACGTGAAACTACTTTATTGTGTCAAGTTTCAAGAAGCTAGCACAAACCGTGTTGGATTTAGAGTTCCAAATACATCTATCAATACAGGAGAAAACAGAGTGAAACCTAAAAATTCAAACTGTTAGTGGAAACGAACGCTTCAACATAGAGAACGAAATTTGGGGAACCAAGTCTCCTTAGTTTACTGATCATTACCTGAAAGTATCATCCAGTTTGGGTGAAAAAATATTTGCTGAGATTTCTGGAGATTCGTAATTTTGGGAATCTTGGCAACCCCTTTCCATGAAAGTGTTTCTCGCCAGTCACTGCTTAGGGCTACATCAAGAGGAAACAAAACATAGAGATAGAACGTGAAACTACTTCATTGTGTCAAGTTTCAAGAAGCTAGCACAAACCGTGTTGGATTTAGAGTTCCAAATACATCTATCAATATAGGAGAAAACAGAGTGAAACCTAAAAATTCAAACTGTTACTGGAAACGAACGCTTCAACATAGAAGAACGAAATTTGGGGAACCAAGTCGCCTTAGGGTACTGATCATTACCTGAAAGTATCATCCAGTTTGGGTGAAAAAATATTTGCTGAGATTTCTGGAGATTCGTAATTTTGGGAAGCTTGGCAACCCCTTTCCATGAAAGTGTTTCTCGCCAGTCACTGCTTAGGGCTACATCAAGAGGAAACAAAACATAGAGATAGAACGTGAAACTACTTTATTGTGTCAAGTTTCAAGAAGCTAGCACAAACCGTGTTGGATTTAGAGTTCCAAATACATCTATCAATATAGGAGAAAACAGAGTGAAACCTAAAAATTCAAACTGTTACTGGAAACGAACGCTTCAACATAGAAGAACGAAATTTGGGGAACCAAGTCGCCTTAGTTTATTGATCATTACCTGAAAGTATCATCCAGATTGGGTGTAAAAATATTTGCTGAGAATTCTGGAGATTCGTAATTTTGGGATGCTTGGCAACCCCTTTCCATGAAAGTGTTTCTCGCCAGTCACTGCTTAGGGATACATCAAGACGAAACAAAACGTAGAGATAGAACGTGAAACTACTTTATTGTGTCAAGTTTCAAGAAGCTAGCACAAACCGTGTTGGATTTAGAGTTCCAAATACATCTATCAATACAGGAGAAAACAGAGTGAAACCTAAAAATTCAAACTGTTAGTGGAAACGAACGCTTCAACATAGAGAACGAAATTTGGGGAACCAAGTCTCCTTAGTTTACTGATCATTACCTGAAAGTATCATCCAGTTTGGGTGAAAAAATATTTGCTGAGATTTCTGGAGATTCGTAATTTTGGGAATCTTGGCAACCCCTTTCCATGAAAGTGTTTCTCGCCAGTCACTGCTTAGGGCTACATCAAGAGGAAACAAAACATAGAGATAGAACGTGAAACTACTTCATTGTGTCAAGTTTCAAGAAGCTAGCACAAACCGTGTTGGATTTAGAGTTCCAAATACATCTATCAATATAGGAGAAAACAGAGTGAAACCTAAAAATTCAAACTGTTACTGGAAACGAACGCTTCAACATAGAAGAACGAAATTTGGGGAACCAAGTCGCCTTAGGGTACTGATCATTACCTGAAAGTATCATCCAGTTTGGGTGAAAAAATATTTGCTGAGATTTCTGGAGATTCGTAATTTTGGGAAGCTTGGCAACCCCTTTCCATGAAAGTGTTTCTCGCCAGTCACTGCTTAGGGCTACATCAAGAGGAAACAAAACATAGAGATAGAACGTGAAACTACTTTATTGTGTCAAGTTTCAAGAAGCTAGCACAAACCGTGTTGGATTTAGAGTTCCAAATACATCTATCAATATAGGAGAAAACAGAGTGAAACCTAAAAATTCAAACTGTTACTGGAAACGAACGCTTCAACATAGAAGAACGAAATTTGGGGAACCAAGTCGCCTCAGTGTACTGATCATTACCTGAAAGTATCATCCAGTTTGGGTGAAAAAATATTTGCTGAGATTTCTGGAGATTCGTAATTTTGGGAAGCTTGGCAACCCCTTTCCATGAAAGTGTTTCTCGCCAGTCACTGCTTAGGGATACATCAAGAGGAAACAAAACGTAGAGATAGAACGTGAAACTACTTTATTGTGTCAAGTTTCAAGAAGCTAGCACAAACCGTGTTGGATTTAGAGTTCCAAATACATCTATCAATATAGGAGAAAACAGAGTGAAACCTAAAAATTCAAACTGTTACTGGAAACGAACGCTTCAACATAGAAGAACGAAATTTGGGGAACCAAGTCGCCTTAGTTTATTGATCATTACCTGAAAGTATCATCCAGATTGGGTGTAAAAATATTTGCTGAGATTTCTGGAGATTCGTAATTTTGGGATGCTTGGCAACCCCTTTCCATGAAAGTGTTTCTCGCCAGTCACTGCTTAGGGATACATCAAGACGAAACAAAACGTAGAGATAGAACGTGAAACTACTTTATTGTGTCAAGTTTCAAGAAGCTAGCACAAACCGTGTTGGAATTAGAGTTCCAAATACATCTATCAATATAGGAGAAAACAGAGTGAAACCTAAAAATTCAAACTGTTACTGGAAACGAACGCTTCAACATAGAAGAACGAAATTTGGGGAACCAAGTCACCTTAGTGTACTGATCATTACCTGAAAGTATCATCCAGTTTGGGTGAAAAAATATTTGCTGAGATTTCTGGAGATTCGTAATTTTGGGAAGCTTGGCAACCCCTTTCCATGAAAGTGTTTCTCGCCAGTCACTGCTTAGGGATTCATCAAGAGGAAACAAAACATAGATATAGAACGAGAAACTACTTTTTTGTGTCAAGTTTCTAGAAGCTAGCACAAACCGTGTTGGATTTAGAGTTCCAAATACATCTATCAATATAGGAGAAAACAGAGTGAAACCTAAAAATTCAAACTGTTAGTGGAAACGAACGCTTCAACATAGAGAACGAAATTTGGGGAACCAAGTCTCCTTAGTTTACTGATCATTACCTGAAAGTATCATCCAGTTTGGGTGAAAAAATATTTGCTGAGATTTCTGGAGATTCGTAATTTTGGGAATCTTGGCAACCCCTTTCCATGAAAGTGTTTCTCGCCAGTCACTGCTTAGGGCTACATCAAGAGGAAACAAAACATAGAGATAGAACGTGAAACTACTTCATTGTGTCAAGTTTCAAGAAGCTAGCACAAACCGTGTTGGATTTAGAGTTCCAAATACATCTATCAATATAGGAGAAAACAGAGTGAAACCTAAAAATTCAAACTGTTACTGGAAACGAACGCTTCAACATAGAAGAACGAAATTTGGGGAACCAAGTCGCCTCAGTGTACTGATCATTACCTGAAAGTATCATCCAGTTTGGGTGAAAAAATATTTGCTGAGATTTCTGGAGATTCGTAATTTTGGGAAGCTTGGCAACCCCTTTCCATGAAAGTGTTTCTCGCCAGTCACTGCTTAGGGCTACATCAAGAGGAAACAAAACATAGAGATAGAACGTGAAACTACTTTATTGTGTCAAGTTTCAAGAAGCTAGCACAAACCGTGTTGGATTTAGAGTTCCAAATACATCTATCAATATAGGAGAAAACAGAGTGAAACCTAAAAATTCAAACTGTTACTGGAAACGAACGCTTCAACATAGAAGAACGAAATTTGGGGAACCAAGTCGCCTCAGTGTACTGATCATTACCTGAAAGTATCATCCAGTTAGGGTGAAAAAATATTTGCTGATATTTCGGGAGATTCGTAATTTTTGGAAGCTTGGCAACCCCTTTCCATGAAAGTGTTTCTCGACAGTCACTGCTTAGGGCTACATCAAGAGGAAACAAAACATAGAGATAGAATGTGAAACTACTTTATTGTGTCAAGTTTCAAGAAGCTAGCACAAACCGTGTTGGATTTAGAGTTCCAAATACATCTATCAATACAAGAGAAAACAGAGTGAAACCTAAAAATTCAAACTGTTACTGGAAACGAACGCTTCAACATAGAAGAACGAAATTTGGGGAACCAAGTCGCCTTAGTGTACTGATCATTACCTGAAAGTATCATCCAGTTTGGGTGAAAAAATATTTGCTGAGATTTCTGGAGATTCGTAATTTTTGGAAGCTTGGCAACCCCTTTCCATGAAAGGGTTTCTCGCCAGTCACTGCTTAGGGGTACATCAAGAGGAAACAAAACATAGAGATAGAACGTGAAACTACTTTATTGTGTCAAGTTTCAAGAAGCTAGCACAAAACGTGTTGGATTTAGAGTTCCAAATACATCTATCAATACAGGAGAAAACAGAGTGAAACCTAAAAATTCAAACTGTTACTGGAAACGAACGCTTAAACATAGAAGAACGAAATTTGGGGAACCCAGTCGCCTTAGTGTACTGATCATTACCTGAAAGTATCATCCAGTTTGGGTGAAAAAATATTTGCTGAGATTTCTGGAGATTCGTAATTTTGGGAAGCTTGGCAACCCCTTTACATGAAAGTGTTTCTCGCCAGTCACTGCTTAGGGCTACATCAAGAGGAAACAAAACATAGAGATAGAACGTGAAACTACTTTATTGTGTCAAGTTTCAAGAAGCTAGCACAAACCGTGTTGGATTTAGAGTTCCAAATACATCTATCAATATAGGAGAAAACAGAGTGAAACCTAAAAATTCAAACTGTTAGTGGAAACGAACACTTCAACATAGAAGAACGAAATTTGGGGAACCAAGGCGCCTTAGTTTACTGATCATTACCTGAAAGTATCATCCAGTTTGGGTGAAAAAATATTTGCTGAGATTTCTGGAGATTCGTAATTTTGGGAAGCTTGGCAACCCCTTTCCATGTAAGTGTTTCTCGCCAGTCACTGCTTAGGGATACATCAAGAGGAAACAAAACATAGAGATAGAACGTGAAACTACTTTATTGTGTCAAGTTTCAAGAAGGTAGCACAAACCGTGTTGGATTTAGAGTTCCAAATACATCTATCAATATAGGAGAAAACAGAGTGAAACCTAAAAATTCAAACTGTTACTGGAAACGAACGCTTCAACATAGAAGAACGAAATTTTGGGAACCAAGTCGCCTCAGTGTACTGATCATTACCTGAAAGTATCATCCAGTTTGGGTGAAAAAATATTTGCTGAGATTTCTGGAGATTCGTAATTTTGGGAAGCTTGGCAACCCCTTTCCATGAAAGTGTTTCTCTCCAGTCACTGCTTAGGGATTCATCAAGAGGAAACAAAACATAGATATAGAACGAGAAACTACTTTTTTGTGTCAAGTTTCAAGAAGCTAGCACAAACCGTGTTGGATTTAGAGTTCCAAATACATCTATCAATATAGGAGAAAACAGTGAAACCTAAAAATTCAAACCTTTACTGGAAACGAACGCTTCAACATAGAAGAACGAAATTTGGGGAACCAAGTCGCCTCAGTGTACTGATCATTACCTGAAAGTATCATCCATTTTGGGTGAAAAAATATTTGCTGTGATTTCTGGAGATTCGTAATTTTGGGAAGCTTGGCAACCCCTTTCCATGAAAGTGTTTCTCGCCAGTCACTGCTTAGGGCTATATCAAGATGAAACAAAACATAGAGATAGAACGTGAAACTACTTTATTGTGTCAAGTTTCAAGAAGCTAGCACAAACTGTGTTGGATTTAGAGTTCCAAATACAACTATCAATATAGGAGAAAACAGAGTGAAACCTAAAAATTCAAACTGTTACTGGAAACGAACGCTTCAACATAGAAGAACTAAATTTGGGGAACCAAGTCGCCTCAGTGTACTGATCATTACCTGAAAGTATCATCCAGTTAGGGTGAAAAAATATTTGCTGATATTTCGGGAGATTCGTAATTTTTGGAGGCTTGGCAACCCCATTCCATGAAAGTGTTTCTCGCCAGTCACTGCTTAGGGCTACATCAAGAGGAAACAAAACATAGAGATAGAACGTGAAACTACTTAATTGTGTCAAGTTTCAAGAAGCTAGCACAAACCGTGTTGGATTTAGAGTTCCAAATACATCTATCAATATAGGAGAAAACAGAGTGAAACCTAAAAATTCAAACTGTTACTGGAAACGAACGCTTCAACATAGAAGAACGAAATTTGGGGAACCAAGTCGCCTTAGGGTACTGATCATTACCTGAAAGTATCATCCAGTTTGGGTGAAAAAATATTTGCTGAGATTTCTGGAGATTCGTAATTTTGGGAAGCTTGGCAACCCCTTTCCATGAAAGTGTTTCTCGCCAGTCACTGCTTAGGGCTACATCAAGAGGAAACAAAACATAGAGATAGAACGTGAAACTACTTTATTGTGTCAAGTTTCAAGAAGCTAGCACAAACCGTGTTGGATTTAGAGTTCCAAATACATCCATCAATATAGGAGAAAACAGAATGAAACCTAAAAATTCAAACTGTTACTGGAAACGAACGCTTCAACATAGAAGAACGAAATTTGGGGAACCAAGTCGCCTTAGTGTACTGATCATTACCTGAAAGTATCATCCAGTTTGGGTGAAAAAATATTTGCTGAGATTTCTGGAGATTCGTAATTTTGGGAAGCTTGGCAACCCCTTTCCATGAAAGTGTTTCTCGCCAGTCACTGCTTAGGGCTACATCAAGAGGAAACAAAACATAGAGATAGAACGTGAAACTACTTTATTGTGTCAAGTTTCAAGAAGCTAGCACAAACCGTGTTGGATTTAGAGTTCCAAAAACATCTATCAATATAGGAGAAAACAGAGTGAAACCTAAAAATTCAAACTGTTACTGGAAACGAACGCTTCAACATAGAAAAACGAAATTTGGGGAACCAAGTCGCCTTAGTGTACTGATCATTACCTGAAAGTATCATCCAGTTTGGGTGAAAAAATATTTGCTGAGATTTCTGGAGATTCGTAATTTTGGGAAGCTTGGCAACCCCTTTCCATGAAAGTGTTTCTCGCCAGTCACTGCTTAGGGATACATCAAGAGGAAACAAAACGTAGAGATAGAACGTGAAACTACTTTATTGTGTCAAGTTTCAAGAAGCTAGCACAAACCGTGTTGGATTTAGAGTTCCAAATACATCTATCAATATAGGAGAAAACAGAGTGAAACCTAAAAATTCAAACTGTTACTGGAAACGAACGCTTCAACATAGAAGAACGAAATTTGGGGAACCAAGTCGCCTTAGTTTATTGATCATTACTTGAAAGTATCATCCAGATTGGGTGTAAAAATATTTGCTGAGATTTCTGGAGATTCGTAATTTTGGGATGCTTGGCAACCCCTTTCCATGAAAGTGTTTCTCGCCAGTCACTGCTTAGGGATACATCAAGACGAAACAAAACGTAGAGATAGAACGTGAAACTACTTTATTGTGTCAAGTTTCAAGAAGCTAGCACAAACCGTGTTGGATTTAGAGTTCCAAATACATCTATCAATATAGGAGAAAACAGAGTGAAACCTAAAAATTCAAACTGTTACTGGAAACGAACGCTTCAACATAGAAGAACTAAATTTGGGGAACCAAGTCGCCTCAGTGTACTGATCATTACCTGAAAGTATCATCCAGTTAGGGTGAAAAAATATTTGCTGATATTTCGGGAGATTCGTAATTTTTGGAGGCTTGGCAACCCCATTCCATGAAAGTGTTTCTCGCCAGTCACTGCTTAGGGCTACATCAAGAGGAAACAAAACATAGAGATAGAACGTGAAACTACTTAATTGTGTCAAGTTTCAAGAAGCTAGCACAAACCGTGTTGGATTTAGAGTTCCAAATACATCTATCAATATAGGAGAAAACAGAGTGAAACCTAAAAATTCAAACTGTTACTGGAAACGAACGCTTCAACATAGAAGAACGAAATTTGGGGAACCAAGTCGCCTTAGTGTACTTATCATTACCTGAAAGTATCATCCAGTTTGGGTGAAAAAATATTTGCTGAGAATTCTGGAGATTCGTAATTTTGGGATGCTTGGCAACCCCTTTCCATGAAAGTGTTTCTCGCCAGTCACTGCTTAGGGATACATCAAGACGAAACAAAACGTAGAGATAGAACGTGAAACTACTTTATTGTGTCAAGTTTCAAGAAGCTAGCACAAACCGTGTTGGATTTAGAGTTCCAAATACATCTATCAATACAGGAGAAAACAGAGTGAAACCTAAAAATTCAAACTGTTAGTGGAAACGAACGCTTCAACATAGAGAACGAAATTTGGGGAACCAAGTCTCCTTAGTTTACTGATCATTACCTGAAAGTATCATCCAGTTTGGGTGAAAAAATATTTGCTGAGATTTCTGGAGATTCGTAATTTTGGGAAGCTTGGCAACCCCTTTCCATGAAAGTGTTTCTCGCCAGTCACTGCTTAGGGATTCATCAAGAGGAAACAAAACATAGATATAGAACGAGAAACTACTTTTTTGTGTCAAGTTTCTAGAAGCTAGCACAAACCGTGTTGGATTTAGAGTTCCAAATACATCTATCAATATAGGAGAAAACAGAGTGAAACCTAAAAATTCAAACTGTTACTGGAAACGAACGCTTCAACATAGAAGAACGAAATTTGGGGAACCAAGTCGCCTTAGTGTACTGATCATTACCTGAAAGTATCATCCATTTTGGGTGAAAAAATATTTGCTGTGATTTCTGGAGATTCGTAATTTTGGGAAGCTTGGCAACCCCTTTCCATGAAAGTGTTTCTCGCCAGTCACTGCTTAGGGCTACATCAAGAGGAAACAAAACATAGAGATAGAACGTGAAACTACTTTATTGTGTCAAGTTTCAAGAAGCTAGCACAAACCGTGTTGGATTTAGAGTTCCAAATACATCTATCAATATAGGAGAGGACAGAGTGAAACCTAAAAATTCAAACTGTTACTGGAAACGAACGCTTCAACATAGAAGAACGAAATTTGGGGAACCAAGTCGCCTCAGTGTACTGATCATTACCTGAAAGTATCATCCAGTTAGGGTGAATAAATATTTGCTGATATTTCGGGAGATTCGTAATTTTTGGAAGCTTGGCAACCCCTTTCCATGAAAGTGTTTCTCGCCAGTCACTGCTTAGGGCTACATCAAGAGGAAACAAAACATAGAGATAGAACGTGAAACTACTTTATTGTGTCAAGTTTCAAGAAGCTAGCACAAACCGTGTTGGATTTAGAGTTCCAAATACATCTATCAATATAGGAGAAAACAGAGTGAAACCTAAAAATTCAAACTGTTACTGGAAACGAACGCTTCAACATAGAAGAACGAAATTTGGGGAACCAAGTCGCCTTAGGGTACTGATCATTACCTGAAAGTAGCATCCAGTTTGGGTGAAAAAATATTTGCTGAGATTTCTGGAGATTCGTAATTTTTGGAAGCTTGGCAACCCCTTTCCATGAAAGTGTTTCTCGCCAGTCACTGCTTAGGGCTACATCAAGAGGAAACAAAACATAGAGATAGAACGTGAAACTACTTTATTGTGTCAAGTTTCAAGAAGCTAGCACAAACCGTGTTGGATTTAGAGTTCCAAAAACATCCATCAATATAGGAGAAAACAGAATGAAACCTAAAAATTCAAACTGTTACTGGAAACGAACGCTTCAACATAGAAGAACGAAATTTGGGGTACCAAGTCGCCTTAGTGTACTGATCATTACCTGAAAGTATCATCCAGTTTGGGTGAAAAAATATTTGCTGAGATTTCTGGAGATTCGTAATTTTGGGAAGCTTGGCAACCCCTTTCCATGAAAGTGTTTCTCGCCAGTCACTGCTTAGGGATACATCAAGACGAAACAAAACGTAGAGATAGAACGTGAAACTACTTTATTGTGTCAAGTTTCAAGAAGCTAGCACAAACCGTGTTGGATTTAGAGTTCCAAATACATCTATCAATATAGGAGAAAACAGAGTGAAACCTAAAAATTCAAACTGTTACTGGAAACGAACGCTTCAACATAGAAGAACGAAATATGGGGAACCAAGTCGCCTTAGTTTATTGATCATTACCTGAAAGTATCATCCAGATTGGGTGTAAAAATATTTGCTGAGATTTCTGGAGATTCGTAATTTTGGGATGCTTGGCAACCCCTTTCCATGAAAGTGTTTCTCGCCAGTCACTGCTTAGGGATACATCAAGACGAAACAAAACGTAGAGATAGAACGTGAAACTACTTTATTGTGTCAAGTTTCAAGAAGCTAGCACAAACCGTATTGGATTTAGAGTTCCAAATACATCTATCAATATAGGAGAGAACAGAGTGAAACCTAAAAATTCAAACTGTTACTGGAAACGAACGCTTCAACATAGAAGAACGACATTTGGGGAACCAAGTCGCCTCAGTGTACTGATCATTACCTGAAAGTATCATCCAGTTAGGGTGAATAAATATTTGCTGATATTTCGGGAGATTCGTAATTTTTGGAAGCTTGGCAACCCCTTTCCATGAAAGTGTTTCTCGCCAGTCACTGCTTAGGGCTACATCAAGAGGAAACAAAACATAGAGATAGAACGTGAAACTACTTTATTGTGTCAAGTTTCAAGAAGCTAGCACAAACCGTGTTGGATTTAGAGTTCCAAATACATCTATCAATATAGGAGAAAACAGAGTGAAACCTAAAAATTCAAACTGTTACTGGAAACGAACGCTTCAACATAGAAGAACGAAATTTGGGGAACCAAGTCGCCTTAGTGTACTGATCATTACCTGAAAGTATCATCCAGTTTGGGTGAAAAAATATTTGCTGAGATTTCTGGAGATTCGTAATTTTTGGAAGCTTGGCAACCCCTTTCCATGAAAGTGTTTCTCGCCAGTCACTGCTTAGGGCTACATCAAGAGGAAACAAAACATAGAGATAGAACGTGAAACTACTTTATTGTGTCAAGTTTCAAGAAGCTAGCACAAACCGTGTTGGATTTAGAGTTCCAAAAACATCCATCAATATAGGAGAAAACAGAATGAAACCTAAAAATTCAAACTGTTACTGGAAACGAACGCTTCAACATAGAAGAACGAAATTTGGGGAACCAAGTCGCCTTAGTGTACTGATCATTACCTGAAAGTATCATCCAGTTTGGGTGAAAAAATATTTGCTGAGATTTCTGGAGATTCGTAATTTTGGGAAGCTTGGCAACCCCTTTCCATGAAAGTGTTTCTCGCCAGTCACTGCTTAGGGATACATCAAGACGAAACAAAACGTAGAGATAGAACGTGAAACTACTTTATTGTGTCAAGTTTCAAGAAGCTAGCACAAACCGTGTTGGATTTAGAGTTCCAAATACATCTATCAATATAGGAGAAAACAGAGTGAAACCTAAAAATTCAAACTGTTACTGGAAACGAACGCTTCAACATAGAAGAACGAAATTTGGGGAACCAAGTCGCCTTAGTTTATTGATCATTACCTGAAAGTATCATCCAGATTGGGTGTAAAAATATTTGCTGAGATTTCTGGAGATTCGTAATTTTGGGATGCTTGGCAACCCCTTTCCATGAAAGTGTTTCTCGCCAGTCACTGCTTAGGGATACATCAAGACGAAACAAAACGTAGAGATAGAACGTGAAACTACTTTATTGTGTCAAGTTTCAAGAAGCTAGCACAAACCGTGTTGGATTTAGAGTTCCAAATACATCTATCAATACAGGAGAAAACAGAGTGAAACCTAAAAATTCAAACTGTTAGTGGAAACGAACGCTTCAACATAGAGAACGAAATTTGGGGAACCAAGTCTCCTTAGTTTACTGATCATTACCTGAAAGTATCATCCAGTTTGGGTGAAAAAATATTTGCTGAGATTTCTGGAGATTCGTAATTTTGGGAATCTTGGCAACCCCTTTCCATGAAAGTGTTTCTCGCCAGTCACTGCTTAGGGCTACATCAAGAGGAAACAAAACATAGAGATAGAACGTGAAACTACTTCATTCTGTCAAGTTTCAAGAAGCTAGCACAAACCGTGTTGGATTTAGAGTTCCAAATACATCTATCAATATAGGAGAAAACAGAGTGAAACCTAAAAATTCAAACTGTTACTGGAAACGAACGCTTCAACATAGAAGAACGAAATTTGGGGAACCAAGTCGCCTTAGGGTACTGATCATTACCTGAAAGTATCATCCAGTTTGGGTGAAAAAATATTTGCTGAGATTTCTGGAGATTCGTAATTTTGGGAAGCTTGGCAACCCCTTTCCATGAAAGTGTTTCTCGCCAGTCACTGCTTAGGGCTACATCAAGAGGAAACAAAACATAGAGATAGAACGTGAAACTACTTTATTGTGTCAAGTTTCAAGAAGCTAGCACAAACCGTGTTGGATTTAGAGTTCCAAATACATCTATCAATATAGGAGAAAACAGAGTGAAACCTAAAAATTCAAACTGTTACTGGAAACGAACGCTTCAACATAGAAGAACGAAATTTGGGGAACCAAGTCGCCTTAGTTTATTGATCATTACCTGAAAGTATCATCCAGATTGGGTGTAAAAATATTTGCTGAGATTTCTGGAGATTCGTAATTTTGGGATGCTTGGCAACCCCTTTCCATGAAAGTGTTTCTCGCCAGTCACTGCTTAGGGATACATCAAGACGAAACAAAACGTAGAGATAGAACGTGAAACTACTTTATTGTGTCAAGTTTCAAGAAGCTAGCACAAACCGTGTTGGATTTAGAGTTCCAAATACATCTATCAATACAGGAGAAAACAGAGTGAAACCTAAAAATTCAAACTGTTAGTGGAAACGAACGCTTCAACATAGAGAACGAAATTTGGGGAACCAAGTCTCCTTAGTTTACTGATCATTACCTGAAAGTATCATCCAGTTTGGGTGAAAAAATATTTGCTGAGATTTCTGGAGATTCGTAATTTTGGGAATCTTGGCAACCCCTTTCCATGAAAGTGTTTCTCGCCAGTCACTGCTTAGGGCTACATCAAGAGGAAACAAAACATAGAGATAGAACGTGAAACTACTTCATTGTGTCAAGTTTCAAGAAGCTAGCACAAACCGTGTTGGATTTAGAGTTCCAAATACATCTATCAATATAGGAGAAAACAGAGTGAAACCTAAAAATTCAAACTGTTACTGGAAACGAACGCTTCAACATAGAAGAACGAAATTTGGGGAACCAAGTCGCCTTAGGGTACTGATCATTACCTGAAAGTATCATCCAGTTTGGGTGAAAAAATATTTGCTGAGATTTCTGGAGATTCGTAATTTTGGGAAGCTTGGCAACCCCTTTCCATGAAAGTGTTTCTCGCCAGTCACTGCTTAGGGCTACATCAAGAGGAAACAAAACATAGAGATAGAACGTGAAACTACTTTATTGTGTCAAGTTTCAAGAAGCTAGCACAAACCGTGTTGGATTTAGAGTTCCAAATACATCTATCAATATAGGAGAAAACAGAGTGAAACCTAAAAATTCAAACTGTTACTGGAAACGAACGCTTCAACATAGAAGAACGAAATTTGGGGAACCAAGTCGCCTTAGTGTACTGATCATTACCTGAAAGTACCATCCAGTTTGGGTGAAAAAATATTTGCTGAGATTTCTGGAGATTCGTAATTTTGGGAAGCTTGGCAACCCCTTTCCATGAAAGTGTTTCTCGCCAGTCACTGCTTAGGGATACATCAAGAGGAAACAAAACGTAGAGATAGAACGTGAAACTATTTTATTGTGTCAAGTTTCAAGAAGCTAGCACAAACCGTGTTGGATTTAGAGTTCCAAATACATCTATCAATATAGGAGAAAACAGAGTGAAACCTAAAAATTCAAACTGTTACTGGAAACGAACGCTTCAACATAGAAGAACGAAATTTGGGGAACCAAGTCGCCTTAGTTTATTGATCATTACCTGAAAGTATCATCCAGATTGGGTGTAAAAATATTTGCTGAGATTTCTGGAGATTCGTAATTTTGGGATGCTTGGCAACCCCTTTCCATGAAAGTGTTTCTCGCCAGTCACTGCTTAGGGATACATCAAGACGAAACAAAACGTAGAGATAGAACGTGAAACTACTTTATTGTGTCAAGTTTCAAGAAGCTAGCACAAACCGTGTTGGATTTAGAGTTCCAAATACATCTATCAATATAGGAGAAAACAGAGTGAAACCTAAAAATTCAAACTGTTACTGGAAACGAACGCTTCAACATAGAAGAACGAAATTTGGGGAACCAAGTCTCCTTAGTGTACTGATCATTACCTGAAAGTATCATCCAGTTTGGGTGAAAAAATATTTGCTGAGATTTCTGGAGATTCGTAATTTTGGGAAGCTTGGCAACCCCTTTCCATGAAAGTGTTTCTCGCCAGTCACTGCTTAGGGATTCATCAAGAGGAAACAAAACATAGATATAGAACGAGAAACTACTTTTTTGTGTCAAGTTTCTAGAAGCTAGCACAAACCGTGTTGGATTTAGAGTTCCAAATACATCTATCAATATAGGAGAAAACAGAGTGAAACCTAAAAATTCAAACTGTTACTGGAAACGAACGCTTCAACATAGAAGAACGAAATTTGGGGAACCAAGTCGCCTTAGTGTACTGATCATTACCTGAAAGTATCATCCATTTTGGGTGAAAAAATATTTGCTGTGATTTCTGGAGATTCGTAATTTTGGGAAGCTTGGCAACCCCTTTCCATGAAAGTGTTTCTCGCCAGTCACTGCTTAGGGCTACATCAAGAGGAAACAAAACATAGAGATAGAACGTGAAACTACTTTATTGTGTCAAGTTTCAAGAAGCTAGCACAAACCGTGTTGGATTTAGAGTTCCAAATACATCTATCAATATAGGAGAGAACAGAGTGAAACCTAAAAATTCAAACTGTTACTGGAAACGAACGCTTCAACATAGAAGAACGAAATTTGGGGAACCAAGTCGCCTCAGTGTACTGATCATTACCTGAAAGTATCATCCAGTTAGGGTGAATAAATATTTGCTGATATTTCGGGAGATTCGTAATTTTTGGAAGCTTGGCAACCCCTTTCCATGAAAGTGTTTCTCGACAGTCACTGCTTAGGGCTACATAAAGAGGAAACAAAACATAGAGATAGAACGTGAAAGTACTTTATTGTGTCAAGTTTCAAGAAGCTAGCACAAACCGTGTTGGATTTAGAGTTCCAAATACATCTATCAATATAGGAGAAAACAGAGTGAAACCTAAAAATTCAAACTGTTACTGGAAACGAACGCTTCAACATAGAAGAACGAAATTTGGGGAACCTAGTCGCCTTAGTGTACTTATCATTACCTGAAAGTATCATCCAGTTTGGGTGAAAAAATATTTGCTGAGATTTCTGGAGATTCGTAATTTTGGGAAGCTTGGCAACCCCATTCCATGAAAGTGTTTCTCGCCAGTCACTGCTTAGGGCTACATCAAGAGGAAACAAAACATAGAGATAGAACGTGAAACTACTTTATTGTGTCAAGTTTCAAGAAGCTCGCACAAACCGTGTTGGATTTAGAGTTCCAAATACATCTATCAATATAGGAGAAAACAGAGTGAAACCTAAAAATTCAAACTGTTACTGGAAACGAACGTTTCAACATAGAAGAACGAAATTTGGGGAACCAAGTCGCCTTAGGGTACTGATCATTACCTGAAAGTATCATCCAGTTTGGGTGAAAAAATATTTGCTGAGATTTCTGGAGATTCGTAATTTTTGGAAGCTTGGCAACCCCTTTCCATGAAAGTGTTTCTCGCCAGTCACTGCTTAGGGCTACATCAAGAGGAAACAAAACATAGAGATAGAACGTGAAACTACTTTATTGTGTCAAGTTTCAAGAAGCTAGCACAAACCGTGTTGGATTTAGAGTTCCAAAAACATCCATCAATATAGGAGAAAACAGAATGAAACCTAAAAATTCAAACTGTTACTGGAAACGAACGCTTCAACATAGAAGAACGAAATTTGGGGAACCAAGTCGCCTTAGTGTACTGATCATTACCTGAAAGTATCATCCAGTTTGGGTGAAAAAATATTTGCTGAGATTTCTGGAGATTCGTAATTTTGGGAAGCTTGGCAACCCCTTTCCATGAAAGTGTTTCTCGCCAGTCACTGCTTAGGGATACATCAAGACGAAACAAAACGTAGAGATAGAACGTGAAACTACTTTATTGTGTCAAGTTTCAAGAAGCTAGCACAAACCGTGTTGGATTTAGAGTTCCAAATACATCTATCAATATAGGAGAAAACAGAGTGAAACCTAAAAATTCAAACTGTTACTGGAAACGAACGCTTCAACATAGAAGAACGAAATTTGGGGAACCAAGTCGCCTTAGTTTATTGATCATTACCTGAAAGTATCATCCAGATTGGGTGTAAAAATATTTGCTGAGATTTCTGGAGATTCGTAATTTTGGGATGCTTGGCAACCCCTTTCCATGAAAGTGTTTCTCGCCAGTCACTGCTTAGGGATACATCAAGACGAAACAAAACGTAGAGATAGAACGTGAAACTACTTTATTGTGTCAAGTTTCAAGAAGCTAGCACAAACCGTGTTGGATTTAGAGTTCCAAATACATCTATCAATACAGGAGAAAACAGAGTGAAACCTAAAAATTCAAACTGTTAGTGGAAACGAACGCTTCAACATAGAGAACGAAATTTGGGGAACCAAGTCTCCTTAGTTTACTGATCATTACCTGAAAGTATCATCCAGTTTGGGTGAAAAAATATTTGCTGAGATTTCTGGAGATTCGTAATTTTGGGAATCTTGGCAACCCCTTTCCATGAAAGTGTTTCTCGCCAGTCACTGCTTAGGGCTACATCAAGAGGAAACAAAACATAGAGATAGAACGTGAAACTACTTCATTGTGTCAAGTTTCAAGAAGCTAGCACAAACCGTGTTGGATTTAGAGTTCCAAATACATCTATCAATATAGGAGAAAACAGAGTGAAACCTAAAAATTCAAACTGTTACTGGAAACGAACGCTTCAACATAGAAGAACGAAATTTGGGGAACCAAGTCGCCTTAGGGTACTGATCATTACCTGAAAGTATCATCCAGTTTGGGTGAAAAAATATTTGCTGAGATTTCTGGAGATTCGTAATTTTGGGAAGCTTGGCAACCCCTTTCCATGAAAGTGTTTCTCGCCAGTCACTGCTTAGGGCTACATCAAGAGGAAACAAAACATAGAGATAGAACGTGAAACTACTTTATTGTGTCAAGTTTCAAGAAGCTAGCACAAACCGTGTTGGATTTAGAGTTCCAAATACATCTATCAATATAGGAGAAAACAGAGTGAAACCTAAAAATTCAAACTGTTACTGGAAACGAACGCTTCAACATAGAAGAACGAAATTTGGGGAACCAAGTCGCCTTAGTGTACTGATCATTACCTGAAAGTATCATCCAGTTTGGGTGAAAAAATATTTGCTGAGATTTCTGGAGATTCGTAATTTTGGGAAGCTTGGCAACCCCTTTCCATGAAAGTGTTTCTCACCAGTCACTGCTTAGGGATACATCAAGAGGAAACAAAACGTAGAGATAGAACGTGAAACTACTTTATTGTGTCAAGTTTCAAGAAGCTAGCACAAACCGTGTTGGATTTAGAGTTCCAAATACATCTATCAATATAGGAGAAAACAGAGTGAAACCTAAAAATTCAAACTGTTACTGGAAACGAACGCTTCAACATAGAAGAACGAAATTTGGGGAACCAAGTCGCCTTAGTTTATTGATCATTACCTGAAAGTATCATCCAGATTGGGTGTAAAAATATTTGCTGAGATTTCTGGAGATTCGTAATTTTGGGATGCTTGGCAACCCCTTTCCATGAAAGTGTTTCTCGCCAGTCACTGCTTAGGGATACATCAAGACGAAACAAAACGTAGAGATAGAACGTGAAACTACTTTATTGTGTCAAGTTTCAAGAAGCTAGCACAAACCGTGTTGGATTTAGAGTTCCAAATACATCTATCAATATAGGAGAAAACAGAGTGAAACCTAAAAATTCAAACTGTTACTGGAAACGAACGCTTCAACATAGAAGAACGAAATTTGGGGAACCAAGTCTCCTTAGTGTACTGATCATTACCTGAAAGTATCATCCAGTTTGGGTGAAAAAATATTTGCTGAGATTTCTGGAGATTCGTAATTTTGGGAAGCTTGGCAACCCCTTTCCATGAAAGTGTTTCTCGCCAGTCACTGCTTAGGGATTCATCAAGAGGAAACAAAACATAAATATAGAACGAGAAACTACTTTTTTGTGTCAAGTTTCTAGAAGCTAGCACAAACCGTGTTGGATTTAGAGTTCCAAATACATCTATCAATATAGGAGAAAACAGAGTGAAACCTAAAAATTCAAACTGTTACTGGAAACGAACGCTTCAACATAGAAGAACGAAATTTGGGGAACCAAGTCGCCTTAGTGTACTGATCATTACCTGAAAGTATCATCCAGTTTGGGTGAAAAAATATTTGCTGTGATTTCTGGAGATTCGTAATTTTGGGAAGCTTGGCAACCCCTTTCCATGAAAGTGTTTCTCGCCAGTCACTGCTTAGGGCTACATCAAGAGGAAACAAAACATAGAGATAGAACGTGAAACTACTTTATTGTGTCAAGTTTCAAGAAGCTAGCACAAACCGTGTTGGATTTAGAGTTCCAAATACATCTATCAATATAGGAGAGAACAGAGTGAAACCTAAAAATTCAAACTGTTACTGGAAACGAACGCTTCAACATAGAAGAACGAAATTTGGGGAACCACGTCGCCTCAGTGTACTGATCATTACCTGAAAGTATCATCCAGTTAGGGTGAATAAATATTTGCTGATATTTCGGGAGATTCGTAATTTTTGGAAGCTTGGCAACCCCTTTCCATGAAAGTGTTTCTCGACAGTCACTGCTTAGGGCTACATAAAGAGGAAACAAAACATAGAGATAGAACGTGAAAGTACTTTATTGTGTCAAGTTTCAAGAAGCTAGCACAAACCGTGTTGGATTTAGAGTTCCAAATACATCTATCAATATAGGAGAAAACAGAGTGAAACCTAAAAATTCAAACTGTTACTGGAAACGAACGCTTCAACATAGAAGAACGAAATTTGGGGAACCAAGTCGCCTTAGTGTACTTATCATTACCTGAAAGTATCATCCAGTTTGGGTGAAAAAATATTTGCTGAGATTTCTGGAGATTCGTAATTTTGGGAAGCTTGGCAACCCCATTCCATGAAAGTGTTTCTCGCCAGTCACTGCTTAGGGCTACATCAAGAGGAAACAAAACATAGAGATAGAACGTGAAACTACTTTATTGTGTCAAGTTTCAAGAAGCTAGCACAAACCGTGTTGGATTTAGAGTTCCAAATACATCTATCAATATAGGAGAAAACAGAGTGAAACCTAAAAATTCAAACTGTTACTGGAAACGAACGCTTCAACATAGAAGAACGAAATTTGGGGAACCAAGTCGCCTTAGGGTACTGATCATTACCTGAAAGTATCATCCAGTTTGGGTGAAAAAATATTTGCTGAGATTTCTGGAGATTCGTAATTTTGGGAAGCTTGGCAACCCCTTTCCATGAAAGTGTTTCTCGCCAGTCACTGCTTAGGGCTACATCAAGAGGAAACAAAACATAGAGATAGAACGTGAAACTACTTTATTGTGTCAAGTTTCAAGAAGCTAGCACAAACCGTGTTGGATTTAGAGTTCCAAATACATCTATCAATATAGGAGAAAACAGAGTGAAACCTAAAAATTCAAACTGTTACTGGAAACGAACGCTTCAACATAGAAGAACGAAATTTGGGGAACCAAGTCGCCTTAGTGTACTGATCATTACCTGAAAGTATCATCCAGTTTGGGTGAAAAAATATTTGCTGAGATTTCTGGAGATTCGTAATTTTGGGAAGCTTGGCAACCCCTTTCCATGAAAGTGTTTCTCACCAGTCACTGCTTAGGGATACATCAAGAGGAAACAAAACGTAGAGATAGAACGTGAAACTACTTTATTGTGTCAAGTTTCAAGAAGCTAGCACAAACCGTGTTGGATTTAGAGTTCCAAATACATCTATCAATATAGGAGAAAACAGAGTGAAACCTAAAAATTCAAACTGTTACTGGAAACGAACGCTTCAACATAGAAGAACGAAATTTGGGGAACCAAGTCGCCTTAGTTTATTGATCATTACCTGAAAGTATCATCCAGATTGGGTGTAAAAATATTTGCTGAGATTTCTGGAGATTCGTAATTTTGGGATGCTTGGCAACCCCTTTCCATGAAAGTGTTTCTCGCCAGTCACTGCTTAGGGATACATCAAGACGAAACAAAACGTAGAGATAGAACGTGAAACTACTTTATTGTGTCAAGTTTCAAGAAGCTAGCACAAACCGTGTTGGATTTAGAGTTCCAAATACATCTATCAATATAGGAGAAAACAGAGTGAAACCTAAAAATTCAAACTGTTACTGGAAACGAACGCTTCAACATAGAAGAACGAAATTTGGGGAACCAAGTCTCCTTAGTGTACTGATCATTACCTGAAAGTATCATCCAGTTTGGGTGAAAAAATATTTGCTGAGATTTCTGGAGATTCGTAATTTTGGGAAGCTTGGCAACCCCTTTCCATGAAAGTGTTTCTCGCCAGTCACTGCTTAGGGATTCATCAAGAGGAAACAAAACATAAATATAGAACGAGAAACTACTTTTTTGTGTCAAGTTTCTAGAAGCTAGCACAAACCGTGTTGGATTTAGAGTTCCAAATACATCTATCAATATAGGAGAAAACAGAGTGAAACCTAAAAATTCAAACTGTTACTGGAAACGAACGCTTCAACATAGAAGAACGAAATTTGGGGAACCAAGTCGCCTTAGTGTACTGATCATTACCTGAAAGTATCATCCAGTTTGGGTGAAAAAATATTTGCTGTGATTTCTGGAGATTCGTAATTTTGGGAAGCTTGGCAACCCCTTTCCATGAAAGTGTTTCTCGCCAGTCACTGCTTAGGGCTACATCAAGAGGAAACAAAACATAGAGATAGAACGTGAAACTACTTTATTGTGTCAAGTTTCAAGAAGCTAGCACAAACCGTGTTGGATTTAGAGTTCCAAATACATCTATCTATATAGGAGAGAACAGAGTGAAACCTAAAAATTCAAACTGTTACTGGAAACGAACGCTTCAACATAGAAGAACGAAATTTGGGGAACCACGTCGCCTCAGTGTACTGATCATTACCTGAAAGTATCATCCAGTTAGGGTGAATAAATATTTGCTGATATTTCGGGAGATTCGTAATTTTTGGAAGCTTGGCAACCCCTTTCCATGAAAGTGTTTCTCGACAGTCACTGCTTAGGGCTACATAAAGAGGAAACAAAACATAGAGATAGAACGTGAAAGTACTTTATTGTGTCAAGTTTCAAGAAGCTAGCACAAACCGTGTTGGATTTAGAGTTCCAAATACATCTATCAATATAGGAGAAAACAGAGTGAAACCTAAAAATTCAAACTGTTACTGGAAACGAACGCTTCAACATAGAAGAACGAAATTTGGGGAACCAAGTCGCCTTAGTGTACTTATCATTACCTGAAAGTATCATCCAGTTTGGGTGAAAAAATATTTGCTGAGATTTCTGGAGATTCGTAATTTTGGGAAGCTTGGCAACCCCATTCCATGAAAGTGTTTCTCGCCAGTCACTGCTTAGGGCTACATCAAGAGGAAACAAAACATAGAGATAGAACGTGAAACTACTTTATTGTGTCAAGTTTCAAGAAGCTAGCACAAACCGTGTTGGATTTAGAGTTCCAAATACATCTATCAATATAGGAGAAAACAGAGTGAAACCTAAAAATTCAAACTGTTACTGGAAACGAACGCTTCAACATAGAAGAACGAAATTTGGGGAATCAAGTCGCCTTAGGGTACTGATCATTACCTGAAAGTATCATCCAGTTTGGGTGAAAAAATATTTGCTGAGATTTCTGGAGATTCGTAATTTTTGGAAGCTTGGCAACCCCTTTCCATGAAAGTGTTTCTCGCCAGTCACTGCTTAGGGCTACATCAAGAGGAAACAAAACATAGAGATAAAACGTGAAACTACTTTATTGTGTCAAGTTTCAAGAAGCTAGCACAAACCGTGTTGGATTTAGAGTTCCAAATACATCCATCAATATAGGAGAAAACAGAATGAAACCTAAAAATTCAAACTGTTACTGGAAACGAACGCTTCAACATAGAAGAACGAAATTTGGGGAACCAAGTCGCCTTAGTGTACTGATCATTACCTGAAAGTATCATCCAGTTTGGGTGAAAAAATATTTGCTGAGATTTCTGGAGATTCGTAATTTTGGGAAGCTTGGCAACCCCTTTCCATGAAAGTGTTTCTCGCCAGTCACTGCTTAGGGATACATCAAGACGAAACAAAACGTAGAGATAGAACATGAAACTACATTATTGTGTCAAGTTTCAAGAAGCTAGCACAAACCGTGTTGGATTTAGAGTTCCAAATACATCTATCAATATAGGAGAAAACAGAGTGAAACCTAAAAATTCAAACTGTTACTGGAAACGAACGCTTCAACATAGAAGAACGAAATTTGGGGAACCAAGTCGCCTTAGTTTATTGATCATTACCTGAAAGTATCATCCAGATTGGGTGTAAAAATATTTGCTGAGATTTCTGGAGATTCGTAATTTTGGGAAGCTTGGCAACCCCATTCCATGAAAGTGTTTCTCGCCAGTCACTGCTTAGGGCTACATCAAGAGGAAACAAAACATAGAGATAAAACGTGAAACTACTTTATTGTGTCAAGTTTCAAGAAGCTAGCACAAACCGTGTTGGATTTAGAGTTCCAAATACATCTATCAATACAAGAGAAAACAGAGTGAAACCTAAAAATTCAAACTGTTACTGGAAACGAACGCTTCAACATAGAAGAACGAAATTTGGGGAACCAAGTCGCCTTAGTGTACTGATCATTTCCTGAAAGTATCATCCAGTTTGGGTGAAAAAATATTTGCTGAGATTTCTGGAGATTCGTAATTTTGGGAAGCTTGGCAACCCCTTTCCATGAAAGGGTTTCTCGCCAGTCACTGCTTAGGGGTACATCAAGAGGAAACAAAACATAGAGATAGAACGTGAAACTACTTTATTGTGTCAAGTTTCAGTAAGCTAGCACAAACCGTGTTGGATTTAGAGTTCCAAATACATCTATCAATACAGGAGAAAACAGAGTGAAACCTAAAAATTCAAACTGTTACTGGAAACGAACGCTTCAACATAGAAGAACGAAATTTGGGGAACCCAGTCGCCTTAGTGTACTGATCATTACCTGAAAGTATCATCCAGTTTGGGTGAAAAAATATTTGCTGAGATTTCTGGAGATTCGTAATTTTGGGAAGCTTGGCAACCCCTTTACATGAAAGTGTTTCTCGCCAGTCACTGCTTAGGGCTACATCAAGAGGAAACAAAACGTAGAGATAGAACGTGAAACTACTTTATTGTGTCAAGTTTCAAGAAGCTAGCACAAACCGTGTTGGATTTAGAGTTCCAAATACAACTATCAATATAGGAGAAAACAGAGTGAAACCTAAAAATTCAAACTGTTAGTGGAAACGAACGCTTCAACATAGAAGAACGAAATTTGGGGAACCAAGTCGCCTTAGTTTACTGATCATTACCTGAAAGTATCATCCAGTTTGGGTGAAAAAATATTTGCTGAGATTTCTGGAGATTCGTAATTTTGGGAAGCTTGGCAACCCCTTTCCATGTAAGTGTTTCTCGCCAGTCACTGCTTAGGGCTACATCAAGAGGAAACAAAACATAGAGATAGAACGTGAAACTACTTTATTGTGTCAAGTTTCAAGAAGCTAGCACAAACCGTGTTGGATTTAGAGTTCCAAATACATCTATCAATACAAGAGAAAACAGAGTGAAACCTAAAAATTCAAACTGTTACTGGAAACGAACGCTTCAACATAGAAGAACGAAATTTGGGGAACCAAGTCGCCTTAGGGTACTGATCATTACCTGAAAGTATCATCCAGTTTGGGTGAAAAAATATTTGCTGAGATTTCTGGAGATTCGTAATTTTTGGAAGCTTGGCAACCCCTTTCCATGAAAGTGTTTCTCGACAGTCACTGCTTAGGGCTACATCAAGAGGAAACAAAACATAGAGATAGAACGTGAAACTACTTTATTGTGTCAAGTTTCAAGAAGCTAGCACAAACCGTGTTGGATTTAGAGTTCCAAATACATCTATCAATATAGGAGAAAACAGAGTGAAACCTAAAAATTCAAACTGTTACTGGAAACGAACGCTTCAACATAGAAGAACGAAATTTGGGGAACCAATTCGCCTTAGTTTATTGATCATTACCTGAAAGTATCATCCAGATTGGGTGTAAAAATATTTGCTGAGATTTCTGGAGATTCGTAATTTTGGGAAGCTTGGCAACCCCATTCCATGAAAGTGTTTCTCGCCAGTCACTGCTTAGGGCTACATCAAGAGGAAACAAAACATAGAGATAAAACGTGAAACTACTTTATTGTGTCAAGTTTCAAGAAGCTAGCACAAACCGTGTTGGATTTAGAGTTCCAAATACATCTATCAATACAAGAGAAAACAGAGTGAAACCTAAAAATTCAAACTGTTACTGGAAACGAACGCTTCAACATAGAAGAACGAAATTTGGGGAACCAAGTCGCCTTAGTGTACTGATCATTACCTGAAAGTATCATCCAGTTTGGGTGAAAAAATATTTGCTGAGATTTCTGGAGATTCGTAATTTTGGGAAGCTTGGCAACCCCTTTCCATGAAAGGGTTTCTCGCCAGTCACTGCTTAGGGGTACATCAAGAGGAAACAAAACATAGAGATAGAACGTGAAACTACTTTATTGTGTCAAGTTTCAAGAAGCTAGCACAAACCGTGTTGGATTTAGAGTTCCAAATACATCTATCAATACAGGAGAAAACAGAGTGAAACCTAAAAATTCAAACTGTTACTGGAAACGAACGCTTCAACATAGAAGAACGAAATTTGGGGAACCCAGTCGCCTTAGTGTACTGATCATTACCTGAAAGTATCATCCAGTTTGGGTGAAAAAATATTTGCTGAGATTTCTGGAGATTCGTAATTTTGGGAAGCTTGGCAACCCCTTTCCATGAAAGTGTTTCTCGACAGTCACTGCTTAGGGCTACATCAAGAGGAAACAAAACATAGAGATAGAACGTGAAACTACTTTATTGTGTCAAGTTTCAAGAAGCTAGCACAAACCGTGTTGGATTTAGAGTTCCAAATACAACTATCAATATAGGAGAAAACAGAGTGAAACCTAAAAATTCAAACTGTTAGTGGAAACGAACGCTTCAACATAGAAGAACGAAATTTGGGGAACCAAGTCGCCTTAGTTTACTGATCATTACCTGAAAGTATCATCCAGTTTGGGTGAAAAAATATTTGCTGAGATTTCTGGAGATTCGTAATTTTGGGAAGCTTGGCAACCCCTTTCCATGTAAGTGTTTCTCGCCAGTCACTGCTTAGGGCTACATCAAGAGGAAAAAAAAACGTAGAGATAGAACGTGAAACTACTTTATTCTGTCAAGTTTCAAGAAGCTAGCACAAACCGTGTTGGATTTAGAGTTCCAAATACATCTATCAATACAAGAGAAAACAGAGTGAAACCTAAAAATTCAAACTGTTACTGGAAACGAACGCTTCAACATAGAAGAACGAAATTTGGGGAACCAAGTCGCCTTAGGGTACTGATCATTACCTGAAAGTATCATCCAGTTTGGGTGAAAAAATATTTGCTGAGATTTCTGGAGATTCGTAATTTTTGGAAGCTTGGCAACCCCTTTCCATGAAAGTGTTTCTCGACAGTCACTGCTTAGGGCTACATCAAGAGGAAACAAAACATAGAGATAGAACGTGAAACTACTTTATTGTGTCAAGTTTCAAGAAGCTAGCACAAACCGTGTTGGATTTAGAGTTCCAAATACATCTATCTATATAGGAGAAAACAGAGTGAAACCTAAAAATTCAAACTGTTACTGGAAACGAACGCTTCAACATAGAAGAACGAAATTTGGGGAACCAAGTCGCCTTAGTGTACTTATCATTACCTGAAAGTATCATCCAGTTTGGGTGAAAAAATATTTGCTGAGATTTCTGGAGATTCGTAATTTTGGGAAGCTTGGCAACCCCTTTCCATGAAAGGGTTTCTCGCCAGTCACTGCTTAGGGGTACATCAAGAGGAAACAAAACATAGAGATAGAAGGTGAAACTACTTTATTGTGTCAAGTTTCAAGAAGCTAGCACAAAACGTGTTGGATTTAGAGTTCCAAATACATCTATCAATACAGGAGAAAACAGAGTGAAACCTAAAAATTCAAACTGTTACTGGAAACGAACGCTTCAACATAGAAGAACGAAATTTGGGGAACCAAGTCGCCTCAGTGTACTGATCATTACCTGAAAGTATCATCCATTTTGGGTGAAAAAATATTTGCTGTGATTTCTGGAGATTCGTAATTTTGGGAAGCTTGGCAACCCCTTTCCATGAAAGTGTTTCTCGCCAGTCACTGCTTAGGGATTCATCAAGAGGAAACAAAACATAGATATAGAACGAGAAACTACTTTTTTGTGTCAAGTTTCAAGAAGCTAGCACAAACCGTGTTGGATTTAGAGTTCCAAATACATCTATCAATATAGGAGAAAACAGAGTGAAACCTAAAAATTCAAACTGTTACTGGAAACGAACGCTTCAACATAGAAGAACGAAATTTGGGGAACCAAGTCGCCTTAGTGTACTGATCATTACCTGAAAGTATCATCCAGTTTGGGTGAAAAAATATTTGCTGAGATTTCTGGAGATTCGTAATTTTGGGAAGCTTGGCAACCCCTTTCCATGAAAGTGTTTCTCGCCAGTCACTGCTTAGGGATTCATCAAGAGGAAACAAAACATAGATATAGAACGAGAAACTACTTTTTTGTGTCAAGTTTCTAGAAGCTAGCACAAACCGTGTTGGATTTAGAGTTCCAAATACATCTATCAATACAAGAGAAAACAGAGTGAAACCTAAAAATTCAAACTGTTACTGGAAACGAACGCTTCAACATAGAAGAACGAAATTTGGGGAACCAAGTCGCCTTAGGGTACTGATCATTACCTGAAAGTATCATCCAGTTTGGGTGAAAAAATATTTGCTGAGATTTCTGGAGATTCGTAATTTTTGGAAGCTTGGCAACCCCTTTCCATGAAAGTGTTTCTCGCCAGTCACTGCTTAGGGCTACATCAAGAGGAAACAAAACATAGAGATAGAACGTGAAACTACTTTATTGTGTCAAGTTTCAAGAAGCTAGCACAAACCGTGTTGGATTTAGAGTTCCAAATACATCTATCAATATAGGAGAAAACAGAGTGAAACCTAAAAATTCAAACTGTTACTGGAAACGAACGCTTCAACATAGAAGAACGAAATTTGGGGAACCAAGTCGCCTCAGTGTACTGATCATTACCTGAAAGTATCATCCATTTTGGGTGAAAAAATATTTGCTGTGATTTCTGGAGATTCGTAATTTTGGGAAGATTGGCAACCCCTTTCCATGAAAGTGTTTCTCGCCAGTCACTGCTTAGGGCTACATCAAGAGGAAACAAAACATAGCGATAGAACGTGAAACTACTTTATTGTGTCAAGTTTCAAGAAGCTAGCACAAACCGTGTTGGATTTAGAGTTCCAAATACATCTATCTATATAGGAGAAAACAGAGTGAAACCTAAAAATTCAAACTGTTACTGGAAACGAACGCTTCAACATAGAAGAACGAAATTTGGGGAACCAAGTCGCCTTAGTGTACTTATCATTACCTGAAAGTATCATCCAGTTTGGGTGAAAAAATATTTGCTGAGATTTCTGGAGATTTGTAATTTTGGGAAGCTTGGCAACCCCTTTCCATGAAAGGGTTTCTCGCCAGTCACTGCTTAGGGGTACATCAAGAGGAAACAAAACATAGAGATAGAAGGTGAAACTACTTTATTGTGTCAAGTTTCAAGAAGCTAGCACAAAACGTGTTGGATTTAGAGTTCCAAATACATCTATCAATACAGGAGAAAACAGAGTGAAACCTAAAAATTCAAACTGTTACTGGAAACGAACGCTTCAACATAGAAGAACGAAATTTGGGGAACCAAGTCGTCTCAGTGTACTGATCATTACCTGAAAGTATCATCCATTTTGGGTGAAAAAATATTTGCTGTGATTTCTGGAGATTCGTAATTTTGGGAAGCTTGGCAACCCCTTTCCATGAAAGTGTTTCTCGCCAGTCACTGCTTAGGGCTACATCAAGAGGAAACAAAACATAGAGATAGAACGTGAAACTACTTTATTCTGTCAAGTTTCAAGAAGCTAGCACAAACCGTGTTGGATTTAGAGTTCCAAATACATCTATCAATACAAGAGAAAACAGAGTGAAACCTAAAAATTCAAACTGTTACTGGAAACGAACGCTTCAACATAGAAGAACGAAATTTGGGGAACCAAGTCGCCTTAGGGTACTGATCATTACCTGAAAGTATCATCCAGTTTGGGTGAAAAAATATTTGCTGAGATTTCTGGAGATTCGTAATTTTTGGAAGCTTGGCAACCCCTTTCCATGAAAGTGTTTCTCGACAGTCACTGCTTAGGGCTACATCAAGAGGAAACAAAACATAGAGATAGAACGTGAAACTACTTTATTGTGTCAAGTTTCAAGAAGCTAGCACAAACCGTGTTGGATTTAGAGTTCCAAATACATCTATCAATATAGGAGAAAACAGAGTGAAACCTAAAAATTCAAACTGTTACTGGAAACGAACGCTTCAACATAGAAGAACGAAATTTGGGGAACCAAGTCGCCTTAGTTTATTGATCATTACCTGAAAGTATCATCCAGATTGGGTGTAAAAATATTTGCTGAGATTTCTGGAGATTCGTAATTTTGGGAAGCTTGGCAACCCCATTCCATGAAAGTGTTTCTCGCCAGTCACTGCTTAGGGCTACATCAAGAGGAAACAAAACATAGAGATAAAACGTGAAACTACTTTATTGTGTCAAGTTTCAAGAAGCTAGCACAAACCGTGTTGGATTTAGAGTTCCAAATACATCTATCAATACAAGAGAAAACAGAGTGAAACCTAAAAATTCAAACTGTTACTGGAAACGAACGCTTCAACATAGAAGAACGAAATTTGGGGAACCAAGTCGCCTTAGTGTACTGATCATTACCTGAAAGTATCATCCAGTTTGAGTGAAAAAATATTTGCTGAGATTTCTGGAGATTCGTAATTTTGGGAAGCTTGGCAACCCCTTTCCATGAAAGGGTTTCTCGCCAGTCACTGCTTAGGGGTACATCAAGAGGAAACAAAACATAGAGATAGAAGGTGAAACTACTTTATTGTGTCAAGTTTCAAGAAGCTAGCACAAACCGTGTTGGATTTAGAGTTCCAAATACATCTATCAATACAGGAGAAAACAGAGTGAAACCTAAAAATTCAAACTGTTACTGGAAACGAACGCTTCAACATAGAAGAACGAAATTTGGGGAACCCAGTCGCCTTAGTGTACTGATCATTACCTGAAAGTATCATCCAGTTTGGGTGAAAAAATATTTGCTGAGATTTCTGGAGATTCGTAATTTTGGGAAGCTTGGCAACCCCTTTACATGAAAGTGTTTCTCGCCAGTCACTGCTTAGGGCTACATCAAGAGGAAACAAAACATAGAGATAGAACGTGAAACTACTTTATTGTGTCAAGTTTCAAGAAGCTAGCACAAACCGTGTTGGATTTAGAGTTCCAAATACAACTATCAATATAGGAGAAAACAGAGTGAAACCTAAAAATTCAAACTGTTAGTGGAAACGAACGCTTCAACATAGAAGAACGAAATTTGGGGAACCAAGTCGCCTCAGTGTACTGATCATTACCTGAAAGTATCATCCATTTTGGGTGAAAAAATATTTGCTGAGATTTCTGGAGATTCGTAATTTTGGGAAGCTTGGCAACCCCTTTCCATGTAAGTGTTTATCGCCAGTCACTGCTTAGGGCTACATCAAGAGGAAACAAAACATAGAGATAGAACGTGAAACTACTTTATTCTGTCAAGTTTCAAGAAGCTAGCACAAACCGTGTTGGATTTAGAGTTCCAAATACATCTATCAATACAAGAGAAAACAGAGTGAAACCTAAAAATTCAAACTGTTACTGGAAACGAACGCTTCAACATAGAAGAACGAAATTTGGGGAACCAAGTCGCCTTAGGGTACTGATCATTACCTGAAAGTATCATCCAGTTTGGGTGAAAAAATATTTGCTGAGATTTCTGGAGATTCGTAATTTTTGGAAGCTTGGCAACCCCTTTCCATGAAAGGGTTTCTCGACAGTCACTGCTTAGGGCTACATCAAGAGGAAACAAAACATAGAGATAGAACGTGAAACTACTTTATTGTGTCAAGTTTCAAGAAGCTAGCACAAACCGTGTTGGATTTAGAGTTCCAAATACATCTATCTATATAGGAGAAAACAGAGTGAAACCTAAAAATTCAAACTGTTACTGGAAACGAACGCTTCAACATAGAAGAACGAAATTTGGGGAACCAAGTCGCCTTAGTGTACTTATCATTACCTGAAAGTATCATCCAGTTTGGGTGAAAAAATATTTGCTGAGATTTCTGGAGATTCGTAATTTTGGGAAGCTTGGCAACCCCTTTCCATGAAAGGGTTTCTCGCCAGTCACTGCTTAGGGGTACATCAAGAGGAAACAAAACATAGAGATAGAAGGTGAAACTACTTTATTGTGTCAAGTTTCAAGAAGCTAGCACAAAACGTGTTGGATTTAGAGTTCCAAATACATCTATCAATACAGGAGAAAACAGAGTGAAACCTAAAAATTCAAACTGTTACTGGAAACGAACGCTTCAACATAGAAGAACGAAATTTGGGGAACCAAGTCGCCTCAGTGTACTGATCATTACCTGAAAGTATCATCCATTTTGGGTGAAAAAATATTTGCTGTGATTTCTGGAGATTCGTAATTTTGGGAAGCTTGGCAACCCCTTTCCATGAAAGTGTTTCTCGCCAGTCACTGCTTAGGGATTCATCAAGAGGAAACAAAACATAGATATAGAACGAGAAACTACTTTTTTGTGTCAAGTTTCAAGAAGCTAGCACAAACCGTGTTGGATTTAGAGTTCCAAATACATCTATCAATATAGGAGAAAACAGAGTGAAACCTAAAAATTCAAACTGTTACTGGAAACGAACGCTTCAACATAGAAGAACGAAATTTGGGGAACCAAGTCGCCTTAGTGTACTGATCATTACCTGAAAGTATCATCCAGTTTGGGTGAAAAAATATTTGCTGAGATTTCTGGAGATTCGTAATTTTGGGAAGCTTGGCAACCCCTTTCCATGAAAGTGTTTCTCGCCAGTCACTGCTTAGGGATTCATCAAGAGGAAACAAAACATAGATATAGAACGAGAAACTACTTTTTTGTGTCAAGTTTCTAGAAGCTAGCACAAACCGTGTTGGATTTAGAGTTCCAAATACATCTATCAATACAAGAGAAAACAGAGTGAAACCTAAAAATTCAAACTGTTACTGGAAACGAACGCTTCAACATAGAAGAACGAAATTTGGGGAACCAAGTCGCCTTAGGGTACTGATCATTACCTGAAAGTATCATCCAGTTTGGGTGAAAAAATATTTGCTGAGATTTCTGGAGATTCGTAATTTTTGGAAGCTTGGCAACCCCTTTCCATGAAAGTGTTTCTCGCCAGTCACTGCTTAGGGCTACATCAAGAGGAAACAAAACATAGAGATAGAACGTGAAACTACTTTATTGTGTCAAGTTTCAAGAAGCTAGCACAAACCGTGTTGGATTTAGAGTTCCAAATACATCTATCAATATAGGAGAAAACAGAGTGAAACCTAAAAATTCAAACTGTTACTGGAAACGAACGCTTCAACATAGAAGAACGAAATTTGGGGAACCAAGTCGCCTCAGTGTACTGATCATTACCTGAAAGTATCATCCATTTTGGGTGAAAAAATATTTGCTGTGATTTCTGGAGATTCGTAATTTTGGGAAGCTTGGCAACCCCTTTCCATGAAAGTGTTTCTCGCCAGTCACTGCTTAGGGCTACATCAAGAGGAAACAAAACATAGAGATAGAACGTGAAACTACTTTATTGTGTCAAGTTTCAAGAAGCTAGCACAAACCGTGTTGGATTTAGAGTTCCAAATACATCTATCAATATAGGAGAAAACAGAGTGAAACCTAAAAATTCAAACTGTTACTGGAAACGAACGCTTCAACATAGAAGAACGAAATTTGGGGAACCAAGTCGCCTCAGTGTACTGATCATTACCTGAAAGTATCATCCAGTTAGGGTGAAAAAATATTTGCTGATATTTCGTAAGATTCGTAATTTTTGGAAGCTTGGCCACCCCATTCCATGAAAGTGTTTCTCGACAGTCACTGCTTAGGGCTACATCAAGAGGAAACAAAACATAGAGATAGAACGTGAAACTACTTTATTGTGTCAAGTTTCAAGAAGCTAGCACAAACCGTGTTGGATTTAGAGTTCCAAATACATCTATCTATATAGGAGAAAACAGAGTGAAACCTAAAAATTCAAACTGTTACTGGAAACGAACGCTTCAACATAGAAGAACGAAATTTGGGGAACCAAGTCGCCTTAGTGTACTTATCATTACCTGAAAGTATCATCCAGTTTGGGTGAAAAAATATTTGCTGAGATTTCTGGAGATTCGTAATTTTGGGAAGCTTGGCAACCCCTTTCCATGAAAGGGTTTCTCGCCAGTCACTGCTTAGGGGTACATCAAGAGGAAACAAAACATAGAGATAGAAGGTGAAACTACTTTATTGTGTCAAGTTTCAAGAAGCTAGCACAAAACGTGTTGGATTTAGAGTTCCAAATACATCTATCAATACAGGAGAAAACAGAGTGAAACCTAAAAATTCAAACTGTTACTGGAAACGAACGCTTCAACATAGAAGAACGAAATTTGGGGAACCAAGTCGCCTCAGTGTACTGATCATTACCTGAAAGTATCATCCATTTTGGGTGAAAAAATATTTGCTGTGATTTCTGGAGATTCGTAATTTTGGGAAGCTTGGCAACCCCTTTCCATGAAAGTGTTTCTCGCCAGTCACTGCTTAGGGATTCATCAAGAGGAAACAAAACATAGATATAGAACGAGAAACTACTTTTTTGTGTCAAGTTTCAAGAAGCTAGCACAAACCGTGTTGGATTTAGAGTTCCAAATACATCTATCAATATAGGAGAAAACAGAGTGAAACCTAAAAATTCAAACTGTTACTGGAAACGAACGCTTCAACATAGAAGAACGAAATTTGGGGAACCAAGTCGCCTTAGTGTACTGATCATTACCTGAAAGTATCATCCAGTTTGGGTGAAAAAATATTTGCTGAGATTTCTGGAGATTCGTAATTTTGGGAAGCTTGGCAACCCCTTTCCATGAAAGTGTTTCTCGCCAGTCACTGCTTAGGGATTCATCAAGAGGAAACAAAACATAGATATAGAACGAGAAACTACTTTTTTGTGTCAAGTTTCTAGAAGCTAGCACAAACCGTGTTGGATTTAGAGTTCCAAATACATCTATCAATACAAGAGAAAACAGAGTGAAACCTAAAAATTCAAACTGTTACTGGAAACGAACGCTTCAACATAGAAGAACGAAATTTGGGGAACCAAGTCGCCTTAGGGTACTGATCATTACCTGAAAGTATCATCCAGTTTGGGTGAAAAAATATTTGCTGAGATTTCTGGAGATTCGTAATTTTTGGAAGCTTGGCAACCCCTTTCCATGAAAGTGTTTCTCGCCAGTCACTGCTTAGGGCTACATCAAGAGGAAACAAAACAGAGAGATAGAACGTGAAACTACTTTATTCTGTCAAGTTTCAAGAAGCTAGCACAAACCGTGTTGGATTTAGAGTTCCAAATACATCTATCAATATAGGAGAAAACAGAGTGAAACCTAAAAATTCAAACTGTTACTGGAAACGAACGCTTCAACATAGAAGAACGAAATTTGGGGAACCAAGTCGCCTCAGTGTACTGATCATTACCTGAAAGTATCATCCATTTTGGGTGAAAAAATATTTGCTGTGATTTCTGGAGATTCGTAATTTTGGGAAGCTTGGCAACCCCTTTCCATGAAAGTGTTTCTCGCCAGTCACTGCTTAGGGCTACATCAAGAGGAAACAAAACATAGAGATAGAACGTGAAACTACTTTATTGTGTCAAGTTTCAAGAATCTAGCACAAACCGTGTTGGATTTAGAGTTCCAAATACATCTATCAATATAGGAGAAAACAGAGTGAAACCTAAAAATTCAAACTGTTACTGGAAACGAACGCTTCAACATAGAAGAACGAAATTTGGGGAACCAAGTCGCCTCAGTGTACTGATCATTACCTGAAAGTATCATCCAGTTAGGGTGAAAAAATATTTGCTGATATTTCGTAAGATTCGTAATTTTTGGAAGCTTGGCCACCCCATTCCATGAAAGTGTTTCTCGACAGTCACTGCTTAGGGCTACATCAAGAGGAAACAAAACATAGAGATAGAACGTGAAACTACTTTATTGTGTCAAGTTTCAAGAAGCTAGCACAAACCGTGTTGGATTTAGAGTTCCAAATACATCTATCTATATAGGAGAAAACAGAGTGAAACCTAAAAATTCAAACTGTTACTGGAAACGAACGCTTCAACATAGAAGAACGAAATTTGGGGAACCAAGTCGCCTTAGTGTACTTATCATTACCTGAAAGTATCATCCAGTTTGGGTGAAAAAATATTTGCTGAGATTTCTGGAGATTCGTAATTTTGGGAAGCTTGGCAACCCCTTTCCATGAAAGGGTTTCTCGCCAGTCACTGCTTAGGGGTACATCAAGAGGAAACAAAACATAGAGATAGAAGGTGAAACTACTTTATTGTGTCAAGTTTCAAGAAGCTAGCACAAAACGTGTTGGATTTAGAGTTCCAAATACATCTATCAATACAGGAGAAAACAGAGTGAAACCTAAAAATTCAAACTGTTACTGGAAACGAACGCTTCAACATAGAAGAACGAAATTTGGGGAACCAAGTCGCCTTAGTTTATTGATCATTACCTGAAAGTATCATCCAGATTGGGTGTAAAAATATTTGCTGAGATTTCTGGAGATTCGTAATTTTGGGATGCTTGGCAACCCCTTTCCATGAAAGTGTTTCTCGCCAGTCACTGCTTAGGGATACATCAAGACGAAACAAAACGTAGAGATAGAACGTGAAACTACTTTATTGTGTCAAGTTTCAAGAAGCTAGCACAAACCGTGTTGGATTTAGAGTTCCAAATACATCTATCAATATAGGAGAAAACAGAGTGAAACCTAAAAATTCAAACTGTTACTGGAAACGAACGCTTCAACATAGAAGAACGAAATTTGGGGAACCAAGTCTCCTTAGTGTACTGATCATTACCTGAAAGTATCATCCAGTTTGGGTGAAAAAATATTTGCTGAGATTTCTGGAGATTCGTAATTTTGGGAAGCTTGGCAACCCCTTTACATGAAAGTGTTTCTCGCCAGTCACTGCTTAGGGATTCATCAAGAGGAAACAAAACATAAATATAGAACGAGAAACTACTTTTTTGTGTCAAGTTTCTAGAAGCTAGCACAAACCGTGTTGGATTTAGAGTTCCAAATACATCTATCAATATAGGAGAAAACAGAGTGAAACCTAAAAATTCAAACTGTTACTGGAAACGAACGCTTCAACATAGAAGAACGAAATTTGGGGAACCAAGTCGCCTTAGTGTACTGATCATTACCTGAAAGTATCATCCAGTTTGGGTGAAAAAATATTTGCTGTGATTTCTGGAGATTCGTAATTTTGGGAAGCTTGGCAACCCCTTTCCATGAAAGTGTTTCTCGCCAGTCACTGCTTAGGGCTACATCAAGAGGAAACAAAACATAGAGATAGAACGTGAAACTACTTTATTGTGTCAAGTTTCAAGAAGCTAGCACAAACCGTGTTGGATTTAGAGTTCCAAATACATCTATCAATATAGGAGAGAACAGAGTGAAACCTAAAAATTCAAACTGTTACTGGAAACGAACGCTTCAACATAGAAGAACGAAATTTGGGGAACCACGTCGCCTCAGTGTACTGATCATTACCTGAAAGTATCATCCAGTTAGGGTGAATAAATATTTGCTGATATTTCGGGAGATTCGTAATTTTTGGAAGCTTGGCAACCCCTTTCCATGAAAGTGTTTCTCGACAGTCACTGCTTAGGGCTACATAAAGAGGAAACAAAACATAGAGATAGAACGTGAAAGTACTTTATTGTGTCAAGTTTCAAGAAGCTAGCACAAACCGTGTTGGATTTAGAGTTCCAAATACATCTATCAATATAGGAGAAAACAGAGTGAAACCTAAAAATTCAAACTGTTACTGGAAACGAACGCTTCAACATAGAAGAACGAAATTTGGGGAACCAAGTCGCCTTAGTGTACTTATCATTACCTGAAAGTATCATCCAGTTTGGGTGAAAAAATATTTGCTGAGATTTCTGGAGATTCGTAATTTTGGGAAGCTTGGCAACCCCATTCCATGAAAGTGTTTCTCGCCAGTCACTGCTTAGGGCTACATCAAGAGGAAACAAAACATAGAGATAGAACGTGAAACTACTTTATTGTGTCAAGTTTCAAGAAGCTAGCACAAACCGTGTTGGATTTAGAGTTCCAAATACATCTATCAATATAGGAGAAAACAGAGTGAAACCTAAAAATTCAAACTGTTACTGGAAACGAACGCTTCAACATAGAAGAACGAAATTTGGGGAACCAAGTCGCCTTAGGGTACTGATCATTACCTGAAAGTATCATCCAGTTTGGGTGAAAAAATATTTGCTGAGATTTCTGGAGATTCGTAATTTTTGGAAGCTTGGCAACCCCTTTCCATGAAAGTGTTTCTCGCCAGTCACTGCTTAGGGCTACATCAAGAGGAAACAAAACATAGAGATAAAACGTGAAACTACTTTATTGTGTCAAGTTTCAAGAAGCTAGCACAAACCGTGTTGGATTTAGAGTTCCAAATACATCCATCAATATAGGAGAAAACAGAATGAAACCTAAAAATTCAAACTGTTACTGGAAACGAACGCTTCAACATAGAAGAACGAAATTTGGGGAACCAAGTCGCCTTAGTGTACTGATCATTACCTGAAAGTATCATCCAGTTTGGGTGAAAAAATATTTGCTGAGATTTCTGGAGATTCGTAATTTTGGGAAGCTTGGCAACCCCTTTCCATGAAAGTGTTTCTCGCCAGTCACTGCTTAGGGATACATCAAGACGAAACAAAACGTAGAGATAGAACATGAAACTACATTATTGTGTCAAGTTTCAAGAAGCTAGCACAAACCGTGTTGGATTTAGAGTTCCAAATACATCTATCAATATAGGAGAAAACAGAGTGAAACCTAAAAATTCAAACTGTTACTGGAAACGAACGCTTCAACATAGAAGAACGAAATTTGGGGAACCAAGTCGCCTTAGTTTATTGATCATTACCTGAAAGTATCATCCAGATTGGGTGTAAAAATATTTGCTGAGATTTCTGGAGATTCGTAATTTTGGGAAGCTTGGCAACCCCATTCCATGAAAGTGTTTCTCGCCAGTCACTGCTTAGGGCTACATCAAGAGGAAACAAAACATAGAGATAAAACGTGAAACTACTTTATTGTGTCAAGTTTCAAGGAGCTAGCACAAACCGTGTTGGATTTAGAGTTCCAAATACATCTATCAATACAAGAGAAAACAGAGTGAAACCTAAAAATTCAAACTGTTACTGGAAACGAACGCTTCAACATAGAAGAACGAAATTTGGGGAACCAAGTCGCCTTAGTGTACTGATCATTTCCTGAAAGTATCATCCAGTTTGGGTGAAAAAATATTTGCTGAGATTTCTGGAGATTCGTAATTTTGGGAAGCTTGGCAACCCCTTTCCATGAAAGGGTTTCTCGCCAGTCACTGCTTAGGGGTACATCAAGAGGAAACAAAACATAGAGATAGAACGTGAAACTACTTTATTGTGTCAAGTTTCAATAAGCTAGCACAAACCGTGTTGGATTTAGAGTTCCAAATACATCTATCAATACAGGAGAAAACAGAGTGAAACCTAAAAATTCAAACTGTTACTGGAAACGAACGCTTCAACATAGAAGAACGAAATTTGGGGAACCCAGTCGCCTTAGTGTACTGATCATTACCTGAAAGTATCATCCAGTTTGGGTGAAAAAATATTTGCTGAGATTTCTGGAGATTCGTAATTTTGGGAAGCTTGGCAACCCCTTTACATGAAAGTGTTTCTCGCCAGTCACTGCTTAGGGCTACATCAAGAGGAAACAAAACATAGAGATAGAACGTGAAACTACTTTATTGTGTCAAGTTTCAAGAAGCTAGCACAAACCGTGTTGGATTTAGAGTTCCAAATACAACTATCAATATAGGAGAAAACAGAGTGAAACCTAAAAATTCAAACTGTTAGTGGAAACGAACGCTTCAACATAGAAGAACGAAATTTGGGGAACCAAGTCACCTTAGTTTACTGATCATTACCTGAAAGTATCATCCAGTTTGGGTGAAAAAATATTTGCTGAGATTTCTGGAGATTCGTAATTTTGGGAAGCTTGGCAACCCCTTTCCATGTAAGTGTTTCTCGCCAGTCACTGCTTAGGGCTACATCAAGAGGAAACAAAACATAGAGATAGAACGTGAAACTACTTTATTCTGTCAAGTTTCAAGAAGCTAGCACAAACCGTGTTGGATTTAGAGTTCCAAATACATCTATCAATACAAGAGAAAACAGAGTGAAACCTAAAAATTCAAACTGTTACTGGAAACGAACGCTTCAACATAGAAGAACGAAATTTGGGGAACCAAGTCGCCTTAGGGTACTGATCATTACCTGAAAGTATCATCCAGTTTGGGTGAAAAAATATTTGCTGAGATTTCTGGAGATTCGTAATTTTTGGAAGCTTGGCAACCCCTTTCCATGAAAGTGTTTCTCGACAGTCACTGCTTAGGGCTACATCAAGAGGAAACAAAACATAGAGATAGAACGTGAAACTACTTTATTGTGTCAAGTTTCAAGAAGCTAGCACAAACCGTGTTGGATTTAGAGTTCCAAATACATCTATCAATATAGGAGAAAACAGAGTGAAACCTAAAAATTCAAACTGTTACTGGAAACGAACGCTTCAACATAGAAGAACGAAATTTGGGGAACCAAGTCGCCTTAGTGTACTTATCATTACCTGAAAGTATCATCCAGTTTGGGTGAAAAAATATTTGCTGAGATTTCTGGAGATTCGTAATTTTGGGAAGCTTGGCAACCCCTTTCCATGAAAGGGTTTCTCGCCAGTCACTGCTTAGGGCTACATCAAGAGGAAACAAAACATAGAGATAGAAGGTGAAACTACTTTATTGTGTCAAGTTTCAAGAAGCTAGCACAAAACGTGTTGGATTTAGAGTTCCAAATACATCTATCAATACAGGAGAAAACAGAGTGAAACCTAAAAATTCAAACTGTTACTGGAAACGAACGCTTCAACATAGAAGAACGAAATTTGGGGAACCAAGTCGCCTCAGTGTACTGATCATTACCTGAAAGTATCATCCATTTTGGGTGAAAAAATATTTGCTGTGATTTCTGGAGATTCGTAATTTTGGGAAGCTTGGCAACCCCTTTCCATGAAAGTGTTTCTCGTCAGTCACTGCTTAGGGATTCATCAAGAGGAAACAAAACATAGATATAGAACGAGAAACTACTTTTTTGTGTCAAGTTTCAAGAAGCTAGCACAAACCGTGTTGGATTTAGAGTTCCAAATACATCTATCAATATAGGAGAAAACAGAGTGAAACCTAAAAATTCAAACTGTTACTGGAAACGAACGCTTCAACATAGAAGAACGAAATTTGGGGAACCAAGTCGCCTTAGTGTACTGATCATTACCTGAAAGTATCATCCAGTTTGGGTGAAAAAATATTTGCTGAGATTTCTGGAGATTCGTAATTTTGGGAAGCTTGGCAACCCCTTTCCATGAAAGTGTTTCTCGCCAGTCACTGCTTAGGGATTCATCAAGAGGAAACAAAACATAGATATAGAACGAGAAACTACTTTTTTGTGTCAAGTTTCTAGAAGCTAGCACAAACCGTGTTGGATTTAGAGTTCCAAATACATCTATCAATACAAGAGAAAACAGAGTGAAACCTAAAAATTCAAACTGTTACTGGAAACGAACGCTTCAACATAGAAGAACGAAATTTGGGGAACCAAGTCGCCTTAGGGTACTGATCATTACCTGAAAGTATCATCCAGTTTGGGTGAAAAAATATTTGCTGAGATTTCTGGAGATTCGTAATTTTTGGAAGCTTGGCAACCCCTTTCCATGAAAGTGTTTCTCGCCAGTCACTGCTTAGGGCTACATCAAGAGGAAACAAAACATAGAGATAGAACGTGAAACTACTTTATTGTGTCAAGTTTCAAGAAGCTAGCACAAACCGTGTTGGATTTAGAGTTCCAAATACATCTATCAATATAGGAGAAAACAGAGTGAAACCTAAAAATTCAAACTGTTACTGGAAACGAACGCTTCAACATAGAAGAACGAAATTTGGGGAACCAAGTCGCCTCAGTGTACTGATCATTACCTGAAAGTATCATCCATTTTGGGTGAAAAAATATTTGCTGTGATTTCTGGAGATTCGTAATTTTGGGAAGCTTGGCAACCCCTTTCCATGAAAGTGTTTCTCGCCAGTCACTGCTTAGGGCTACATCAAGAGGAAACAAAACATAGCGATAGAACGTGAAACTACTTTATTGTGTCAAGTTTCAAGAAGCTAGCACAAACCGTGTTGGATTTAGAGTTCCAAATACATCTATCTATATAGGAGAAAACAGAGTGAAACCTAAAAATTCAAACTGTTACTGGAAACGAACGCTTCAACATAGAAGAACGAAATTTAGGGAACCAAGTCGCCTTAGTGTACTTATCATTACCTGAAAGTATCATCCAGTTTGGGTGAAAAAATATTTGCTGAGATTTCTGGAGATTCGTAATTTTGGGAAGCTTGGCAACCCCTTTCCATGAAAGGGTTTCTCGCCAGTCACTGCTTAGGCGTACATCAAGAGGAAACAAAACATAGAGATAGAAGGTGAAACTACTTTATTGTGTCAAGTTTCAAGAAGCTAGCACAAAACGTGTTGGATTTAGAGTTCCAAATACATCTATCAATACAGGAGAAAACAGAGTGAAACCTAAAAATTCAAACTGTTACTGGAAACGAACGCTTCAACATAGAAGAACGAAATTTGGGGAACCAAGTCGTCTCAGTGTACTGATCATTACCTGAAAGTATCATCCATTTTGGGTGAAAAAATATTTGCTGTGATTTCTGGAGATTCGTAATTTTGGGAAGCTTGGCAACCCCTTTCCATGAAAGTGTTTCTCGCCAGTCACTGCTTAGGGCTACATCAAGAGGAAACAAAACATAGAGATAGAACGTGAAACTACTTTATTCTGTCAAGTTTCAAGAAGCTAGCACAAACCGTGTTGGATTTAGAGTTCCAAATACATCTATCAATACAAGAGAAAACAGAGTGAAACCTAAAAATTCAAACTGTTACTGGAAACGAACGCTTCAACATAGAAGAACGAAATTTGGGGAACCAAGTCGCCTTAGTGTACTGATCATTACCTGAAAGTATCATCCAGTTTGGGTGAAAAAATATTTGCTGAGATTTCTGGAGATTCGTAATTTTTGGAAGCTTGGCAACCCCTTTCCATGAAAGTGTTTCTCGACAGTCACTGCTTAGGGCTACATCAAGAGGAAACAAAACATAGAGATAGAACGTGAAACTACTTTATTGTGTCAAGTTTCAAGAAGCTAGCACAAACCGTGTTGGATTTAGAGTTCCAAATACATCTATCAATATAGGAGAAAACAGAGTGAAACCTAAAAATTCAAACTGTTACTGGAAACGAACGCTTCAACATAGAAGAACGAAATTTGGGGAACCAAGTCGCCTTAGTTTATTGATCATTACCTGAAAGTATCATCCAGATTGGGTGTAAAAATATTTGCTGAGATTTCTGGAGATTCGTAATTTTGGGAAGCTTGGCAACCCCATTCCATGAAAGTGTTTCTCGCCAGTCACTGCTTAGGGCTACATCAAGAGGAAACAAAACATAGAGATAAAACGTGAAACTACTTTATTGTGTCAAGTTTCAAGAAGCTAGCACAAACCGTGTTGGATTTAGAGTTCCAAATACATCTATCAATACAAGAGAAAACAGAGTGAAACCTAAAAATTCAAACTGTTACTGGAAACGAACGCTTCAACATAGAAGAACGAAATTTGGGGAACCAAGTCGCCTTAGTGTACTGATCATTACCTGAAAGTATCATCCAGTTTGGGTGAAAAAATATTTGCTGAGATTTCTGGAGATTCGTAATTTTGGGAAGCTTGGCAACCCCTTTCCATGAAAGGGTTTCTCGCCAGTCACTGCTTAGGGGTACATCAAGAGGAAACAAAACATAGAGATAGAACGTGAAACTACTTTATTGTGTCAAGTTTCAAGAAGCTAGCACAAACCGTGTTGGATTTAGAGTTCCAAATACATCTATCAATACAGGAGAAAACAGAGTGAAACCTAAAAATTCAAACTGTTACTGGAAACGAACGCTTCAACATAGAAGAACGAAATTTGGGGAACCCAGTCGCCTTAGTGTACTGATCATTACCTGAAAGTATCATCCAGTTTGGGTGAAAAAATATTTGCTGAGATTTCTGGAGATTCGTAATTTTGGGAAGCTTGGCAACCCCTTTACATGAAAGTGTTTCTCGCCAGTCACTGCTTAGGGCTACATCAAGAGGAAACAAAACATAGAGATAGAACGTGAAACTACTTTATTGTGTCAAGTTTCAAGAAGCTAGCACAAACCGTGTTGGATTTAGAGTTCCAAATACAACTATCAATATAGGAGAAAACAGAGTGAAACCTAAAAATTCAAACTGTTAGTGGAAACGAACGCTTCAACATAGAAGAACGAAATTTGGGGAACCAAGTCGCCTTAGTTTACTGATCATTACCTGAAAGTATCATCCAGTTTGGGTGAAAAAATATTTGCTGAGATTTCTGGAGATTCGTAATTTTGGGAAGCTTGGCAACCCCTTTCCATGTAAGTGTTTCTCGCCAGTCACTGCTTAGGGCTACATCAAGAGGAAACAAAACATAGAGATAGAACGTGAAACTACTTTATTCTGTCAAGTTTCAAGAAGCTAGCACAAACCGTGTTGGATTTAGAGTTCCAAATACATCTATCAATACAAGAGAAAACAGAGTGAAACCTAAAAATTCAAACTGTTACTGGAAACGAACGCTTCAACATAGAAGAACGAAATTTGGGGAACCAAGTCGCCTTAGGGTACTGATCATTACCTGAAAGTATCATCCAGTTTGGGTGAAAAAATATTTGCTGAGATTTCTGGAGATTCGTAATTTTTGGAAGCTTGGCAACCCCTTTCCATGAAAGTGTTTCTCGACAGTCACTGCTTAGGGCTACATCAAGAGGAAACAAAACATAGAGATAGAACGTGAAACTACTTTATTGTGTCAAGTTTCAAGAAGCTAGCACAAACCGTGTTGGATTTAGAGTTCCAAATACATCTATCTATATAGGAGAAAACAGAGTGAAACCTAAAAATTCAAACTGTTACTGGAAACGAACGCTTCAACATAGAAGAACGAAATTTGGGGAACCAAGTCGCCTTAGTGTACTTATCATTACCTGAAAGTATCATCCAGTTTGGGTGAAAAAATATTTGCTGAGATTTCTGGAGATTCGTAATTTTGGGAAGCTTGGCAACCCCTTTCCATGAAAGGGTTTCTCGCCAGTCACTGCTTAGGGCTACATCAAGAGGAAACAAAACATAGAGATAGAAGGTGAAACTACTTTATTGTGTCAAGTTTCAAGAAGCTAGCACAAAACGTGTTGGATTTAGAGTTCCAAATACATCTATCAATACAGGAGAAAACAGAGTGAAACCTAAAAATTCAAACTGTTACTGGAAACGAACGCTTCAACATAGAAGAACGAAATTTGGGGAACCAAGTCGCCTCAGTGTACTGATCATTACCTGAAAGTATCATCCATTTTGGGTGAAAAAATATTTGCTGTGATTTCTGGAGATTCGTAATTTTGGGAAGCTTGGCAACCCCTTTCCATGAAAGTGTTTCTCGTCAGTCACTGCTTAGGGATTCATCAAGAGGAAACAAAACATAGATATAGAACGAGAAACTACTTTTTTGTGTCAAGTTTCAAGAAGCTAGCACAAACCGTGTTGGATTTAGAGTTCCAAATACATCTATCAATATAGGAGAAAACAGAGTGAAACCTAAAAATTCAAACTGTTACTGGAAACGAACGCTTCAACATAGAAGAACGAAATTTGGGGAACCAAGTCGCCTTAGTGTACTGATCATTACCTGAAAGTATCATCCAGTTTGGGTGAAAAAATATTTGCTGAGATTTCTGGAGATTCGTAATTTTGGGAAGCTTGGCAACCCCTTTCCATGAAAGTGTTTCTCGCCAGTCACTGCTTAGGGATTCATCAAGAGGAAACAAAACATAGATATAGAACGAGAAACTACTTTTTTGTGTCAAGTTTCTAGAAGCTAGCACAAACCGTGTTGGATTTAGAGTTCCAAATACATCTATCAATACAAGAGAAAACAGAGTGAAACCTAAAAATTCAAACTGTTACTGGAAACGAACGCTTCAACATAGAAGAACGAAATTTGGGGAACCAAGTCGCCTTAGGGTACTGATCATTACCTGAAAGTATCATCCAGTTTGGGTGAAAAAATATTTGCTGAGATTTCTGGAGATTCGTAATTTTTGGAAGCTTGGCAACCCCTTTCCATGAAAGTGTTTCTCGCCAGTCACTGCTTAGGGCTACATCAAGAGGAAACAAAACATAGAGATAGAACGTGAAACTACTTTATTGTGTCAAGTTTCAAGAAGCTAGCACAAACCGTGTTGGATTTAGAGTTCCAAATACATCTATCAATATAGGAGAAAACAGAGTGAAACCTAAAAATTCAAACTGTTACTGGAAACGAACGCTTCAACATAGAAGAACGAAATTTGGGGAACCAAGTCGCCTCAGTGTACTGATCATTACCTGAAAGTATCATCCATTTTGGGTGAAAAAATATTTGCTGTGATTTCTGGAGATTCGTAATTTTGGGAAGCTTGGCAACCCCTTTCCATGAAAGTGTTTCTCGCCAGTCACTGCTTAGGGCTACATCAAGAGGAAACAAAACATAGCGATAGAACGTGAAACTACTTTATTGTGTCAAGTTTCAAGAAGCTAGCACAAACCGTGTTGGATTTAGAGTTCCAAATACATCTATCTATATAGGAGAAAACAGAGTGAAACCTAAAAATTCAAACTGTTACTGGAAACGAACGCTTCAACATAGAAGAACGAAATTTGGGGAACCAAGTCGCCTTAGTGTACTTATCATTACCTGAAAGTATCATCCAGTTTGGGTGAAAAAATATTTGCTGAGATTTCTGGAGATTCGTAATTTTGGGAAGCTTGGCAACCCCTTTCCATGAAAGGGTTTCTCGCCAGTCACTGCTTAGGGGTACATCAAGAGGAAACAAAACATAGAGATAGAAGGTGAAACTACTTTATTGTGTCAAGTTTCAAGAAGCTAGCACAAAACGTGTTGGATTTAGAGTTCCAAATACATCTATCAATACAGGAGAAAACAGAGTGAAACCTAAAAATTCAAACTGTTACTGGAAACGAACGCTTCAACATAGAAGAACGAAATTTGGGGAACCAAGTCGTCTCAGTGTACTGATCATTACCTGAAAGTATCATCCATTTTGGGTGAAAAAATATTTGCTGTGATTTCTGGAGATTCGTAATTTTGGGAAGCTTGGCAACCCCTTTCCATGAAAGTGTTTCTCGCCAGTCACTGCTTAGGGCTACATCAAGAGGAAACAAAACATAGAGATAGAACGTGAAACTACTTTATTCTGTCAAGTTTCAAGAAGCTAGCACAAACCGTGTTGGATTTAGAGTTCCAAATACATCTATCAATACAAGAGAAAACAGAGTGAAACCTAAAAATTCAAACTGTTACTGGAAACGAACGCTTCAACATAGAAGAACGAAATTTGGGGAACCAAGTCGCCTTAGGGTACTGATCATTACCTGAAAGTATCATCCAGTTTGGGTGAAAAAATATTTGCTGAGATTTCTGGAGATTCGTAATTTTTGGAAGCTTGGCAACCCCTTTCCATGAAAGTGTTTCTCGACAGTCACTGCTTAGGGCTACATCAAGAGGAAACAAAACATAGAGATAGAACGTGAAACTACTTTATTGTGTCAAGTTTCAAGAAGCTAGCACAAACCGTGTTGGATTTAGAGTTCCAAATACATCTATCAATATAGGAGAAAACAGAGTGAAACCTAAAAATTCAAACTGTTACTGGAAACGAACGCTTCAACATAGAAGAACGAAATTTGGGGAACCAAGTCGCCTTAGTTTATTGATCATTACCTGAAAGTATCATCCAGATTGGGTGTAAAAATATTTGCTGAGATTTCTGGAGATTCGTAATTTTGGGAAGCTTGGCAACCCCATTCCATGAAAGTGTTTCTCGCCAGTCACTGCTTAGGGCTACATCAAGAGGAAACAAAACATAGAGATAAAACGTGAAACTACTTTATTGTGTCAAGTTTCAAGAAGCTAGCACAAACCGTGTTGGATTTAGAGTTCCAAATACATCTATCAATACAAGAGAAAACAGAGTGAAACCTAAAAATTCAAACTGTTACTGGAAACGAACGCTTCAACATAGAAGAACGAAATTTGGGGAACCAAGTCGCCTTAGTGTACTGATCATTACCTGAAAGTATCATCCAGTTTGGGTGAAAAAATATTTGCTGAGATTTCTGGAGATTCGTAATTTTGGGAAGCTTGGCAACCCCTTTCCATGAAAGGGTTTCTCGCCAGTCACTGCTTAGGGGTACATCAAGAGGAAACAAAACATAGAGATAGAACGTGAAACTACTTTATTGTGTCAAGTTTCAAGAAGCTAGCACAAACCGTGTTGGATTTAGAGTTCCAAATACATCTATCAATACAGGAGAAAACAGAGTGAAACCTAAAAATTCAAACTGTTACTGGAAACGAACGCTTCAACATAGAAGAACGAAATTTGGGGAACCCAGTCGCCTTAGTGTACTGATCATTACCTGAAAGTATCATCCAGTTTGGGTGAAAAAATATTTGCTGAGATTTCTGGAGATTCGTAATTTTGGGAAGCTTGGCAACCCCTTTACATGAAAGTGTTTCTCGCCAGTCACTGCTTAGGGCTACATCAAGAGGAAACAAAACATAGAGATAGAACGTGAAACTACTTTATTGTGTCAAGTTTCAAGAAGCTAGCACAAACCGTGTTGGATTTAGAGTTCCAAATACAACTATCAATATAGGAGAAAACAGAGTGAAACCTAAAAATTCAAACTGTTAGTGGAAACGAACGCTTCAACATAGAAGAACGAAATTTGGGGAACCAAGTCGCCTTAGTTTACTGATCATTACCTGAAAGTATCATCCAGTTTGGGTGAAAAAATATTTGCTGAGATTTCTGGAGATTCGTAATTTTGGGAAGCTTGGCAACCCCTTTCCATGTAAGTGTTTCTCGCCAGTCACTGCTTAGGGCTACATCAAGAGGAAACAAAACATAGAGATAGAACGTGAAACTACTTTATTCTGTCAAGTTTCAAGAAGCTAGCACAAACCGTGTTGGATTTAGAGTTCCAAATACATCTATCAATACAAGAGAAAACAGAGTGAAACCTAAAAATTCAAACTGTTACTGGAAACGAACGCTTCAACATAGAAGAACGAAATTTGGGGAACCAAGTCGCCTTAGGGTACTGATCATTACCTGAAAGTATCATCCAGTTTGGGTGAAAAAATATTTGCTGAGATTTCTGGAGATTCGTAATTTTTGGAAGCTTGGCAACCCCTTTCCATGAAAGTGTTTCTCGACAGTCACTGCTTAGGGCTACATCAAGAGGAAACAAAACATAGAGATAGAACGTGAAACTACTTTATTGTGTCAAGTTTCAAGAAGCTAGCACAAACCGTGTTGGATTTAGAGTTCCAAATACATCTATCTATATAGGAGAAAACAGAGTGAAACCTAAAAATTCAAACTGTTACTGGAAACGAACGCTTCAACATAGAAGAACGAAATTTGGGGAACCAAGTCGCCTTAGTGTACTTATCATTACCTGAAAGTATCATCCAGTTTGGGTGAAAAAATATTTGCTGAGATTTCTGGAGATTCGTAATTTTGGGAAGCTTGGCAACCCCTTTCCATGAAAGGGTTTCTCGCCAGTCACTGCTTAGGGGTACATCAAGAGGAAACAAAACATAGAGATAGAAGGTGAAACTACTTTATTGTGTCAAGTTTCAAGAAGCTAGCACAAAACGTGTTGGATTTAGAGTTCCAAATACATCTATCAATACAGGAGAAAACAGAGTGAAACCTAAAAATTCAATCTGTTACTGGAAACGAACGCTTCAACATAGAAGAACGAAATTTGGGGAACCAAGTCGCCTCAGTGTACTGATCATTACCTGAAAGTATCATCCATTTTGGGTGAAAAAATATTTGCTGTGATTTCTGGAGATTCGTAATTTTGGGAAGCTTGGCAACCCCTTTCCATGAAAGTGTTTCTCGCCAGTCACTGCTTAGGGATTCATCAAGAGGAAACAAAACATAGATATAGAACGAGAAACTACTTTTTTGTGTCAAGTTTCAAGAAGCTAGCACAAACCGTGTTGGATTTAGAGTTCCAAATACATCTATCAATATAGGAGAAAACAGAGTGAAACCTAAAAATTCAAACTGTTACTGGAAACGAACGCTTCAACATAGAAGAACGAAATTTGGGGAACCAAGTCGCCTTAGTGTACTGATCATTACCTGAAAGTATCATCCAGTTTGGGTGAAAAAATATTTGCTGAGATTTCTGGAGATTCGTAATTTTGGGAAGCTTGGCAACCCCTTTCCATGAAAGTGTTTCTCGCCAGTCACTGCTTAGGGATTCATCAAGAGGAAACAAAACATAGATATAGAACGAGAAACTACTTTTTTGTGTCAAGTTTCTAGAAGCTAGCACAAACCGTGTTGGATTTAGAGTTCCAAATACATCTATCAATACAAGAGAAAACAGAGTGAAACCTAAAAATTCAAACTGTTACTGGAAACGAACGCTTCAACATAGAAGAACGAAATTTGGGGAACCAAGTCGCCTTAGGGTACTGATCATTACCTGAAAGTATCATCCAGTTTGGGTGAAAAAATATTTGCTGAGATTTCTGGAGATTCGTAATTTTTGGAAGCTTGGCAACCCCTTTCCATGAAAGTGTTTCTCGCCAGTCACTGCTTAGGGCTACATCAAGAGGAAACAAAACATAGAGATAGAACGTGAAACTACTTTATTGTGTCAAGTTTCAAGAAGCTAGCACAAACCGTGTTGGATTTAGAGTTCCAAATACATCTATCAATATAGGAGAAAACAGAGTGAAACCTAAAAATTCAAACTGTTACTGGAAACGAACGCTTCAACATAGAAGAACGAAATTTGGGGAACCAAGTCGCCTCAGTGTACTGATCATTACCTGAAAGTATCATCCATTTTGGGTGAAAAAATATTTGCTGTGATTTCTGGAGATTCGTAATTTTGGGAAGCTTGGCAACCCCTTTCCATGAAAGTGTTTCTCGCCAGTCACTGCTTAGGGCTACATCAAGAGGAAACAAAACATAGAGATAGAACGTGAAACTACTTTATTGTGTCAAGTTTCAAGAAGCTAGCACAAACCGTGTTGGATTTAGAGTTCCAAATACATCTATCTATATAGGAGAAAACAGAGTGAAACCTAAAAATTCAAACTGTTACTGGAAACGAACGCTTCAACATAGAAGAACGAAATTTGGGGAACCAAGTCGCCTTAGTGTACTTATCATTACCTGAAAGTATCATCCAGTTTGGGTGAAAAAATATTTGCTGAGATTTCTGGAGATTCGTAATTTTGGGAAGCTTGGCAACCCCTTTCCATGAAAGGGTTTCTCGCCAGTCACTGCTTAGGGGTACATCAAGAGGAAACAAAACATAGAGATAGAAGGTGAAACTACTTTATTGTGTCAAGTTTCAAGAAGCTAGCACAAAACGTGTTGGATTTAGAGTTCCAAATACATCTATCAATACAGGAGAAAACAGAGTGAAACCTAAAAATTCAAACTGTTACTGGAAACGAACGCTTCAACATAGAAGAACGAAATTTGGGGAACCAAGTCGCCTCAGTGTACTGATCATTACCTGAAAGTATCATCCATTTTGGGTGAAAAAATATTTGCTGTGATTTCTGGAGATTCGTAATTTTGGGAAGCTTGGCAACCCCTTTCCATGAAAGTGTTTCTCGCCAGTCACTGCTTAGGGATTCATCAAGAGGAAACAAAACATAGATATAGAACGAGAAACTACTTTTTTGTGTCAAGTTTCAAGAAGCTAGCACAAACCGTGTTGGATTTAGAGTTCCAAATACATCTATCAATATAGGAGAAAACAGAGTGAAACCTAAAAATTCAAACTGTTACTGGAAACGAACGCTTCAACATAGAAGAACGAAATTTGGGGAACCAAGTCGCCTTAGTGTACTGATTATTACCTGAAAGTATCATCCAGTTTGGGTGAAAAAATATTTGCTGAGATTTCTGGAGATTCGTAATTTTGGGAAGCTTGGCAACCCCTTTCCATGAAAGTGTTTCTCGCCAGTCACTGCTTAGGGATTCATCAAGAGGAAACAAAACATAGATATAGAACGAGAAACTACTTTTTTGTGTCAAGTTTCTAGAAGCTAGCACAAACCGTGTTGGATGTAGAGTTCCAAATACATCTATCAATATAGGAGAAAACAGAGTGAAACCTAAAAATTCAAACTGTTAGTGGAAACGAACGCTTCAACATAGAAGAACGAAATTTGGGGAACCAAGTCGCCTTAGTTTACTGATCATTACCTGAAAGTATCATCCAGTTTGGGTGAAAAAATATTTGCTGAGATTTCTGGAGATTCGTAATTTTGGGAAGCTTGGCAACCCCTTTCCATGTAAGTGTTTCTCGACAGTCACTGCTTAGGGCTACATCAAGAGGAAACAAAACATAGAGATAGAACGTGAAACTACTTTATTGTGTCAAGTTTCAAGAAGCTAGCACAAACCGTGTTGGATTTAGAGTTCCAAATACATCTATCAATATAGGAGAAAACAGAGTGAAACCTAAAAATTCAAACTGTTACTGGAAACGAACGCTTCAACATAGAAGAACGAAATTTGGGGAAACAAGTCGCCTCAGTGTACTGATCATTACCTGAAAGTATCATCCAGTTAGGGTGAAAAAATATTTGCTGATATTTCGGGAGATTCGTAATTTTTGGAAGCTTGGCAACCCCATTCCATGAAAGTGTTTCTCGACAGTCACTGCTTAGGGCTACATCAAGAGGAAACAAAACATAGAGATAGAACGTGAAACTACTTTATTGTGTCAAGTTTCAAGAAGCTAGCACAAACCGTGTTGGATTTAGAGTTCCAATAACATCTATCTATATAGGAGAAAACAGAGTGAAACCTAAAAATTCAAACTGTTAGTGGAAACGAACGCTTCAACATAGAAGAACGAAATTTGGGGAACCAAGTCGCCTTAGTGTACTTATCATTACCTGAAAGTATCATCCAGTTTGGGTGAAAAAATATTTGCTGAGATTTCTGGAGATTCGTAATTTTGGGAAGCTTGGCAACCCCTTTCCATGAAAGGGTTTCTCGCCAGTCACTGCTTAGGGGTACATCAAGAGGAAACAAAACATAGAGATAGAAGGTGAAACTACTTTATTGTGTCAAGTTTCAAGAAGCTAGCACAAAACGTGTTGGATTTAGAGTTCCAAATACATCTATCAATACAGGAGAAAACAGAGTGAAACCTAAAAATTCAAACTGTTACTGGAAACGAACGCTTCAACATAGAAGAACGAAATTTGGGGAACCAAGTCGCCTTAGTTTATTGATCATTACCTGAAAGTATCATCCAGATTGGGTGTAAAAATATTTGCTGAGATTTCTGGAGATTCGTAATTTTGGGATGCTTGGCAACCCCTTTCCATGAAAGTGTTTCTCGCCAGTCACTGCTTAGGGATACATCAAGACGAAACAAAACGTAGAGATAGAACGTGAAACTACTTTATTGTGTCAAGTTTCAAGAAGCTAGCACAAACCGTGTTGGATTTAGAGTTCCAAATACATCTATCAATATAGGAGAAAACAGAGTGAAACCTAAAAATTCAAACTGTTACTGGAAACGAACGCTTCAACATAGAAGAACGAAATTTGGGGAACCAAGTCGCCTCAGTGTACTGATCATTACCTGAAAGTATCATCCAGTTAGGGTGAATAAATATTTGCTGATATTTCGGGAGATTCGTAATTTTTGGAAGCTTGGCAACCCCTTTCCATGAAAGTGTTTCTCGACAGTCACTGCTTAGGGCTACATAAAGAGGAAACAAAACATAGAGATAGAACGTGAAAGTACTTTATTGTGTCAAGTTTCAAGAAGCTAGCACAAACCGTGTTGGATTTAGAGTTCCAAATACATCTATCTATATAGGAGAAAACAGAGTGAAACCTAAAAATTCAAACTGTTACTGGAAACGAACGCTTCAACATAGAAGAACGAAATTTGGGGAACCAAGTCGCCTTAGTGTACTTATCATTACCTGAAAGTATCATCCAGTTTGGGTGAAAAAATATTTGCTGAGATTTCTGGAGATTCGTAATTTTGGGAAGCTTGGCAACCCCTTTCCATGAAAGGGTTTCTCGCCAGTCACTGCTTAGGGGTACATCAAGAGGAAACAAAACATAGAGATAGAAGGTGAAACTACTTTATTGTGTCAAGTTTCAAGAAGCTAGCACAAAACGTGTTGGATTTAGAGTTCCAAATACATCTATCAATACAGGAGAAAACAGAGTGAAACCTAAAAATTCAAACTGTTACTGGAAACGAACGCTTCAACATAGAAGAACGAAATTTGGGGAACCAAGTCGCCTCAGTGTACTGATCATTACCTGAAAGTATCATCCATTTTGGGTGAAAAAATATTTGCTGTGATTTCTGGAGATTCGTAATTTTGGGAAGCTTGGCAACCCCTTTCCATGAAAGTGTTTCTCGCCAGTCACTGCTTAGGGATTCATCAAGAGGAAACAAAACATAGATATAGAACGAGAAACTACTTTTTTGTGTCAAGTTTCAAGAAGCTAGCACAAACCGTGTTGGATTTAGAGTTCCAAATACATCTATCAATATAGGAGAAAACAGAGTGAAACCTAAAAATTCAAACTGTTACTGGAAACGAACGCTTCAACATAGAAGAACGAAATTTGGGGAACCAAGTCGCCTTAGTGTACTGATCATTACCTGAAAGTATCATCCAGTTTGGGTGAAAAAATATTTGCTGAGATTTCTGGAGATTCGTAATTTTGGGAAGCTTGGCAACCCCTTTCCATGAAAGTGTTTCTCGCCAGTCACTGCTTAGGGATTCATCAAGAGGAAACAAAACATAGATATAGAACGAGAAACTACTTTTTTGTGTCAAGTTTCTAGAAGCTAGCACAAACCGTGTTGGATTTAGAGTTCCAAATACATCTATCAATACAAGAGAAAACAGAGTGAAACCTAAAAATTCAAACTGTTACTGGAAACGAACGCTTCAACATAGAAGAACGAAATTTGGGGAACCAAGTCGCCTTAGGGTACTGATCATTACCTGAAAGTATCATCCAGTTTGGGTGAAAAAATATTTGCTGAGATTTCTGGAGATTCGTAATTTTTGGAAGCTTGGCAACCCCTTTCCATGAAAGTGTTTCTCGCCAGTCACTGCTTAGGGCTACATCAAGAGGAAACAAAACAGAGAGATAGAACGTGAAACTACTTTATTGTGTCAAGTTTCAAGAAGCTAGCACAAACCGTGTTGGATTTAGAGTTCCAAATACATCTATCAATATAGGAGAAAACAGAGTGAAACCTAAAAATTCAAACTGTTACTGGAAACGAACGCTTCAACATAGAAGAACGAAATTTGGGGAACCAAGTCGCCTCAGTGTACTGATCATTACCTGAAAGTATCATCCATTTTGGGTGAAAAAATATTTGCTGTGATTTCTGGAGATTCGTAATTTTGGGAAGCTTGGCAACCCCTTTCCATGAAAGTGTTTCTCGCCAGTCACTGCTTAGGGCTACATCAAGAGGAAACAAAACATAGAGATAGAACGTGAAACTACTTTATTGTGTCAAGTTTCAAGAATCTAGCACAAACCGTGTTGGATTTAGAGTTCCAAATACATCTATCAATATAGGAGAAAACAGAGTGAAACCTAAAAATTCAAACTGTTACTGGAAACGAACGCTTCAACATAGAAGAACGAAATTTGGGGAACCAAGTCGCCTCAGTGTACTGATCATTACCTGAAAGTATCATCCAGTTAGGGTGAAAAAATATTTGCTGATATTTCGTAAGATTCGTAATTTTTGGAAGCTTGGCCACCCCATTCCATGAAAGTGTTTCTCGACAGTCACTGCTTAGGGCTACATCAAGAGGAAACAAAACATAGAGATAGAACGTGAAACTACTTTATTGTGTCAAGTTTCAAGAAGCTAGCACAAACCGTGTTGGATTTAGAGTTCCAAATACATCTATCTATATAGGAGAAAACAGAGTGAAACCTAAAAATTCAAACTGTTACTGGAAACGAACGCTTCAACATAGAAGAACGAAATTTGGGGAACCAAGTCGCCTTAGTGTACTTATCATTACCTGAAAGTATCATCCAGTTTGGGTGAAAAAATATTTGCTGAGATTTCTGGAGATTCGTAATTTTGGGAAGCTTGGCAACCCCTTTCCATGAAAGGGTTTCTCGCCAGTCACTGCTTAGGGGTACATCAAGAGGAAACAAAACATAGAGATAGAAGGTGAAACTACTTTATTGTGTCAAGTTTCAAGAAGCTAGCACAAAACGTGTTGGATTTAGAGTTCCAAATACATCTATCAATACAGGAGAAAACAGAGTGAAACCTAAAAATTCAAACTGTTACTGGAAACGAACGCTTCAACATAGAAGAACGAAATTTGGGGAACCAAGTCGCCTCAGTGTACTGATCATTACCTGAAAGTATCATCCATTTTGGGTGAAAAAATATTTGCTGTGATTTCTGGAGATTCGTAATTTTGGGAAGCTTGGCAACCCCTTTCCATGAAAGTGTTTCTCGCCAGTCACTGCTTAGGGATTCATCAAGAGGAAACAAAACATAGATATAGAACGAGAAACTACTTTTTTGTGTCAAGTTTCAAGAAGCTAGCACAAACCGTGTTGGATTTAGAGTTCCAAATACATCTATCAATATAGGAGAAAACAGAGTGAAACCTAAAAATTCAAACTGTTACTGGAAACGAACGCTTCAACATAGAAGAACGAAATTTGGGGAACCAAGTCGCCTTAGTTTATTGATCATTACCTGAAAGTATCATCCAGTTTGGGTGAAAAAATATTTGCTGAGATTTCTGGAGATTCGTAATTTTGGGAAGCTTGGCAACCCCTTTCCATGAAAGTGTTTCTCGCCAGTCACTGCTTAGGGATTCATCAAGAGGAAACAAAACATAGATATAGAACGAGAAACTACTTTTTTGTGTCAAGTTTCTAGAAGCTAGCACAAACCGTGTTGGATTTAGAGTTCCAAATACATCTATCAATATAGGAGAAAACAGAGTGAAACCTAAAAATTCAAACTGTTAGTGGAAACGAACGCTTCAACATAGAAGAACGAAATTTGGGGAACCAAGTCGCCTTAGTTTACTGATCATTACCTGAAAGTATCATCCAGTTTGGGTGAAAAAATATTTGCTGAGATTTCTGGAGATTCGTAATTTTGGGAAGCTTGGCAACCCCTTTCCATGTAAGTGTTTCTCGCCAGTCACTGCTTAGGGCTACATCAAGAGGAAACAAAACATAGAGATAGAACGTGAAACTACTTTATTGTGTCAAGTTTCAAGAAGCTAGCACAAACCGTGTTGGAATTAGAGTTCCAAATACATCTATCAATATAGGAGAAAACAGAGTGAAACCTAAAAATTCAAACTGTTACTGGAAACGAACGCTTCAACATAGAAGAACGAAATTTGGGGAACCAAGTCGCCTCAGTGTACTGATCATTACCTGAAAGTATCATCCAGTTAGGGTGAAAAAATATTTGCTGATATTTCGGGAGATTCGTAATTTTTGGAACCTTGGCAACCCCATTCCATGAAAGTGTTTCTCGACAGTCACTGCTTAGGGCTACATCAAGAGGAAACAAAACATAGAGATAGAACGTGAAACTACTTTATTGTGTCAAGTTTCAAGAAGCTAGCACAAACCGTGTTGGATTTAGAGTTCCAAATACATCTATCTATATAGGAGAAAACAGAGTGAAACCTAAAAATTCAAACTGTTACTGGAAACGAACGCTTCAACATAGAAGAACGAAATTTGGGGAACCAAGTCGCCTTAGTGTACTTATCATTACCTGAAAGTATCATCCAGTTTGGGTGAAAAAATATTTGCTGAGATTTCTGGAGATTCGTAATTTTGGGAAGCTTGGCAACCCCTTTCCATGAAAGGGTTTCTCGCCAGTCACTGCTTAGGGGTACATCAAGAGGAAACAAAACATAGAGATAGAACGTGAAACTACTTTATTGTGTCAAGTTTCAAGAAGCTAGCACAAAACGTGTTGGATTTAGAGTTCCAAATACATCTATCAATACAGGAGAAAACAGAGTGAAACCTAAAAATTCAAACTGTTACTGGAAACGAACGCTTCAACATAGAAGAACGAAATTTGGGGAACCAAGTCGCCTTAGTTTATTGATCATTACCTGAAAGTATCATCCAGATTGGGTGTAAAAATATTTGCTGAGATTTCTGGAGATTCGTAATTTTGGGATGCTTGGCAACCCCTTTCCATGAAAGTGTTTCTCGCCAGTCACTGCTTAGGGATACATCAAGACGAAACAAAACGTAGAGATAGAACGTGAAACTACTTTATTGTGTCAAGTTTCAAGAAGCTAGCACAAACCGTGTTGGATTTAGAGTTCCAAATACATCTATCAATATAGGAGAAAACAGAGTGAAACCTAAAAATTCAAACTGTTACTGGAAACGAACGCTTCAACATAGAAGAACGAAATTTGGGGAACCAAGTCTCCTTAGTGTACTGATCATTACCTGAAAGTATCATCCAGTTTGGGTGAAAAAATATTTGCTGAGATTTCTGGAGATTCGTAATTTTGGGAAGCTTGGCAACCCCTTTCCATGAAAGTGTTTCTCGCCAGTCACTGCTTAGGGATTCATCAAGAGGAAACAAAACATAGATATAGAACGAGAAACTACTTTTTTGTGTCAAGTTTCTAGAAGCTAGCACAAACCGTGTTGGATTTAGAGTTCCAAATACATCTATCAATATAGGAGAAAACAGAGTGAAACCTAAAAATTCAAACTGTTACTGGAAACGAACGCTTCAACATAGAAGAACGAAATTTGGGGAACCAAGTCGCCTTAGTGTACTGATCATTACCTGAAAGTATCATCCATTTTGGGTGAAAAAATATTTGCTGTGATTTCTGGAGATTCGTAATTTTGGGAAGCTTGGCAACCCCTTTCCATGAAAGTGTTTCTCGCCAGTCACTGCTTAGGGCTACATCAAGAGGAAACAAAACATAGAGATAGAACGTGAAACTACTTTATTGTGTCAAGTTTCAAGAAGCTAGCACAAACCGTGTTGGATTTAGAGTTCCAAATACATCTATCAATATAGGAGAGAACAGAGTGAAACCTAAAAATTCAAACTGTTACTGGAAACGAACGCTTCAACATAGAAGAACGAAATTTGGGGAACCAAGTCGCCTCAGTGTACTGATCATTACCTGAAAGTATCATCCAGTTAGGGTGAATAAATATTTGCTGATATTTCGGGAGATTCGTAATTTTTGGAAGCTTGGCAACCCCTTTCCATGAAAGTGTTTCTCGACAGTCACTGCTTAGGGCTACATAAAGAGGAAACAAAACATAGAGATAGAACGTGAAAGTACTTTATTGTGTCAAGTTTCAAGAAGCTAGCACAAACCGTGTTGGATTTAGAGTTCCAAATACATCTATCAATATAGGAGAAAACAGAGTGAAACCTAAAAATTCAAACTGTTACTGGAAACGAACGCTTCAACATAGAAGAACGAAATTTGGGGAACCAAGTCGCCTTAGTGTACTTATCATTACCTGAAAGTATCATCCAGTTTGGGTGAAAAAATATTTGCTGAGATTTCTGGAGATTCGTAATTTTGGGAAGCTTGGCAACCCCATTCCATGAAAGTGTTTCTCGCCAGTCACTGCTTAGGGCTACATCAAGAGGAAACAAAACATAGAGATAGAACGTGAAACTACTTTATTGTGTCAAGTTTCAAGAAGCTAGCACAAACCGTGTTGGATTTAGAGTTCCAAATACATCTATCAATATAGGAGAAAACAGAGTGAAACCTAAAAATTCAAACTGTTACTGGAAACGAACGCTTCAACATAGAAGAACGAAATTTGGGGAACCAAGTCGCCTCAGTGTACTGATCATTACCTGAAAGTATCATCCAGTTAGGGTGAAAAAATATTTGCTGATATTTCGGGAGATTCGTAATTTTTGGAAGCTTGGCAACCCCATTCCATGAAAGTGTTTCTCGACAGTCACTGCTTAGGGCTACATCAAGAGGAAACAAAACATAGAGATAGAATGTGAAACTACTTTATTGTGTCAAGTTTCAAGAAGCTAGCACAAACCGTGTTGGATTTAGAGTTCCAAAAACATCCATCAATATAGGAGAAAACAGAATGAAACCTAAAAATTCAAACTGTTACTGGAAACGAACGCTTCAACATAGAAGAACGAAATTTGGGGAACCAAGTCGCCTTAGTGTACTGATCATTACCTGAAAGTATCATCCAGTTTGGGTGAAAAAATATTTGCTGAGATTTCTGGAGATTCGTAATTTTGGGAAGCTTGGCAACCCCTTTCCATGAAAGTGTTTCTCGCCAGTCACTGCTTAGGGATACATCAAGACGAAACAAAACGTAGAGATAGAATGTGAAACTACTTTATTGTGTCAAGTTTCAAGAAGCTAGCACAAACCGTGTTGGATTTAGAGTTCCAAATACATCTATCAATATAGGAGAAAACAGAGTGAAACCTAAAAATTCAAACTGTTACTGGAAACGAACGCTTCAACATAGAAGAACGAAATTTGGGGAACCAAGTCGCCTTAGTTTATTGATCATTACCTGAAAGTATCATCCAGATTGGGTGTAAAAATATTTGCTGAGATTTCTGGAGATTCGTAATTTTGGGATGCTTGGCAACCCCTTTCCATGAAAGTGTTTCTCGCCAGTCACTGCTTAGGGATACATCAAGACGAAACAAAACGTAGAGATAGAACGTGAAACTACTTTATTGTGTCAAGTTTCAAGAAGCTAGCACAAACCGTGTTGGATTTAGAGTTCCAAATACATCTATCAATACAGGAGAAAACAGAGTGAAACCTAAAAATTCAAACTGTTAGTGGAAACGAACGCTTCAACATAGAGAACGAAATTTGGGGAACCAAGTCTCCTTAGTTTACTGATCATTACCTGAAAGTATCATCCAGTTTGGGTGAAAAAATATTTGCTGAGATTTCTGGAGATTCGTAATTTTGGGAATCTTGGCAACCCCTTTCCATGAAAGTGTTTCTCGCCAGTCACTGCTTAGGGCTACATCAAGAGGAAACAAAACATAGAGATAGAACGTGAAACTACTTCATTGTGTCAAGTTTCAAGAAGCTAGCACAAACCGTGTTGGATTTAGAGTTCCAAATACATCTATCAATATAGGAGAAAACAGAGTGAAACCTAAAAATTCAAACTGTTACTGGAAACGAACGCTTCAACATAGAAGAACGAAATTTGGGGAACCAAGTCGCCTTAGTGTACTGATCATTACCTGAAAGTATCATCCAGTTTGGGTGAAAAAATATTTGCTGAGATTTCTGGAGATTCGTAATTTTGGGAAGCTTGGCAACCCCTTTCCATGAAAGTGTTTCTCGCCAGTCACTGCTTAGGGATACATCAAGAGGAAACAAAACGTAGAGATAGAACGTGAAACTACTTTATTGTGTCAAGTTTCAAGAAGCTAGCACAAACCGGGTTGGATTTAGAGTTCCAAATACATCTATCAATATAGGAGAAAACAGAGTGAAACCTAAAAATTCAAACTGTTACTGGAAACGAACGCTTCAACATAGAAGAACGAAATTTGGGGAACCAAGTCGCCTTAGTTTATTGATCATTACCTGAAAGTATCATCCAGATTGGGTGTAAAAATATTTGCTGAGATTTCTGGAGATTCGTAATTTTGGGATGCTTGGCAACCCCTTTCCATGAAAGTGTTTCTCGCCAGTCACTGCTTAGGGATACATCAAGACGAAACAAAACGTAGAGATAGAACGTGAAACTACTTTATTGTGTCAAGTTTCAAGAAGCTAGCACAAACCGTGTTGGATTTAGAGTTCCAAATACATCTATCAATATAGGAGAAAACAGAGTGAAACCTAAAAATTCAAACTGTTACTGGAAACGAACGCTTCAACATAGAAGAACGAAATTTGGGGAACCAAGTCTCCTTAGTGTACTGATCATTACCTGAAAGTATCATCCAGTTTGGGTGAAAAAATATTTGCTGAGATTTCTGGAGATTCGTAATTTTGGGAAGCTTGGCAACCCCTTTCCATGAAAGTGTTTCTCGCCAGTCACTGCTTAGGGCTACATCAAGAGGAAACAAAACATAGAGATAGAACGTGAAACTACTTTATTGTGTCAAGTTTCAAGAAGCTAGCACAAACCGTGTTGGATTTAGAGTTCCAAAAACATCCATCAATATAGGAGAAAACAGAATGAAACCTAAAAATTCAAACTGTTACTGGAAACGAACGCTTCAACATAGAAGAACGAAATTTGGGGAACCAAGTCGCCTTAGTGTACTGATCATTACCTGAAAGTATCATCCAGTTTGGGTGAAAAAATATTTGCTGAGATTTCTGGAGATTCGTAATTTTGGGAAGCTTGGCAACCCCTTTCCATGAAAGTGTTTCTCGCCAGTCACTGCTTAGGGATACATCAAGACGAAACAAAACGTAGAGATAGAACGTGAAACTACTTTATTGTGTCAAGTTTCAAGAAGCTAGCACAAACCGTGTTGGATTTAGAGTTCCAAATACATCTATCAATATAGGAGAAAACAGAGTGAAACCTAAAAATTCAAACTGTTACTGGAAACGAACGCTTCAACATAGAAGAACGAAATTTGGGGAACCAAGTCGCCTTAGGGTACTGATCATTACCTGAAAGTATCATCCAGTTTGGGTGAAAAAATATTTGCTGAGATTTCTGGAGATTCGTAATTTTTGGAAGCTTGGCAACCCCTTTCCATGAAAGTGTTTCTCGCCAGTCACTGCTTAGGGCTACATCAAGAGGAAACAAAACATAGAGATAGAACGTGAAACTACTTTATTGTGTCAAGTTTCAAGAAGCTAGCACAAACCGTGTTGGATTTAGAGTTCCAAAAACATCCATCAATATAGGAGAAAACAGAATGAAACCTAAAAATTCAAACTGTTACTGGAAACGAACGCTTCAACATAGAAGAACGAAATTTGGGGAACCAAGTCGCCTTAGTGTACTGATCATTACCTGAAAGTATCATCCAGTTTGGGTGAAAAAATATTTGCTGAGATTTCTGGAGATTCGTAATTTTGGGAAGCTTGGCAACCCCTTTCCATGAAAGTGTTTCTCGCCAGTCACTGCTTAGGGATACATCAAACGAAACAAAACGTAGAGATAGAACGTGAAACTACTTTATTGTGTCAAGTTTCAAGAAGCTAGCACAAACCGTGTTGGATTTAGAGTTCCAAATACATCTATCAATATAGGAGAAAACAGAGTGAAACCTAAAAATTCAAACTGTTACTGGAAACGAACGCTTCAACATAGAAGAACGAAATTTGGGGAACCAAGTCGCCTTAGTTTATTGATCATTACCTGAAAGTATCATCCAGATTGGGTGTAAAAATATTTGCTGAGATTTCTGGAGATTCGTAATTTTGGGATGCTTGGCAACCCCTTTCCATGAAAGTGTTTCTCGCCAGTCACTGCTTAGGGATACATCAAGACGAAACAAAACGTAGAGATAGAACGTGAAACTACTTTATTGTGTCAAGTTTCAAGAAGCTAGCACAAACCGTGTTGGATTTAGAGTTCCAAATACATCTATCAATACAGGAGAAAACAGAGTGAAACCTAAAAATTCAAACTGTTAGTGGAAACGAACGCTTCAACATAGAGAACGAAATTTGGGGAACCAAGTCTCCTTAGTTTACTGATCATTACCTGAAAGTATCATCCAGTTTGGGTGAAAAAATATTTGCTGAGATTTCTGGAGATTCGTAATTTTGGGAATCTTGGCAACCCCTTTCCATGAAAGTGTTTCTCGCCAGTCACTGCTTAGGGCTACATCAAGAGGAAACAAAACATAGAGATAGAACGTGAAACTACTTCATTGTGTCAAGTTTCAAGAAGCTAGCACAAACCGTGTTGGATTTAGAGTTCCAAATACATCTATCAATATAGGAGAAAACAGAGTGAAACCTAAAAATTCAAACTGTTACTGGAAACGAACGCTTCAACATAGAAGAACGAAATTTGGGGAACCAAGTCGCCTTAGGGTACTGATCATTACCTGAAAGTATCATCCAGTTTGGGTGAAAAAATATTTGCTGAGATTTCTGGAGATTCGTAATTTTGGGAAGCTTGGCAACCCCTTTCCATGAAAGTGTTTCTCGCCAGTCACTGCTTAGGGCTACAGCAAGAGGAAACAAAACATAGAGATAGAACGTGAAACTACTTTATTGTGTCAAGTTTCAAGAAGCTAGCACAAACCGGGTTGGATTTAGAGTTCCAAATACATCTATCAATATAGGAGAAAACAGAGTGAAACCTAAAAATTCAAACTGTTACTGGAAACGAACGCTTCAACATAGAAGAACGAAATTTGGGGAACCAAGTCGCCTTAGTGTACTGATCATTACCTGAAAGTATCATCCAGTTTGGGTGAAAAAATATTTGCTGAGATTTCTGGAGATTCGTAATTTTGGGAAGCTTGGCAACCCCTTTCCATGAAAGTGTTTCTCGCCAGTCACTGCTTAGGGATACATCAAGAGGAAACAAAACGTAGAGATAGAACGTGAAACTACTTTATTGTGTCAAGTTTCAAGAAGCTAGCACAAACCGTGTTGGATTTAGAGTTCCAAATACATCTATCAATATAGGAGAAAACATAGTGAAACCTAAAAATTCAAACTGTTACTGGAAACGAACGCTTCAACATAGAAGAACGAAATTTGGGGAACCAAGTCGCCTTAGTTTATTGATCATTACCTGAAAGTATCATCCAGATTGGGTGTAAAAATATTTGCTGAGATTTCTGGAGATTCGTAATTTTGGGATGCTTGGCAACCCCTTTCCATGAAAGTGTTTCTCGCCAGTCACTGCTTAGGGATACATCAAGACGAAACAAAACGTAGAGATAGAACGTGAAACTACTTTATTGTGTCAAGTTTCAAGAAGCTAGCACAAACCGTGTTGGATTTAGAGTTCCAAATACATCTATCAATATAGGAGAAAACAGAGTGAAACCTAAAAATTCAAACTGTTACTGGAAACGAACGCTTCAACATAGAAGAACGAAATTTGGGGAACCAAGTCTCCTTAGTGTACTGATCATTACCTGAAAGTATCATCCAGTTTGGGTGAAAAAATATTTGCTGAGATTTCTGGAGATTCGTAATTTTGGGAAGCTTGGCAACCCCTTTCCATGAAAGTGTTTCTCGCCAGTCACTGCTTAGGGATTCATCAAGAGGAAACAAAACATAGATATAGAACGAGAAACTACTTTTTTGTGTCAAGTTTCTAGAAGCTAGCACAAACCGTGTTGGATTTAGAGTTCCAAATACATCTATCAATATAGGAGAAAACAGAGTGAAACCTAAAAATTCAAACTGTTACTGGAAACGAACGCTTCAACATAGAAGAACGAAATTTGGGGAACCAAGTCGCCTTAGTGTACTGATCATTACCTGAAAGTATCATCCATTTTGGGTGAAAAAATATTTGCTGTGATTTCTGGAGATTCGTAATTTTGGGAAGCTTGGCAACCCCTTTCCATGAAAGTGTTTCTTGCCAGTCACTGCTTAGGGCTACATCAAGAGGAAACAAAACATAGAGATAGAACGTGAAACTACTTTATTGTGTCAAGTTTCAAGAAGCTAGCACAAACCGTGTTGGATTTAGAGTTCCAAATACATCTATCAATATAGGAGAGAACAGAGTGAAACCTAAAAATTCAAACTGTTACTGGAAACGAACGCTTCAACATAGAAGAACGAAATTTGGGGAACCAAGTCGCCTCAGTGTACTGATCATTACCTGAAAGTATCATCCAGTTAGGGTGAATAAATATTTGCTGATATTTCGGGAGATTCGTAATTTTTGGAAGCTTGGCAACCCCTTTCCATGAAAGTGTTTCTCGACAGTCACTGCTTAGGGCTACATAAAGAGGAAACAAAACATAGAGATAGAACGTGAAAGTACTTTATTGTGTCAAGTTTCAAGAAGCTAGCACAAACCGTGTTGGATTTAGAGTTCCAAATACATCTATCAATATAGGAGAAAACAGAGTGAAACCTAAAAATTCAAACTGTTACTGGAAACGAACGCTTCAACATAGAAGAACGAAATTTGGGGAACCAAGTCGCCTTAGTGTACTTATCATTACCTGAAAGTATCATCCAGTTTGGGTGAAAAAATATTTGCTGAGATTTCTGGAGATTCGTAATTTTGGGAAGCTTGGCAACCCCATTCCATGAAAGTGTTTCTCGCCAGTCACTGCTTAGGGCTACATCAAGAGGAAACAAAACATAGAGATAGAACGTGAAACTACTTTATTGTGTCAAGTTTCAAGAAGCTAGCACAAACCGTGTTGGATTTAGAGTTCCAAATACATCTATCAATATAGGAGAAAACAGAGTGAAACCTAAAAATTCAAACTGTTACTGGAAACGAACGCTTCAACATAGAAGAACGAAATTTGGGGAACCAAGTCGCCTTAGGGTACTGATCATTACCTGAAAGTATCATCCAGTTTGGGTGAAAAAATATTTGCTGAGATTTCTGGAGATTCGTAATTTTTGGAAGCTTGGCAACCCCTTTCCATGAAAGTGTTTCTCGCCAGTCACTGCTTAGGGCTACATCAAGAGGAAACAAAACATAGAGATAGAACGTGAAACTACTTTATTGTGTCAAGTTTCAAGAAGCTAGCACAAACCGTGTTGGATTTAGAGTTCCAAATACATCCATCAATATAGGAGAAAACAGAATGAAACCTAAAAATTCAAACTGTTACTGGAAACGAACGCTTCAACATAGAAGAACGAAATTTGGGGAACCAAGTCGCCTTAGTGTACTGATCATTACCTGAAAGTATCATCCAGTTTGGGTGAAAAAATATTTGCTGAGATTTCTGGAGATTCGTAATTTTGGGAAGCTTGGCAACCCCTTTCCATGAAAGTGTTTCTCGCCAGTCACTGCTTAGGGATACATCAAGACGAAACAAAACGTAGAGATAGAACGTGAAACTACTTTATTGTGTCAAGTTTCAAGAAGCTAGCACAAACCGTGTTGGATTTAGAGTTCCAAATACATCTATCAATATAGGAGAAAACAGAGTGAAACCTAAAAATTCAAACTGTTACTGGAAACGAACGCTTCAACATAGAAGAACGAAAATTGGGGAACCAAGTCGCCTTAGTTTATTGATCATTACCTGAAAGTATCATCCAGATTGGGTGTAAAAATATTTGCTGAGATTTCTGGAGATTCGTAATTTTGGGAAGCTTGGCAACCCCATTCCATGAAAGTGTTTCTCGCCAGTCACTGCTTAGGGCTACATCAAGAGGAAACAAAACATAGAGATAAAACGTGAAACTACTTTATTGTGTCAAGTTTCAAGAAGCTAGCACAAACCGTGTTGGATTTAGAGTTCCAAATACATCTATCAATACAAGAGAAAACAGAGTGAAACCTAAAAATTCAAACTGTTACTGGAAACGAACGCTTCAACATAGAAGAACGAAATTTGGGGAACCAAGTCGCCTTAGTGTACTGATCATTACCTGAAAGTATCATCCAGTTTGGGTGAAAAAATATTTGCTGAGATTTCTGGAGATTCGTAATTTTGGGAAGCTTGGCAACCCCTTTCCATGAAAGGGTTTCTCGCCAGTCACTGCTTAGGGGTACATCAAGAGGAAACAAAACATAGAGATAGAACGTGAAACTACTTTATTGTGTCAAGTTTCAAGAAGCTAGCACAAACCGTGTTGGATTTTGAGTTCCAAATACATCTATCAATACAGGAGAAAACAGAGTGAAACCCAAAAATTCAAACTGTTACTGGAAACGAACGCTTCAACATAGAAGAACGAAATTTGGGGAACCCAGTCGCCTTAGTGTACTGATCATTACCTGAAAGTATCATCCAGTTTGGGTGAAAAAATATTTGCTGAGATTTCTGGAGATTCGTAATTTTGGGAAGCTTGGCAACCCCTTTACATGAAAGTGTTTCTCGCCAGTCACTGCTTAGGGCTACATCAAGAGGAAACAAAACATAGAGATAGAACGTGAAACTACTTTATTGTGTCAAGTTTCAAGAAGCTAGCACAAACCGTGTTGGATTTAGAGTTCCAAATACAACTATCAATATAGGAGAAAACAGAGTGAAACCTAAAACTTCAAACTGTTAGTGGAAACGAACGCTTCAACATAGAAGAACGAAATTTGGGGAACCAAGTCGCCTTAGTTTACTGATCATTACCTGAAAGTATCATCCAGTTTGGGTGAAAAAATATTTGCTGAGATTTCTGGAGATTCGTAATTTTGGGAAGCTTGGCAACCCCTTTCCATGTAAGTGTTTCTCGCCAGTCACTGCTTAGGGCTACATCAAGAGGAAACAAAACATAGAGATAGAACGTGAAACTACTTTATTCTGTCAAGTTTCAAGAAGCTAGCACAAACCGTGTTGGATTTAGAGTTCCAAATACATCTATCAATACAAGAGAAAACAGAGTGAAACCTAAAAATTCAAACTGTTACTGGAAACGAACGCTTCAACATAGTAGAACGAAATTTGGGGAACCAAGTCGCCTTAGGGTACTGATCATTACCTGAAAGTATCATCCAGTTTGGGTGAAAAAATATTTGCTGAGATTTCTGGAGATTCGTAATTTTTGGAAGCTTGGCAACCCCTTTCCATGAAAGTGTTTCTCGCCAGTCACTGCTTAGGGCTACATCAAGAGGAAACAAAACATAGAGATAGAACGTGAAACTACTTTATTGTGTCAAGTTTCAAGAAGCTAGCACAAACCGTGTTGGATTTAGAGTTCCAAATACATCTATCAATATAGGAGAAAACAGAGTGAAACCTAAAAATTCAAACTGTTACTGGAAACGAACGCTTCAACATAGAAGAACGAAATTTGGGGAACCAAGTCGCCTCAGAGTACTGATCATTACCTGAAAGTATCATCCATTTTGGGTGAAAAAATATTTGCTGTGATTTCTGGAGATTCGTAATTTTGGGAAGCTTGGCAACCCCATTCCATGAAAGTGTTTCTCGCCAGTCACTGCTTAGGGCTACATCAAGAGGAAACAAAACATAGAGATAGAACGTGAAACTACTTTATTGTGTCAAGTTTCAAGAAGCTAGCACAAACCGTGTTGGATTTAGAGTTCCAAATACATCTATCAATATAGGAGAAAACAGAGTGAAACCTAAAAATTCAAACTGTTACTGGAAACGAACGCTTCAACATAGAAGAACGAAATTTGGGGAACCAAGTCGCCTCAGTGTACTGATCATTACCTGAAAGTATCATCCAGTTAGGGTGAAAAAATATTTGCTGATATTTCGTAAGATTCGTAATTTTTGGAAGCTTGGCAACCCCATTCCATGAAAGTGTTTCTTGACAGTCAATGCTTAGGGCTACATCAAGAGGAAACAAAACATAGAGATAGAACGTGAAACTACTTTATTGTGTCAAGTTTCAAGAAGCTAGCACAAACCGTGTTGGATTTAGAGTTCCAAATACATCTATCTATATAGGAGAAAACAGAGTGAAACCTAAAAATTCAAACTGTTACTGGAAACGAACGCTTCAACATAGAAGAACGAAATTTGGGGAACCAAGTCGCCTTAGTGTACTTATCATTACCTGAAAGTATCATCCAGTTTGGGTGAAAAAATATTTGCTGAGATTTCTGGAGATTCGTAATTTTGGGAAGCTTGGCAACCCCTTTCCATGAAAGGGTTTCTCGCCAGTCACTGCTTAGGGGTACATCAAGAGGAAACAAAACATAGAGATAGAAGGTGAAACTACTTTATTGTGTCAAGTTTCAAGAAGCTAGCACAAAACGTGTTGGATTTAGAGTTCCAAATACATCTATCAATACAGGAGAAAACAGAGTGAAACCTAAAAATTCAAACTGTTACTGGAAACGAACGCTTCAACATAGAAGAACGAAATTTGGGGAACCAAGTCGCCTCAGTGTACTGATCATTACCTGAAAGTATCATCCATTTTGGGTGAAAAAATATTTGCTGTGATTTCTGGAGATTCGTAATTTTGGGAAGCTTGGCAACCCCTTTCCATGAAAGTGTTTCTCGCCAGTCACTGCTTAGGGATTCATCAAGAGGAAACAAAACATAGATATAGAACGAGAAACTATTTTTTGTGTCAAGTTTCAAGAAGCTAGCACAAACCGTGTTGGATTTAGAGTTCCAAATACATCTATCAATATAGGAGAAAACAGAGTGAAACCTAAAAATTCAAACTGTTACTGGAAACGAACGCTTCAACATAGAAGAACGAAATTTGGGGAACCAAGTCGCCTTAGTGTACTGATCATTACCTGAAAGTATCATCCAGTTTGGGTGAAAAAATATTTGCTGAGATTTCTGGAGATTCGTAATTTTGGGAAGCTTGGCAACCCCTTTCCATGAAAGTGTTTCTCGCCAGTCACTGCTTAGGGATTCATCAAGAGGAAACAAAACATAGATATAGAACGAGAAACTACTTTTTTGTGTCAAGTTTCTAGAAGCTAGCACAAACCGTGTTGGATTTAGAGTTCCAAATACATCTATCAATATAGGAGAAAACAGAGTGAAACCTAAAAATTCAAACTGTTACTGGAAACGAACGCTTCAACATAGAAGAACGAAATTTGGGGAACCAAGTCGCCTTAGTGTACTGATCATTACCTGAAAGTATCATCCATTTTGGGTGAAAAAATATTTGCTGAGATTTCTGGAGATTCGTTATTTTGGGATGCTTGGCAACCCCTTTCCATGAAAGTGTTTCTCGCCAGTCACTGCTTAGGGATACATCAAGACGAAACAAAACGTAGAGATAGAACGTGAAACTACTTTATTGTGTCAAGTTTCAAGAAGCTAGCACAAACCGTGTTGGATTTAGAGTTCCAAATACATCTATCAATATAGGAGAAAACAGAGTGAAACCTAAAAATTCAAACTGTTACTGGAAACGAACGCTTCAACATAGAAGAACGAAATTTGGGGAACCAAGTCGCCTTAGGGTACTGATCATTACCTGAAAGTATCATCCAGTTTGGGTGAAAAAATATTTGCTGATATTTCGTAAGATTCGTAATTTTTGGAAGCTTGGCAACCCCTTTCCATGAAAGTGTTTCTCGCCAGTCACTGCTTAGGGCTACATCAAGAGGAAACAAAACATAGAGATAGAACGTGAAACTACTTTATTGTGTCAAGTTTCAAGAAGCTAGCACAAACCGTGTTGGATTTAGAGTTCCAAATACATCCATCAATATAGGAGAAAACAGAATGAAACCTAAAAATTCAAACTGTTACTGGAAACGAACGCTTCAACATAGAAGAACGAAATTTGGGGAACCAAGTCGCCTTAGTGTACTGATCATTACCTGAAAGTATCATCCAGTTTGGGTGAAAAAATATTTGCTGAGATTTCTGGAGATTCGTAATTTTGGGAAGCTTGGCAACCCCTTTCCATGAAAGTGTTTCTCGCCAGTCACTGCTTAGGGATACATCAAGACGAAACAAAACGTAGAGATAGAACGTGAAACTACTTTATTGTGTCAAGTTTCAAGAAGCTAGCACAAACCGTGTTGGATTTAGAGTTCCAAATACATCTATCAATATAGGAGAAAACAGAGTGAAACCTAAAAATTCAAACTGTTACTGGAAACGAACGCTTCAACATAGAAGAACGAAATTTGGGGAACCAAGTCGCCTTAGTTTATTGATCATTACCTGAAAGTATCATCCAGATTGGGTGTAAAAATATTTGCTGAGATTTCTGGAGATTCGTAATTTTGGGAAGCTTGGCAACCCCATTCCATGAAAGTGTTTCTCGCCAGTCACTGCTAAGGGCTACATCAAGAGGAAACAAAACATAGAGATAAAACGTGAAACTACTTTATTGTGTCAAGTTTCAAGAAGCTAGCACAAACCGTGTTGGATTTAGAGTTCCAAATACATCTATCAATACAAGAGAAAACAGAGTGAAACCTAAAAATTCAAACTGTTACTGGAAACGAACGCTTCAACATAGAAGAACGAAATTTGGGGAACCAAGTCGCCTTAGTGTACTGATCATTACCTGAAAGTATCATCCAGTTTGGGTGAAAAAATATTTGCTGAGATTTCTGGAGATTCGTAATTTTGGGAAGCTTGGCAACCCCTTTCCATGAAAGGGTTTCTCGCCAGTCACTGCTTAGGGGTACATCAAGAGGAAACAAAACATAGAGATAGAACGTGAAACTACTTTATTGTGTCAAGTTTCAAGAAGCTAGCACAAACCGTGTTGGATTTAGAGTTCCAAATACATCTATCAATACAAGAGAAAACAGAGTGAAACCTAAAAATTCAAACTGTTACTGGAAACGAACGCTTCAACATAGAAGAACGAAATTTGGGGAACCAAGTCGCCTTAGGGTACTGATCATTACCTGAAAGTATCATCCAGTTTGGGTGAAAAAATATTTGCTGAGATTTCTGGAGATTCGTAATTTTGGGAAGCTTGGCAACCCCTTTCCATGAAAGTGTTTCTCGCCAGTCACTGCTTAGGGATTCATCAAGAGGAAACAAAACATAGATATAGAACGAGAAACTACTTTTTTGTGTCAAGTTTCTAGAAGCTAGCACAAACCGTGTTGGATTTAGAGTTCCAAATACATCTATCAATACAGGAGAAAACAGAGTGAAACCTAAAAATTCAAACTGTTACTGGAAACGAACGCTTCAACATAGAAGAACGAAATTTGGGGAACCAAGTCGCCTCAGTGTACTGATCATTACCTGAAAGTATCATCCATTTTGGGTGAAAAAATATTTGCTGTGATTTCTGGAGATTCGTAATTTTGGGAAGCTTGGCAACCCCTTTCCATGAAAGTGTTTCTCGCCAGTCACTGCTTAGGGATTCATCAAGAGGAAACAAAACATAGATATAGAACGAGAAACTATTTTTTGTGTCAAGTTTCAAGAAGCTAGCACAAACCGTGTTGGATTTAGAGTTCCAAATACATCTATCAATATAGGAGAAAACAGAGTGAAACCTAAAAATTCAAACTGTTACTGGAAACGAACGCTTCAACATAGAAGAACGAAATTTGGGGAACCAAGTCGCCTTAGTGTACTGATCATTACCTGAAAGTATCATCCAGTTTGGGTGAAAAAATATTTGCTGAGATTTCTGGAGATTCGTAATTTTGGGAAGCTTGGCAACCCCTTTCCATGAAAGTGTTTCTCGCCAGTCACTGCTTAGGGATTCATCAAGAGGAAACAAAACATAGATATAGAACGAGAAACTACTTTTTTGTGTCAAGTTTCTAGAAGCTAGCACAAACCGTGTTGGATTTAGAGTTCCAAATACATCTATCAATATAGGAGAAAACAGAGTGAAACCTAAAAATTCAAACTGTTACTGGAAACGAACGCTTCAACATAGAAGAACGAAATTTGGGGAACCAAGTCGCCTTAGTGTACTGATCATTACCTGAAAGTATCATCCATTTTGGGTGAAAAAATATTTGCTGAGATTTCTGGAGATTCGTAATTTTGGGATGCTTGGCAACCCCTTTCCATGAAAGTGTTTCTCGCCAGTCACTGCTTAGGGATACATCAAGACGAAACAAAACGTAGAGATAGAACGTGAAACTACTTTATTGTGTCAAGTTTCAAGAAGCTAGCACAAACCGTGTTGGATTTAGAGTTCCAAATACATCTATCAATATAGGAGAAAACAGAGTGAAACCTAAAAATTCAAACTGTTACTGGAAACGAACGCTTCAACATAGAAGAACGAAATTTGGGGAACCAAGTCGCCTTAGGGTACTGATCATTACCTGAAAGTATCATCCAGTTTGGGTGAAAAAATATTTGCTGATATTTCGTAAGATTCGTAATTTTTGGAAGCTTGGCAACCCCTTTCCATGAAAGTGTTTCTCGCCAGTAACTGCTTAGGGCTACATCAAGAGGAAACAAAACATAGAGATAGAACGTGAAACTACTTTATTGTGTCAAGTTTCAAGAAGCTAGCACAAACCGTGTTGGATTTAGAGTTCCAAATACATCCATCAATATAGGAGAAAACAGAATGAAACCTAAAAATTCAAACTGTTACTGGAAACGAACGCTTCAACATAGAAGAACGAAATTTGGGGAACCAAGTCGCCTTAGTGTACTGATCATTACCTGAAAGTATCATCCAGTTTGGGTGAAAAAATATTTGCTGAGATTTCTGGAGATTCGTAATTTTGGGAAGCTTGGCAACCCCTTTCCATGAAAGTGTTTCTCGCCAGTCACTGCTTAGGGATACATCAAGACGAAACAAAACGTAGAGATAGAACGTGAAACTACTTTATTGTGTCAAGTTTCAAGAAGCTAGCACAAACCGTGTTGGATTTAGAGTTCCAAATACATCTATCAATATAGGAGAAAACAGAGTGAAACCTAAAAATTCAAACTGTTACTGGAAACGAACGCTTCAACATAGAAGAACGAAATTTGGGGAACCAAGTCGCCTTAGTTTATTGATCATTACCTGAAAGTATCATCCAGATTGGGTGTAAAAATATTTGCTGAGATTTCTGGAGATTCGTAATTTTGGGAAGCTTGGCAACCCCATTCCATGAAAGTGTTTCTCGCCAGTCACTGCTTAGGGCTACATCAAGAGGAAACAAAACATAGAGATAAAACGTGAAACTACTTTATTGTGTCAAGTTTCAAGAAGCTAGCACAAACCGTGTTGGATTTAGAGTTCCAAATACATCTATCAATACAAGAGAAAACAGAGTGAAACCTAAAAATTCAAACTGTTACTGGAAACGAACGCTTCAACATAGAAGAACGAAATTTGGGGAACCAAGTCGCCTTAGTGTACTGATCATTACCTGAAAGTATCATCCAGTTTGGGTGAAAAAATATTTGCTGAGATTTCTGGAGATTCGTAATTTTGGGAAGCTTGGCAACCCCTTTCCATGAAAGGGTTTCTCGCCAGTCACTGCTTAGGGGTACATCAAGAGGAAACAAAACATAGAGATAGAACGTGAAACTACTTTATTGTGTCAAGTTTCAAGAAGCTAGCACAAACCGTGTTGGATTTAGAGTTCCAAATACATCTATCAATACAAGAGAAAACAGAGTGAAACCTAAAAATTCAAACTGTTACTGGAAACGAACGCTTCAACATAGAAGAACGAAATTTGGGGAACCAAGTCGCCTTAGGGTACTGATCATTACCTGAAAGTATCATCCAGTTTGGGTGAAAAAATATTTGCTGAGATTTCTGGAGATTCGTAATTTTTGGAAGCTTGGCAACCCCTTTCCATGAAAGTGTTTCTCGCCAGTCACTGCTTAGGGCTACATCAAGAGGAAACAAAACATAGAGATAGAACGTGAAACTACTTTATTGTGTCAAGTTTCAAGAAGCTAGCACAAACCGTGTTGGATTTAGAGTTCCAAATACATCTATCAATATAGGAGAAAACAGAGTGAAACCTAAAAATTCAAACTGTTACTGGAAACGAACGCTTCAACATCGAAGAACGAAATTTGGGGAACCAAGTCGCCTCAGTGTACTGATCATTACCTGAAAGTATCATCCATTTTGGGTGAAAAAATATTTGCTGTGATTTCTGGAGATTCGTAATTTTGGGAAGCTTGGCAACCCCTTTCCATGAAAGTGTTTCTCGCCAGTCACTGCTTAGGGCTACATCAAGAGGAAACAAAACATAGAGATAGAACGTGAAACTACTTTATTGTGTCAAGTTTCAAGAAGCTAGCACAAACCGTGTTGGATTTAGAGTTCCAAATACATCTATCAATATAGGAGAAAACAGAGTGAAACCTAAAAATTCAAACTGTTACTGGAAACGAACGCTTCAACATAGAAGAACGAAATTTGGGGAACCAAGTCGCCTCAGTGTACTGATCATTACCTGAAAGTATCATCCAGTTAGGGTGAAAAAATATTTGCTGATATTTCGTAAGATTCGTAATTTTTGGAAGCTTGGCAACCCCATTCCATGAAAGTGTTTCTCGACAGTCACTGCTTAGGGCTACATCAAGAGGAAACAAAACATAGAGATAGAACGTGAAACTACTTTATTGTGTCAAGTTTCAAGAAGCTAGCACAAACCGTGTTGGATTTAGAGTTCCAAATACATCTATCTATATAGGAGAAAACAGAGTGAAACCTAAAAATTCAAACTGTTACTGGAAACGAACGCTTCAACATAGAAGAACAAAATTTGGGGAACCAAGTCGCCTTAGTGTACTTAGAAAGTATCATCCATTTTGGGTGAAAAAATATTTGCTGAGATTTCTGGAGATTCGTAATTTTGGGAAGCTTGGCAACCCCTTTCCATGAAAGGGTTTCTCGCCAGTCACTGCTTAGGGGTACATCAAGAGGAAACAAAACATAGAGATAGAAGGTGAAACTACTTTATTGTGTCAAGTTTCAAGAAGCTAGCACAAAACGTGTTGGATTTAGAGTTCCAAATACATCTATCAATACAGGAGAAAACAGAGTGAAACCTAAAAATTCAAACTGTTACTGGAAACGAACGCTTCAACATAGAAGAACGAAATTTGGGGAACCAAGTCGCCTCAGTGTACTGATCATTACCTGAAAGTATCATCCATTTTGGGTGAAAAAATATTTGCTGTGATTTCTGGAGATTCGTAATTTTGGGAAGCTTGGCAACCCCTTTCCATGAAAGTGTTTCTCGCCAGTCACTGCTTAGGGATTCATCAAGAGGAAACAAAACATAGATATAGAACGAGAAACTACTTTTTTGTGTCAAGTTTCAAGAAGCTAGCACAAACCGTGTTGGATTTAGAGTTCCAAATACATCTATCAATATAGGAGAAAACAGAATGAAACCTAAAAATTCAAACTGTTACTGGAAACGAACGCTTCAACATAGAAGAACGAAATTTGGGGAACCAAGTCGCCTTAGTGTACTGATCATTACCTGAAAGTATCATCCAGTTTGGGTGAAAAAATATTTGCTGAGATTTCTGGAGATTCGTAATTTTGGAAAGCTTGGCAACCCCTTTCCATGAAAGTGTTTCTCGCCAGTCACTGCTTAGGGATACATCAAGACGAAACAAAACGTAGAGATAGAACGTGAAACTACTTTATTGTGTCAAGTTTCAAGAAGCTAGCACAAACCGTGTTGGATTTAGAGTTCCAAATACATCTATCAATATAGGAGAAAACAGAGTGAAACCTAAAAATTCAAACTGTTACTGGAAACGAACGCTTCAACATAGAAGAACGAAATTTGGGGAACCAAGTCGCCTTAGTTTATTGATCATTACCTGAAAGTATCATCCAGATTGGGTGTAAAAATATTTGTTGAGATTTCTGGAGATTCGTAATTTTGGGAAGCTTGGCAACCCCATTCCATGAAAGTGTTTCTCGCCAGTCACTGCTTAGTGCTACATCAAGAGGAAACAAAACATAGAGATAAAACGTGAAACTACTTTATTGTGTCAAGTTTCAAGAAGCTAGCACAAACCGTGTTGGATTTAGAGTTCCAAATACATCTATCAATATAGGAGAAAACAGAGTGAAACCTAAAAATTCAAACTGTTACTGGAAACGAACGCTTCAACATAGAAGAACGAAATTTGGGGAACCAAGTCGCCTTAGTGTACTGATCATTACCTGAAAGTATCATCCAGTTTGGGTGAAAAAATATTTGCTGAGATTTCTGGAGATTCGTAATTTTGGGAAGCTTGGCAACCCCTTTCCATGAAAGGGTTTCTCGCCAGTCACTGCTTAGGGGTACATCAAGAGGAAACAAAACATAGAGATAGAACGTGAAACTACTTTATTGTGTCAAGTTTCAAGAAGCTAGCACAAACCGTGTTGGATTTAGAGTTCCAAATACATCTATCAATACAAGAGAAAACAGAGTGAAACCTAAAAATTCAAACTGTTACTGGAAACGAACGCTTCAACATAGAAGAACGAAATTTGGGGAACCAAGTCGCCTTAGGGTACTGATCATTACCTGAAAGTATCATCCAGTTTGGGTGAAAAAATATTTGCTGAGATTTCTGGAGATTCGTAATTTTTGGAAGCTTGGCAACCCCTTTCCATGAAAGTGTTTCTCGCCAGTCACTGCTTAGGGCTACATCAAGAGGAAACAAAACATAGAGATAGAACGTGAAACTACTTTATTGTGTCAAGTTTCAAGAAGCTAGCACAAACCGTGTTGGATTTAGAGTTCCAAATACATCTATCAATACAAGAGAAAACAGAGTGAAACCTAAAAATTCAAACTGTTACTGGAAACGAACGCTTCAACATAGAAGAACGAAATTTGGGGAACCAAGTCGCCTTAGTGTACTGATCATTACCTGAAAGTATCATCCAGTTTGGGTGAAAAAATATTTGCTGAGATTTCTGGAGATTCGTAATTTTGGGAAGCTTGGCAACCCCTTTCCATGAAAGGGTTTCTCGCCAGTCACTGCTTAGGGGTACATCAAGAGGAAACAAAACATAGAGATAGAACGTGAAACTACTTTATTGTGTCAAGTTTCAAGAAGCTAGCACAAACCGTGTTGGATTTAGAGTTCCAAATACATCTATCAATACAAGAGAAAACAGAGTGAAACCTAAAAATTCAAACTGTTACTGGAAACGAACGCTTCAACATAGAAGAACGAAATTTGGGGAACCAAGTCGCCTTAGGGTACTGATCATTACCTGAAAGTATCATCCAGTTTGGGTGAAAAAATATTTGCTGAGATTTCTGGAGATTCGTAATTTTTGGAAGCTTGGCAACCCCTTTCCATGAAAGTGTTTCTCGCCAGTCACTGCTTAGGGCTACATCAAGAGGAAACAAAACATAGAGATAGAACGTGAAACTACTTTATTGTGTCAAGTTTCAAGAAGCTAGCACAAACCGTGTTGGATTTAGAGTTCCAAATACATCTATCAATATAGGAGAGAACAGAGTGAAACCTAAAAATTCAAACTGTTACTGGAAACGAACGCTTCAACATCGAAGAACGAAATTTGGGGAACCAAGTCGCCTCAGTGTACTGATCATTACCTGAAAGTATCATCCATTTTGGGTGAAAAAATATTTGCTGTGATTTCTGGAGATTCGTAATTTTGGGAAGCTTGGCAACCCCTTTCCATGAAAGTGTTTCTCGCCAGTCACTGCTTAGGGATTCATCAAGAGGAAACAAAACATAGATATAGAACGAGAAACTACTTTTTTGTGTCAAGTTTCAAGAAGCTAGCACAAACCGTGTTGGATTTAGAGTTCCAAATACATCTATCTATATAGGAGAAAACAGAGTGAAACCTAAAAATTCAAACTGTTACTGGAAACGAACGCTTCAACATAGAAGAACGAAATTTGGGGAACCAAGTCGCCTTAGTGTACTTATCATTACCTGAAAGTATCATCCAGTTTGGGTGAAAAAATATTTGCTGAGATTTCTGGAGATTCGTAATTTTGGGAAGCTTGGCAACCCCTTTCCATGAAAGGGTTTCTCGCCAGTCACTGCTTAGGGGTACATCAAGAGGAAACAAAACATAGAGATAGAAGGTGAAACTACTTTATTGTGTCAAGTTTCAAGAAGCTAGCACAAAACGTGTTGGATTTAGAGTTCCAAATACATCTATCAATACAGGAGAAAACAGAGTGAAACCTAAAAATTCAAACTGTTACTGGAAACGAACGCTTCAACATAGAAGAACGAAATTTGGGGAACCAAGTCGCCTCAGTGTACTGATCATTACCTGAAAGTATCATCCATTTTGGGTGAAAAAATATTTGCTGTGATTTCTGGAGATTCGTAATTTTGGGAAGCTTGGCAACCCCTTTCCATGAAAGTGTTTCTCGCCAGTCACTGCTTAGGGATTCATCAAGAGGAAACAAAACATAGATATAGAACGAGAAACTACTTTTTTGTGTCAAGTTTCAAGAAGCTAGCACAAACCGTGTTGGATTTAGAGTTCCAAATACATCTATCAATATAGGAGAAAACAGAGTGAAACCTAAAAATTCAAACTGTTACTGGAAACGAACGCTTCAACATAGAAGAACGAAATTTGGGGAACCAAGTCGCCTTAGTGTACTGATCATTACCTGAAAGTATCATCCAGTTTGGGTGAAAAAATATTTGCTGAGATTTCTGGAGATTCGTAATTTTGGGAAGCTTGGCAACCCCTTTCCATGAAAGTGTTTCTCGCCAGTCACTGCTTAGGGATTCATCAAGAGGAAACAAAACATAGATATAGAACGAGAAACTACTTTTTTGTGTCAAGTTTCTAGAAGCTAGCACAAACCGTGTTGGATTTAGAGTTCCAAATACATCTATCAATATAGGAGAAAACAGAGTGAAACCTAAAAATTCAAACTGTTACTGGAAACGAACGCTTCAACATAGAAGAACGAAATTTGGGGAACCAAGTCGCCTTAGTGTACTGATCATTACCTGAAAGTATCATCCATTTTGGGTGAAAAAATATTTGCTGTGATTTCTGGAGATTCGTAATTTTGGGAAGCTTGGCAACCCCTTTCCATGAAAGTGTTTCTCGCCAGTCACTGCTTAGGGCTACATCAAGAGGAAACAAAACATAGAGATAGAACGTGAAACTACTTTATTGTGTCAAGTTTCAAGAAGCTAGCACAAACCGTGTTGGATTTAGAGTTCCAAATACATCTATCAATATAGGAGAGAACAGAGTGAAACCTAAAAATTCAAACTGTTACTGGAAACGAACGCTTCAACATAGAAGAACGAAATTTGGGGAACCAAGTCGCCTCAGTGTACTGATCATTACCTGAAAGTATCATCCAGTTAGGGTGAATAAATATTTGCTGATATTTCGGGAGATTCGTAATTTTTGGAAGCTTGGCAACCCCTTTCCATGAAAGTGTTTCTCGACAGTCACTGCTTAGGGCTACATAAAGAGGAAACAAAACATAGAGATAGAACGTGAAAGTACTTTATTGTGTCAAGTTTCAAGAAGCTAGCACAAACCGTGTTGGATTTAGAGTTCCAAATACATCTATCAATATAGGAGAAAACAGAGTGAAACCTAAAAATTCAAACTGTTACTGGAAACGAACGCTTCAACATAGAAGAACGAAATTTGGGGAACCAAGTCGCCTTAGTGTACTTATCATTACCTGAAAGTATCATCCAGTTTGGGTGAAAAAATATTTGCTGAGATTTCTGGAGATTCGTAATTTTGGGAAGCTTGGCAACCCCATTCCATGAAAGTGTTTCTCGCCAGTCACTGCTTAGGGCTACATCAAGAGGAAACAAAACATAGAGATAAAACGTGAAACTACTTTATTGTGTCAAGTTTCAAGAAGCTAGCACAAACCGTGTTGGATTTAGAGTTCCAAATACATCTATCAATACAAGAGAAAACAGAGTGAAACCTAAAAATTCAAACTGTTACTGGAAACGAACGCTTCAACATAGAAGAACGAAATTTGGGGAACCAAGTCGCCTTAGTGTACTGATCATTACCTGAAAGTATCATCCAGTTAGGGTGAAAAAATATTTGCTGATATTTCGTAAGATTCGTAATTTTTGGAAGCTTGGCAACCCCATTCCATGAAAGTGTTTCTCGACAGTCACTGCTTAGGGCTACATCAAGAGGAAACAAAACATAGAGATAGAACGTGAAACTACTTTATTGTGTCAAGTTTCAAGAAGCTAGCACAAACCGTGTTGGATTTAGAGTTCCAAATACATCTATCTATATAGGAGAAAACAGAGTGAAACCTAAAAATTCAAACTGTTACTGGAAACGAACGCTTCAACATAGAAGAACGAAATTTGGGGAACCAAGTCGCCTTAGTGTACTTATCATTACCTGAAAGTATCATCCAGTTTGGGTGAAAAAATATTTGCTGAGATTTCTGGAGATTCGTAATTTTGGGAAGCTTGGCAACCCCTTTCCATGAAAGGGTTTCTCGCCAGTCACTGCTTAGGGGTACATCAAGAGGAAACAAAACATAGAGATAGAAGGTGAAACTACTTTATTGTGTCAAGTTTCAAGAAGCTAGCACAAAACGTGTTGGATTTAGAGTTCCAAATACATCTATCAATACAGGAGAAAACAGAGTGAAACCTAAAAATTCAAACTGTTACTGGAAACGAACGCTTCAACATAGAAGAACGAAATTTGGGGAACCAAGTCGCCTCAGTGTACTGATCATTACCTGAAAGTATCATCCATTTTGGGTGAAAAAATATTTGCTGTGATTTCTGGAGATTCGTAATTTTGGGAAGCTTGGCAACCCCTTTCCATGAAAGTGTTTCTCGCCAGTCACTGCTTAGGGCTACATCAAGAGGAAACAAAACATAGCGATAGAACGTGAAACTACTTTATTGTGTCAAGTTTCAAGAAGCTAGCACAAACCGTGTTGGATTTAGAGTTCCAAATACATCTATCAATATAGGAGAGAACAGAGTGAAACCTAAAAATTCAAACTGTTACTGGAAACGAACGCTTCAACATAGAAGAACGAAATTTGGGGAACCAAGTCGCCTCAGTGTACTGATCATTACCTGAAAGTATCATCCAGTTAGGGTGAATAAATATTTGCTGATATTTCGGGAGATTCGTAATTTTTGGAAGCTTGGCAACCCCTTTCCATGAAAGTGTTTCTCGACAGTCACTGCTTAGGGCTACATAAAGAGGAAACAAAACATAGAGATAGAACGTGAAAGTACTTTATTGTGTCAAGTTTCAAGAAGCTAGCACAAACCGTGTTGGATTTAGAGTTCCAAATACATCTATCAATATAGGAGAAAACAGAGTGAAACCTAAAAATTCAAACTGTTACTGGAAACGAACGCTTCAACATAGAAGAACGAAATTTGGGGAACCAAGTCGCCTTAGTGTACTTATCATTACCTGAAAGTATCATCCAGTTTGGGTGAAAAAATATTTGCTGAGATTTCTGGAGATTCGTAATTTTGGGAAGCTTGGCAACCCCATTCCATGAAAGTGTTTCTCGCCAGTCACTGCTTAGGGCTACATCAAGAGGAAACAAAACATAGAGATAAAACGTGAAACTACTTTATTGTGTCAAGTTTCAAGAAGCTAGCACAAACCGTGTTGGATTTAGAGTTCCAAATACATCTATCAATACAAGAGAAAACAGAGTGAAACCTAAAAATTCAAACTGTTACTGGAAACGAACGCTTCAACATAGAAGAACGAAATTTGGGGAACCAAGTCGCCTTAGTGTACTGATCATTACCTGAAAGTATCATCCAGTTTGGGTGAAAAAATATTTGCTGAGATTTCTGGAGATTCGTAATTTTGGGAAGCTTGGGAACCCCTTTCCATGAAAGGGTTTCTCGCCAGTCACTGCTTAGGTGTACATCAAGAGGAAACAAAACATAGAGATAGAACGTGAAACTACTTTATTGTGTCAAGTTTCAAGAAGCTAGCACAAACCGTGTTGGATTTAGAGTTCCAAATACATCTATCAATACAGGAGAAAACAGAGTGAAACCTAAAAATTCAAACTGTTACTGGAAACGAACGCTTCAACATAGAAGAACGAAATTTGGGGAACCCAGTCGCCTTAGTGTACTGATCATTACCTGAAAGTATCATCCAGTTTGGGTGAAAAAATATTTGCTGAGATTTCTGGAGATTCGTAATTTTGGGAAGCTTGGCAACCCCTTTACATGAAAGTGTTTCTCGCCAGTCACTGCTTAGGGCTACATCAAGAGGAAACAAAACATAGAGATAGAACGTGAAACTACTTTATGGTGTCAAGTTTCAAGAAGCTAGCACAAACCGTGTTGGATTTAGAGTTCCAAATACAACTATCAATATAGGAGAAAACAGAGTGAAACCTAAAAATTCAAACTGTTAGTGGAAACGAACGCTTCAACATAGAAGAACGAAATTTGGGGAACCAAGTCGCCTTAGTTTACTGATCATTACCTGAAAGTATCATCCAGTTTGGGTGAAAAAATATTTGCTGAGATTTCTGGAGATTCGTAATTTTGGGAAGCTTGGCAACCCCTTTCCATGTAAGTGTTTCTCGCCAGTCACTGCTTAGGGCTACATCAAGAGGAAACAAAACATAGAGATAGAACGTGAAACTACTTTTTTGTGTCAAGTTTCAAGAAGCTAGCACAAACCGTGTTGGACTTAGAGTTCCAAATACATCTATCAATATAGGAGAAAACAGATTGAAACCTAAAAATTCAAACTGTTACTGGAAACGAACGCTTCAACATAGAAGAACGAAATTTGGGGAACCAAGTCGCCTTAGTGTACTGATCATTACCTGAAAGTATCATCCATTTTGGGTGAAAAAATATTTGCTGTGATTTCTGGAGATTCGTAATTTTGGGAAGCTTGGCAACCCCTTTCCATGAAAGTGTTTCTCGCCAGTCACTGCTTAGGGCTACATCAAGAGGAAACAAAACATAGAGATAGAACGTGAAACTACTTTATTGTGTCAAGTTTCAAGAAGCTAGCACAAACCGTTTGGATTTAGAGTTCCAAATACATCTATCAATATAGGAGAGAACAGAGTGAAACCTAAAAATTCAAACTGTTACTGGAAACGAACGCTTCAACATAGAAGAACGAAATTTGGGGAACCAAGTCGCCTCAGTGTACTGATCATTACCTGAAAGTATCATCCAGTTAGGGTGAATAAATATTTGCTGATATTTCGGGAGATTCGTAATTTTTGGAAGCTTGGCAACCCCTTTCCATGAAAGTGTTTCTCGACAGTCACTGCTTAGGGCTACATAAAGAGGAAACAAAACATAGAGATAGAACGTGAAAGTACTTTATTGTGTCAAGTTTCAAGAAGCTAGCACAAACCGTGTTGGATTTAGAGTTCCAAATACATCTATCAATATAGGAGAAAACAGAGTGAAACCTAAAAATTCAAACTGTTACTGGAAACGAACGCTTCAACATAGAAGAACGAAATTTGGGGAACCAAGTCGCCTTAGTGTACTTATCATTACCTGAAAGTATCATCCAGTTTGGGTGAAAAATATTTGCTGAGATTTCTGGAGATTCGTAATTTTGGGAAGCTTGGCAACCCCATTCCATGAAAGTGTTTCTCGCCAGTCACTGCTTAGGGCTACATCAAGAGGAAACAAAACATAGAGATAAAACGTGAAACTACTTTATTGTGTCAAGTTTCAAGAAGCTAGCACAAACCGTGTTGGATTTAGAGTTCCAAATACATCTATCAATACAAGAGAAAACAGAGTGAAACCTAAAAATTCAAACTGTTACTGGAAACGAACGCTTCAACATAGAAGAACGAAATTTGGGGAACCAAGTCGCCTTAGTGTACTGATCATTACCTGAAAGTATCATCCAGTTTGGGTGAAAAAATATTTGCTGAGATTTCTGGAGATTCGTAATTTTGGGAAGCTTGGCAACCCCTTTCCATGAAAGGGTTTCTCGCCAGTCACTGCTTAGGGGTACATCAAGAGGAAACAAAACATAGAGATAGAACGTGAAACTACTTTATTGTGTCAAGTTTCAAGAAGCTAGCACAAACCGTGTTGGATTTAGAGTTCCAAATACATCTATCAATACAAGAGAAAACAGAGTGAAACCTAAAAATTCAAACTGTTACTGGAAACGAACGCTTCAACATAGAAGAACGAAATTTGGGGAACCAAGTCGCCTTAGGGTACTGATCATTACCTGAAAGTATCATCCAGTTTGGGTGAAAAAATATTTGCTGAGATTTCTGGAGATTCGTAATTTTTGGAAGCTTGGCAACCCCTTTCCATGAAAGTGTTTCTCGCCAGTCACTGCTTAGGGCTACATCAAGAGGAAACAAAACATAGAGATAGAACGTGAAACTACTTTATTGTGTCAAGTTTCAAGAAGCTAGCACAAACCGTGTTGGATTTAGAGTTCCAAATACATCTATCAATATAGGAGAAAACAGAGTGAAACCTAAAAATTCAAACTGTTACTGGAAACGAACGCTTCAACATAGAAGAACGAAATTTGGGGAACCAAGTCGCCTCAGTGTACTGATCATTACCTGAAAGTATCATCCATTTTGGGTGAAAAAATATTTGCTGTGATTTCTGGAGATTCGTAATTTTGGGAAGCTTGGCAACCCCTTTCCATGAAAGTGTTTCTCGCCAGTCACTGCTTAGGGCTACATCAAGAGGAAACAAAACATAGAGATAGAACGTGAAACTACTTTATTGTGTCAAGTTTCAAGAAGCTAGCACAAACCGTGTTGGATTTAGAGTTCCAAATACATCTATCAATATAGGAGAAAACAGAGTGAAACCTAAAAATTCAAACTGTTACTGGAAACGAACGCTTCAACATAGAAGAACGAAATTTGGGGAACCAAGTCGCCTCAGTGTACTGATCATTACCTGAAAGTATCATCCAGTTAGGGTGAAAAAATATTTGCTGATATTTCGTAAGATTCGTAATTTTTGGAAGCTTGGCAACCCCATTCCATGAAAGTGTTTCTCGACAGTCACTGCTTAGGGCTACATCAAGAGGAAACAAAACATAGAGATAGAACGTGAAACTACTTTATTGTGTCAAGTTTCAAGAAGCTAGCACAAACCGTGTTGGATTTAGAGTTCCAAATACATCTATCTATATAGGAGAAAACAGAGTGAAACCTAAAAATTCAAACTGTTACTGGAAACGAACGCTTCAACATAGAAGAACGAAATTTGGGGAACCAAGTCGCCTTAGTGTACTTATCATTACCTGAAAGTATCATCCAGTTTGGGTGAAAAAATATTTGCTGAGATTTCTGGAGATTCGTAATTTTGGGAAGCTTGGCAACCCCTTTCCATGAAAGGGTTTCTCGCCAGTCACTGCTTAGGGGTACATCAAGAGGAAACAAAACATAGAGATAGAAGGTGAAACTACTTTATTGTGTCAAGTTTCAAGAAGCTAGCACAAAACGTGTTGGATTTAGAGTTCCAAATACATCTATCAATATAGGAGAAAACAGAGTGAAACCTAAAAATTCAAACTGTTACTGGAAACGAACGCTTCAACATAGAAGAACGAAATTTGGGGAACCAAGTCGCCTCAGTGTACTGATCATTACCTGAAAGTATCATCCATTTTGGGTGAAAAAATATTTGCTGTGATTTCTGGAGATTCGTAATTTTGGGAAGCTTGGCAACCCCTTTCCATGAAAGTGTTTCTCGCCAGTCACTGCTTAGGGATTCATCAAGAGGAAACAAAACATAGATATAGAACGAGAAACTACTTTTTTGTGTCAAGTTTCAAGAAGCTAGCACAAACCGTGTTGGATTTAGAGTTCCAAATACATCTATCAATATAGGAGAAAACAGAGTGAAACCTAAAAATTCAAACTGTTACTGGAAACGAACGCTTCAACATAGAAGAACGAAATTTGGGGAACCAAGTCGCCTTAGTGTACTGATCATTACCTGAAAGTATCATCCAGTTTGGGTGAAAAAATATTTGCTGAGATTTCTGGAGATTCGTAATTTTGGGAAGCTTGGCAACCCCTTTCCATGAAAGTGTTTCTCGCCAGTCACTGCTTAGGGATTCATCAAGAGGAAACAAAACATAGATATAGAACGAGAAACTACTTTTTTGTGTCAAGTTTCTAGAAGCTAGCACAAACCGTGTTGGATTTAGAGTTCCAAATACATCTATCAATATAGGAGAAAACAGAGTGAAACCTAAAAATTCAAACTGTTACTGGAAACGAACGCTTCAACATAGAAGAACGAAATTTGGGGAACCAAGTCGCCTTAGTGTACTGATCATTACCTGAAAGTATCATCCATTTTGGGTGAAAAAATATTTGCTGTGATTTCTGGAGATTCGTAATTTTGGGAAGCTTGGCAACCCCTTTCCATGAAAGTGTTTCTCGCCAGTCACTGCTTAGGGCTACATCAAGAGGAAACAAAACATAGAGATAGAACGTGAAACTACTTTATTGTGTCAAGTTTCAAGAAGCTAGCACAAACCGTGTTGGATTTAGAGTTCCAAATACATCTATCAATATAGGAGAGAACAGAGTGAAACCTAAAAATTCAAACTGTTACTGGAAACGAACGCTTCAACATAGAAGAACGAAATTTGGGGAACCAAGTCGCCTCAGTGTACTGATCATTACCTGAAAGTATCATCCAGTTAGGGTGAATAAATATTTGCTGATATTTCGGGAGATTCGTAATTTTTGGAAGCTTGGCAACCCCTTTCCATGAAAGTGTTTCTCGACAGTCACTGCTTAGGGCTACATAAAGAGGAAACAAAACATAGAGATAGAACGTGAAAGTACTTTATTGTGTCAAGTTTCAAGAAGCTAGCACAAACCGTGTTGGATTTAGAGTTCCAAATACATCTATCAATATAGGAGAAAACAGAGTGAAACCTAAAAATTCAAACTGTTACTGGAAACGAACGCTTCAACATAGAAGAACGAAATTTGGGGAACCAAGTCGCCTTAGTGTACTTATCATTACCTGAAAGTATCATCCAGTTTGGGTGAAAAAATATTTGCTGAGATTTCTGGAGATTCGTAATTTTGGGAAGCTTGGCAACCCCATTCCATGAAAGTGTTTCTCGCCAGTCACTGCTTAGGGCTACATCAAGAGGAAACAAAACATAGAGATAAAACGTGAAACTACTTTATTGTGTCAAGTTTCAAGAAGCTAGCACAAACCGTGTTGGATTTAGAGTTCCAAATACATCTATCAATACAAGAGAAAACAGAGTGAAACCTAAAAATTCAAACTGTTACTGGAAACGAACGCTTCAACATAGAAGAACGAAATTTGGGGAACCAAGTCGCCTTAGTGTACTGATCATTACCTGAAAGTATCATCCAGTTTGGGTGAAAAAATATTTGCTGAGATTTCTGGAGATTCGTAATTTTGGGAAGCTTGGGAACCCCTTTCCATGAAAGGGTTTCTCGCCAGTCACTGCTTAGGGGTACATCAAGAGGAAACAAAACATAGAGATAGAACGTGAAACTACTTTATTGTGTCAAGTTTCAAGAAGCTAGCACAAACCGTGTTGGATTTAGAGTTCCAAATACATCTATCAATACAGGAGAAAACAGAGTGAAACCTAAAAATTCAAACTGTTACTGGAAACGAACGCTTCAACATAGAAGAACGAAATTTGGGGAACCCAGTCGCCTTAGTGTACTGATCATTACCTGAAAGTATCATCCAGTTTGGGTGAAAAAATATTTGCTGAGATTTCTGGAGATTCGTAATTTTGGGAAACTTGGCAACCCCTTTACATGAAAGTGTTTCTCGCCAGTCACTGCTTAGGGCTACATCAAGAGGAAACAAAACATAGAGATAGAACGTGAAACTACTTTATGGTGTCAAGTTTCAAGAAGCTAGCACAAACCGTGTTGGATTTAGAGTTCCAAATACAACTATCAATATAGGAGAAAACAGAGTGAAACCTAAAAATTCAAACTGTTAGTGGAAACGAACGCTTCAACATAGAAGAACGAAATTTGGGGAACCAAGTCGCCTTAGTTTACTGATCATTACCTGAAAGTATCATCCAGTTTGGGTGAAAAAATATTTGCTGAGATTTCTGGAGATTCGTAATTTTGGGAAGCTTGGCAACCCCTTTCCATGTAAGTGTTTCTCGCCAGTCACTGCTTAGGGCTACATCAAGAGGAAACAAAACATAGAGATAGAACGTGAAACTACTTTATTGTGTCAAGTTTCAAGAAGCTAGCACAAACCGTGTTGGATTTAGAGTTCCAAATACATCTATCAATATAGGAGAAAACAGATTGAAACCTAAAAATTCAAACTGTTACTGGAAACGAACGCTTCAACATAGAAGAACGAAATTTGGGGAACCAAGTCGCCTTAGTGTACTGATCATTACCTGAAAGTATCATCCATTTTGGGTGAAAAAATATTTGCTGTGATTTCTGGAGATTCGTAATTTTGGGAAGCTTGGCAACCCCTTTCCATGAAAGTGTTTCTCGCCAGTCACTGCTTAGGGCTACATCAAGAGGAAACAAAACATAGAGATAGAACGTGAAACTACTTTATTGTGTCAAGTTTCAAGAAGCTAGCACAAACCGTGTTGGATTTAGAGTTCCAAATACATCTATCAATATAGGAGAGAACAGAGTGAAACCTAAAAATTCAAACTGTTACTGGAAACGAACGCTTCAACATAGAAGAACGAAATTTGGGGAACCAAGTCGCCTCAGTGTACTGATCATTACCTGAAAGTATCATCCAGTTAGGGTGAATAAATATTTGCTGATATTTCGGGAGATTCGTAATTTTTGGAAGCTTGGCAACCCCTTTCCATGAAAGTGTTTCTCGACAGTCACTGCTTAGGGCTACATAAAGAGGAAACAAAACATAGAGATAGAACGTGAAAGTACTTTATTGTGTCAAGTTTCAAGAAGCTAGCACAAACCGTGTTGGATTTAGAGTTCCAAATACATCTATCAATATAGGAGAAAACAGAGTGAAACCTAAAAATTCAAACTGTTACTGGAAACGAACGCTTCAACATAGAAGAACGAAATTTGGGGAACCAAGTCGCCTTAGTGTACTTATCATTACCTGAAAGTATCATCCAGTTTGGGTGAAAAATATTTGCTGAGATTTCTGGAGATTCGTAATTTTGGGAAGCTTGGCAACCCCATTCCATGAAAGTGTTTCTCGCCAGTCACTGCTTAGGGCTACATCAAGAGGAAACAAAACATAGAGATAAAACGTGAAACTACTTTATTGTGTCAAGTTTCAAGAAGCTAGCACAAACCGTGTTGGATTTAGAGTTCCAAATACATCTATCAATACAAGAGAAAACAGAGTGAAACCTAAAAATTCAAACTGTTACTGGAAACGAACGCTTCAACATAGAAGAACGAAATTTGGGGAACCAAGTCGCCTTAGTGTACTGATCATTACCTGAAAGTATCATCCAGTTTGGGTGAAAAAATATTTGCTGAGATTTCTGGAGATTCGTAATTTTGGGAAGCTTGGCAACCCCTTTCCATGAAAGGGTTTCTCGCCAGTCACTGCTTAGGGGTACATCAAGAGGAAACAAAATATAGAGAGAGAACGTGAAACTACTTTATTGTGTCAAGTTTCAAGAAGCTAGCACAAACCGTGTTTGATTTAGAGTTCCAAATACATCTATCAATACAGGGGAAAACAGAGTGAAACCTAAAAATTCAAACTGTTACTGGAAACGAACGCTTCAACATAGAAGAACGAAATTTGGGGAACCCAGTCGCCTTAGTGTACTGATCATTACCTGAAAGTATCATCCAGTTTGGGTGAAAAAATATTTGCTGTGATTTCTGGAGATTCGTAATTTTGGGAAGCTTGGCAACCCCTTTCCATGAAAGTGTTTCTCGCCAGTCACTGCTTAGGGCTACATCAAGAGGAAACAAAACATAGAGATAGAACGTGAAACTACTTTATTGTGTCAAGTTTCAAGAAGCTAGCACAAACCGTTTTGGATTTAGAGTTCCAAATACATCTATCAATATAGGAGAAAACAGAGTGAAACCTAAAAATTCAAACTGTTACTGGAAACGAACGCTTCAACATAGAAGAACGAAATTTGGGGAACCAAGTCGCCTTAGTTTATTGATCATTACCTGAAAGTATCATCCAGATTGGGTGTAAAAATATTTGCTGAGATTTCTGGAGATTCGTAATTTTGGGATGCTTGGCAACCCCTTTCCATGAAAGGGTTTCTCGCCAGTCACTGCTTAGGGGTACATCAAGAGGAAACAAAACATAGAGATAGAAGGTGAAACTACTTTATTGTGTCAAGTTTCAAGAAGCTAGCACAAAACGTGTTGGATTTAGAGTTCCAAATACATCTATCAATACAGGAGAAAACAGAGTGAAACCTAAAAATTCAAACTGTTACTGGAAACGAACGCTTCAACATAGAAGAACGAAATTTGGGGAACCAAGTCGCCTCAGTGTACTGATCATTACCTGAAAGTATCATCCAGTTAGGGTGAATAAATATTTGCTGATATTTCGGGAGATTCGTAATTTTTGGAAGCTTGGCAACCCCTTTCCATGAAAGTGTTTCTCGACAGTCACTGCTTAGGGCTACATAAAGAGGAAACAAAACATAGAGATAGAACGTGAAAGTACTTTATTGTGTCAAGTTTCAAGAAGCTAGCACAAACCGTGTTGGATTTAGAGTTCCAAATGCATCTATCAATATAGGAGAAAACAGAGTGAAACCTAAAAATTCAAACTGTTACTGGAAACGAACGCTTCAACATAGAAGAACGAAATTTGGGGAACCAAGTCGCCTTAGTGTACTTATCATTACCTGAAAGTATCATCCAGTTTGGGTGAAAAATATTTGCTGAGATTTCTGGAGATTCGTAATTTTGGGAAGCTTGGCAACCCCTTTCCATGAAAGTGTTTCTCGCCAGTCACTGCTTAGGGATACATCAAGACGAAACAAAACGTAGAGATAGAACGTGAAAGTACTTTATTGTGTCAAGTTTCAAGAAGCTAGCACAAACCGTGTTGGATTTAGAGTTCCAAATACATCTATCAATATAGGAGAAAACAGAGTGAAACCTAAAAATTCAAACTGTTACTGGAAACGAACGCTTCAACATAGAAGAACGAAATTTGGGGAACCAAGTCGCCTTAGTTTATTGATCATTACCTGAAAGTATCATCCAGATTGGGTGTAAAAATATTTGCTGAGATTTCTGGAGATTCGTAATTTTGGGAAGCTTGGCAACCCCATTCCATGAAAGTGTTTCTCGCGAGTCACTGCTTAGGGCTACATCAAGAGGAAACAAAACATAGAGATAAAACGTGAAACTACTTTATTGTGTCAAGTTTCAAGAAGCTAGCACAAACCGTGTTGGATTTAGAGTTCCAAATACATCTATCAATACAAGAGAAAACAGAGTGAAACCTAAAAATTCAAACTGTTACTGGAAACGAACGCTTCAACATAGAAGAACGAAATTTGGGGAACCAAGTCGCCTTAGTTTATTGATCATTACCTGAAAGTATCATCCAGATTGGGTGTAAAAATATTTGCTGAGATTTCTGGAGATTCGTAATTTTGGGATGCTTGGCAACCCCTTTCCATGAAAGTGTTTCTCGCCAGTCACTGCTTAGGGATACATCAAGACGAAACAAAACGTAGAGATAGAACGTGAAACTACTTTATTGTGTCAAGTTTCAAGAAGCTAGCACAAACCGTGTTGGATTTAGAGTTCCAAATACATCTATCAATATAGGAGAAAACAGAGTGAAACCTAAAATTTCAAACTGTTACTGGAAACGAACGCTTCAACATAGAAGAACGAAATTTGGGGAACCAAGTCGCCTTAGGGTACTGATCATTACCTGAAAGTATCATCCAGTTTGGGTGAAAAAATATTTGCTGATATTTCGTAAGATTCGTAATTTTTGGAAGCTTGGCAACCCCTTTCCATGAAAGTGTTTCTCGCCAGTCACTGCTTAGGGCTACATCAAGAGGAAACAAAACATAGAGATAGAACGTGAAACTAATTTATTGTGTCAAGTTTCAAGAAGCTAGCACAAACCGTGTTGGATTTAGAGTTCCAAATACATCCATCAATATAGGAGAAAACAGAATGAAACCTAAAAATTCAAACTGTTACTGGAAACGAACGCTTCAACATAGAAGAACGAAATTTGGGGAACCAAGTCGCCTCAGTGTACTGATCATTACCTGAAAGTATCATCCAGTTTGGGTGAAAAAATATTTGCTGAGATTTCTGGAGATTCGTAATTTTGGGAAGCTTGGCAACCCCTTTCCATGAAAGTGTTTCTCGCCAGTCACTGCTTAGGGATACATCAAGACGAAACAAAACGTAGAGATAGAACGTGAAAGTACTTTATTGTGTCAAGTTTCAAGAAGCTAGCACAAACCGTGTTGGATTTAGAGTTCCAAATACATCTATCAATATAGGAGAAAACAGAGTGAAACCTAAAAATTCAAACTGTTACTGGAAACGAACGCTTCAACATAGAAGAACGAAATTTGGGGAACCAAGTCGCCTTAGTTTATTGATCATTACCTGAAAGTATCATCCAGATTGGGTGTAAAAATATTTGCTGAGATTTCTGGAGATTCGTAATTTTGGGAAGCTTGGCAACCCCATTCCATGAAAGTGTTTCTCGCCAGTCACTGCTTAGGGCTACATCAAGAGGAAACAAAACATAGAGATAAAACGTGAAACTACTTTATTGTGTCAAGTTTCAAGAAGCTAGCACAAACCGTGTTGGATTTAGAGTTCCAAATACATCTATCAATACAAGAGAAAACAGAGTGAAACCTAAAAATTCAAACTGTTACTGGAAACGAACGCTTCAACATAGAAGAACGAAATTTGGGGAACCAAGTCGCCTTAGTGTACTGATCATTACCTGAAAGTATCATCCAGTTTGGGTGAAAAAATATTTGCTGAGATTTCTGGAGATTCGTAATTTTGGGAAGCTTGGCAACCCCTTTCCATGAAAGGGTTTCTCGCCAGTCACTGCTTAGGGGTACATCAAGAGGAAACAAAACATAGAGATAGAACGTGAAACTACTTTATTGTGTCAAGTTTCAAGAAGCTAGCACAAACCGTGTTGGATTTAGAGTTCCAAATACATCTATCAATACAAGAGAAAACAGAGTGAAACCTAAAAATTCAAACTGTTACTGGAAACGAACGCTTCAACATAGAAGAACGAAATTTGGGGAACCAAGTCGCCTTAGGGTACTGATCATTACCTGAAAGTATCATCCAGTTTGGGTGAAAAAATATTTGCTGAGATTTCTGGAGATTCGTAATTTTTGGAAGCTTGGCAACCCCTTTCCATGAAAGTGTTTCTCGCCAGTCACTGCTTAGGGCTACATCAAGAGGAAACAAAACATAGAGATAGAACGTGAAACTACTTTATTGTGTCAAGTTTCAAGAAGCTAGCACAAACCGTGTTGGATTTAGAGTTCCAAATACATCTATCAATATAGGAGAAAACAGAGTGAAACCTAAAAATTCAAACTGTTACTGGAAACGAACGCTTCAACATAGAAGAACGAAATTTGGGGAACCAAGTCGCCTCAGTGTACTGATCATTACCTGAAAGTATCATCCATTTTGGGTGAAAAAATATTTGCTGTGATTTCTGGAAATTCGTAATTTTGGGAAGCTTGGCAACCCCTTTCCATGAAAGTGTTTCTCGCCAGTCACTGCTTAGGGCTACATCAAGAGGAAACAAAACATAGAGATAGAACGTGAAACTACTTTATGGTGTCAAGTTTCAAGAAGCTAGCACAAACCGTGTTGGATTTAGAGTTCCAAATACATCTATCAATATAGGAGAAAACAGAGTGAAACCTAAAAATTCAAACTGTTACTGGAAACGAACGCTTCAACATAGAAGAACGAAATTTGGGGAACCAAGTCGCCTCAGTGTACTGATCATTACCTGAAAGTATCATCCAGTTAGGGTGAAAAAATATTTGCTGAGATTTCGTAAGATTCGTAATTTTTGGAAGCTTGGCAACCCCATTCCATGAAAGTGTTTCTCGACAGTCACTGCTTAGGGCTACATCAAGAGGAAACAAAACATAGAGATAGAACGTGAAACTACTTTATTGTGTCAAGTTTCAAGAAGCTAGCACAAACCGTGTTGGATTTAGAGTTCCAAATACATCTATCTATATAGGAGAAAACAGAGTGAAACCTAAAAATTCAAACTGTTACTGGAAACGAACGCTTCAACATAGAAGAACGAAATTTGGGGAACCAAATCTACTTAGTGTACTTATCATTACCTGAAAGTATCATCCAGTTTGGGTGAAAAAATATTTGCTGAGATTTCTGGAGATTCGTAATTTTGGGAAGCTTGGCAACCCCTTTCCATGAAAGGGTTTCTCGCCAGTCACTGCTTAGGGGTACATCAAGAGGAAACAAAACATAGAGATAGAAGGTGAAACTACTTTATTGTGTCAAGTTTCAAGAAGCTAGCACAAAACGTGTTGGATTTAGAGTTCCAAATACATCTATCAATACAGGAGAAAACAGAGTGAAACCTAAAAATTCAAACTGTTACTGGAAACGAACGCTTCAACATAGAAGAACGAAATTTGGGGAACCAAGTCGCCTCAGTGTACTGATCATTACCTGAAAGTATCATCCAGTTAGGGTGAATAAATATTTGCTGATATTTCGGGAGATTCGTAATTTTTGGAAGCTTGGCAACCCCTTTCCATGAAAGTGTTTCTCGACAGTCACTGCTTAGGGCTACATAAAGAGGAAACAAAACATAGAGATAGAACGTGAAAGTACTTTATTGTGTCAAGTTTCAAGAAGCTAGCACAAACCGTGTTGGATTTAGAGTTCCAAATGCATCTATCAATATAGGAGAAAACAGAGTGAAACCTAAAAATTCAAACTGTTACTGGAAACGAACGCTTCAACATAGAAGAACGAAATTTGGGGAACCAAGTCGCCTTAGTGTACTTATCATTACCTGAAAGTATCATCCAGTTTGGGTGAAAAATATTTGCTGAGATTTCTGGAGATTCGTAATTTTGGGAAGCTTGGCAACCCCATTCCATGAAAGTGTTTCTCGCCAGTCACTGCTTAGGGCTACATCAAGAGGAAACAAAACATAGAGATAAAACGTGAAACTACTTTATTGTGTCAAGTTTCAAGAAGCTAGCACAAACCGTGTTGGATTTAGAGTTCCAAATACATCTATCAATACAAGAGAAAACAGAGTGAAACCTAAAAATTCAAACTGTTACTGGAAACGAACGCTTCAACATAGAAGAACGAAATTTGGGGAACCAAGTCGCCTTAGTGTACGGATCATTACCTGAAAGTATCATCCAGTTTGGGTGAAAAAATATTTGCTGAGATTTCTGGAGATTCGTAATTTTGGGAAGCTTGGCAACCCCTTTCCATGAAAGGGTTTCTCGCCAGTCACTGCTTAGGGGTACATCAAGAGGAAACAAAACATAGAGATAGAACGTGAAACTACTTTATTGTGTCAAGTTTCAAGAAGCTAGCACAAACCGTGTTTGATTTAGAGTTCCAAATACATCTATCATTACAGGGGAAAACAGAGTGAAACCTAAAAATTCAAACTGTTACTGGAAACGAACGCTTCAACATAGAAGAACGAAATTTGGGGAACCCAGTCGCCTTAGTGTACTGATCATTACCTGAAAGTATCATCCAGTTTGGGTGAAAAAATATTTGATGAGATTTCTGGAGATTCGTAATTTTGGGAAGCTTGGCAACCCCTTTACATGAAAGTGTTTCTCGCCAGTCACTGCTTAGGGCTACATCAAGAGGAAACAAAACATAGAGAAAGAACGTGAAACTACTTTATTGTGTCAAGTTTCAAGAAGCTAGCACAAACCGTGTTGGATTTAGAGTTCCAAATACATCTATCAATATAGGAGAAAACAGAGTGAAACCTAAAAATTCAAACTGTTACTGGAAACGAACGCTTCAACATAGAAGAACGAAATTTGGGGAACCAAGTCGCCTTAGTTTATTGATCATTACCTGAAAGTATCATCCAGATTGGGTGTAAAAATATTTGCTGAGATTTCTGGAGATTCGTAATTTTGGGATGCTTGGCAACCCCTTTCCATGAAAGTGTTTCTCGCCAGTCACTGCTTAGGGATACATCAAGACAAAACAAAACGTAGAGATAGAACGTGAAACTACTTTATTGTGTCAAGTTTCAAGAAGCTAGCACAAACCGTGTTGGATTTAGAGTTCCAAATACATCTATCAATATAGGAGAAAACAGAGTGAAACCTAAAAATTCAAACTGTTACTGGAAACGAACGCTTCAACATAGAAGAACAAAATTTGGGGAACCAAGTCGCCTTAGGGTACTGATCATTACCTGAAAGTATCATCCAGTTTGGGTGAAAAAATATTTGCTGATATTTCGTAAGATTCGTAATTTTTGGAAGCTTGGCAACCCCTTTCCATGAAAGTGTTTCTCGCCAGTCACTGCTTAGGGCTACATCAAGAGGAAACAAAACATAGAGATAGAACGTGAAACTACTTTATTGTGTCAAGTTTCAAGAAGCTAGCACAAACCGTGTTGGATTTAGAGTTCCAAATACATCTATCAATATAGGAGAAAACAGAGTGAAACCTAAAAATTCAAACTGTTACTGGAAACGAACGCTTCAACATAGAAGAACGAAATTTGGGGAACCAAGTCGCCTCAGTGTACTGATCATTACCTGAAAGTATCATCCAGTTAGGGTGAAAAAATATTTGCTGATATTTCGTAAGATTCGTAATTTTTGGAAGCTTGGCAACCCCATTCCATGAAAGTGTTTCTCGACAGTCACTGCTTAGGGCTACATCAAGAGGAAACAAAACATAGAGATAGAACGTGAAACTACTTTATTGTGTCAAGTTTCAAGAAGCTAGCACAAACCGTGTTGGATTTAGAGTTCCAAATACATCTATCTATATAGGAGAAAACAGAGTGAAACCTAAAAATTCAAACTGTTACTGGAAACGAACGCTTCAACATAGAAGAACGAAATTTGGGGAACCCAGTCGCCTTAGTGTACTTATCATTACCTGAAAGTATCATCCAGTTTGGGTGAAAAAATATTTGCTGAGATTTCTGGAGATTCGTAATTTTGGGAAGCTTGGCAACCCCTTTCCATGAAAGGGTTTCTCGCCAGTCACTGCTTAGGGGTACATCAAGAGGAAACAAAACATAGAGATAGAAGGTGAAACTACTTTATTGTGTCAAGTTTCAAGAAGCTAGCACAAAACGTGTTGGATTTAGAGTTCCAAATACATCTATCAATACAGGAGAAAACAGAGTGAAACCTAAAAATTCAAACTGTTACTGGAAACGAACGCTTCAACATAGAAGAACGAAATTTGGGGAACCAAGTCGCCTCAGTGTACTGATCATTACCTGAAAGTATCATCCATTTTGGGTGAAAAAATATTTGCTGTGATTTCTGGAGATTCGTAATTTTGGGAAGCTTGGCAACCCCTTTCCATGAAAGTGTTTCTCGCCAGTCACTGCTTAGGGATTCATCAAGAGGAAACAAAACATAGATATAGAACGAGAAACTACTTTTTTGTGTCAAGTTTCAAGAAGCTAGCACAAACCGGGTTGGATTTAGAGTTCCAAATACATCTATCAATATAGGAGAAAACAGAATGAAACCTAAAAATTCAAACTGTTACTGGAAACGAACGCTTCAACATAGAAGAACGAAATTTGGGGAACCAAGTCGCCTTAGTGTACTGATCATTACCTGAAAGTATCATCCAGTTTGGGTGAAAAAATATTTGCTGAGATTTCTGGAGATTCGTAATTTTGGGAAGCTTGGCAACCCCTTTCCATGAAAGTGTTTCTCGCCAGTCACTGCTTAGGGATACATCAAGACGAAACAAAACGTAGAGATAGAACGTGAAACTACTTTATTGTGTCAAGTTTCAAGAAGCTAGCACAAACCGTGTTGGATTTAGAGTTCCAAATACATCTATCAATATAGGAGAAAACAGAGTGAAACCTAAAAATTCAAACTGTTACTGGAAACGAACGCTTCAACATAGAAGAACGAAATTTGGGGAACCAAGTCGCCTTAGTTTATTGATCATTACCTGAAAGTATCATCCAGATTGGGTGTAAAAATATTTGCTGAGATTTCTGGAGATTCGTAATTTTGGGAAGCTTGGCAACCCCATTCCATGAAAGTGTTTCTCGCCAGTCACTGCTTAGGGCTACATCAAGAGGAAACAAAACATAGAGATAAAACGTGAAACTACTTTATTGTGTCAAGTTTCAAGAAGCTAGCACAAACCGTGTTGGATTTAGAGTTCCAAATACATCTATCAATACAAGAGAAAACAGAGTGAAACCTAAAAATTCAAACTGTTACTGGAAACGAACGCTTCAACATAGAAGAACGAAATTTGGGGAACCAAGTCGCCTTAGTGTACTGATCATTACCTGAAAGTATCATCCAGTTTGGGTGAAAAAATATTTGCTGAGATTTCTGGAGATTCGTAATTTTGGGAAGCTTGGCAACCCCTTTCCATGAAAGGGTTTCTCGCCAGTCACTGCTTAGGGGTACATCAAGAGGAAACAAAACATAGAGATAGAACGTGAAACTACTTTATTGTGTCAAGTTTCAAGAAGCTAGCACAAACCGTGTTGGATTTAGAGTTCCAAATACATCTATCAATACAAGAGAAAACAGAGTGAAACCTAAAAATTCAAACTGTTACTGGAAACGAACGCTTCAACATAGAAGAACGAAATTTGGGGAACCAAGTCGCCTCAGTGTACTGATCATTACCTGAAAGTATCATCCATTTTGGGTGAATAAATATTTGCTGTGATTTCTGGAAATTCGTAATTTTGGGAAGCTTGGCAACCCCTTTCCATGAAAGTGTTTCTCGCCAGTCACTGCTTAGGGCTACATCAAGAGGAAACAAAACATAGAGATAGAACGTGAAACTACTTTATGGTGTCAAGTTTCAAGAAGCTAGCACAAACCGTGTTGGATTTAGAGTTCCAAATACATCTATCAATATAGGAGAAAACAGAGTGAAACCTAAAAATTCAAACTGTTACTGGAAACGAACGCTTCAACATAGAAGAACGAAATTTGGGGAACCAAGTCGCCTCAGTGTACTGATCATTACCTGAAAGTATCATCCAGTTAGGGTGAAAAAATATTTGCTGATATTTCGTAAGATTCGTAATTTTTGGAAGCTTGGCAACCCCATTCCATGAAAGTGTTTCTCGACAGTCACTGCTTAGGGCTACATCAAGAGGAAACAAAACATAGAGATAGAACGTGAAACTACTTTATTGTGTCAAGTTTCAAGAAGCTAGCACAAACCGTGTTGGATTTAGAGTTCCAAATACATCTATCTATATAGGAGAAAACAGAGTGAAACCTAAAAATTCAAACTGTTACTGGAAACGAACGCTTCAACATAGAAGAACGAAATTTGGGGAACCAAATCGCCTTAGTGTACTTATCATTACCTGAAAGTATCATCCAGTTTGGGTGAAAAAATATTTGCTGAGATTTCTGGAGATTCGTAATTTTGGGAAGCTTGGCAACCCCTTTCCATGAAAGGGTTTCTCGCCAGTCACTGCTTAGGGGTACATCAAGAGGAAACAAAACATAGAGATAGAAGGTGAAACTACTTTATTGTGTCAAGTTTCAAGAAGCTAGCACAAAACGTGTTGGATTTAGAGTTCCAAATACATCTATCAATACAGGAGAAAACAGAGTGAAACCTAAAAATTCAAACTGTTACTGGAAACGAACGCTTCAACATAGAAGAACGAAATTTGGGGAACCAAGTCGCCTCAGTGTACTGATCATTACCTGAAAGTATCATCCAGTTAGGGTGAATAAATATTTGCTGATATTTCGGGAGATTCGTAATTTTTGGAAGCTTGGCAACCCCTTTCCATGAAAGTGTTTCTCGACAGTCACTGCTTAGGGCTACATAAAGAGGAAACAAAACATAGAGATAGAACGTGAAAGTACTTTATTGTGTCAAGTTTCAAGAAGCTAGCACAAACCGTGTTGGATTTAGAGTTCCAAATGCATCTATCAATATAGGAGAAAACAGAGTGAAACCTAAAAATTCAAACTGTTACTGGAAACGAACGCTTCAACATAGAAGAACGAAATTTGGGGAACCAAGTCGCCTTAGTGTACTTATCATTACCTGAAAGTATCATCCAGTTTGGGTGAAAAATATTTGCTGAGATTTCTGGAGATTCGTAATTTTGGGAAGCTTGGCAACCCCATTCCATGAAAGTGTTTCTCGCCAGTCACTGCTTAGGGCTACATCAAGAGGAAACAAAACATAGAGATAAAACGTGAAACTACTTTATTGTGTCAAGTTTCAAGAAGCTAGCACAAACCGTGTTGGATTTAGAGTTCCAAATACATCTATCAATACAAGAGAAAACAGAGTGAAACCTAAAAATTCAAACTGTTACTGGAAACGAACGCTTCAACATAGAAGAACGAAATTTGGGGAACCAAGTCGCCTTAGTGTACTGATCATTACCTGAAAGTATCATCCAGTTTGGGTGAAAAAATATTTGCTGAGATTTCTGGAGATTCGTAATTTTGGGAAGCTTGGCAACCCCTTTCCATGAAAGGGTTTCTCGCCAGTCACTGCTTAGGGGTACATCAAGAGGAAACAAAACATAGAGATAGAACGTGAAACTACTTTATTGTGTCAAGTTTCAAGAAGCTAGCACAAACCGTGTTTGATTTAGAGTTCCAAATACATCTATCATTACAGGGGAAAACAGAGTGAAACCTAAAAATTCAAACTGTTACTGGAAACGAACGCTTCAACATAGAAGAACGAAATTTGGGGAACCCAGTCGCCTTAGTGTACTGATCATTACCTGAAAGTATCATCCAGTTTGGGTGAAAAAATATTTGATGAGATTTCTGGAGATTCGTAATTTTGGGAAGCTTGGCAACCCCTTTACATGAAAGTGTTTCTCGCCAGTCACTGCTTAGGGCTACATCAAGAGGAAACAAAACATAGAGAAAGAACGTGAAACTACTTTATTGTGTCAAGTTTCAAGAAGCTAGCACAAACCGTGTTGGATTTAGAGTTCCAAATACATCTATCAATATAGGAGAAAACAGAGTGAAACCTAAAAATTCAAACTGTTACTGGAAACGAACGCTTCAACATAGAAGAACGAAATTTGGGGAACCAAGTCGCCTTAGTTTATTGATCATTACCTGAAAGTATCATCCAGATTGGGTGTAAAAATATTTGCTGAGATTTCTGGAGATTCGTAATTTTGGGATGCTTGGCAACCCCTTTCCATGAAAGTGTTTCTCGCCAGTCACTGCTTAGGGATACATCAAGACGAAACAAAACGTAGAGATAGAACGTGAAACTACTTTATTGTGTCAAGTTTCAAGAAGCTAGCACAAACCGTGTTGGATTTAGAGTTCCAAATACATCTATCAATATAGGAGAAAACAGAGTGAAACCTAAAATTTCAAACTGTTACTGGAAACGAACGCTTCAACATAGAAGAACGAAATTTGGGGAACCAAGTCGCCTTAGGGTACTGATCATTACCTGAAAGTATCATCCAGTTTGGGTGAAAAAATATTTGCTGATATTTCGTAAGATTCGTAATTTTTGGAAGCTTGGCAACCCCTTTCCATGAAAGTGTTTCTCGCCAGTCACTGCTTAGGGCTACATCAAGAGGAAACAAAACATAGAGATAGAACGTGAAACTACTTTATTGTGTCAAGTTTCAAGAAGCTAGCACAAACCGTGTTGGATTTAGAGTTCCAAATACATCCATCAATATAGGAGAAAACAGAATGAAACCTAAAAATTCAAACTGTTACTGGAAACGAACGCTTCAACATAGAAGAACGAAATTTGGGGAACCAAGTCGCCTCAGTGTACTGATCATTACCTGAAAGTATCATCCAGTTTGGGTGAAAAAATATTTGCTGAGATTTCTGGAGATTCGTAATTTTGGGAAGCTTGGCAACCCCTTTCCATGAAAGTGTTTCTCGCCAGTCACTGCTTAGGGATACATCAAGACGAAACAAAACGTAGAGATAGAACGTGAAAGTACTTTATTGTGTCAAGTTTCAAGAAGCTAGCACAAACCGTGTTGGATTTAGAGTTCCAAATACATCTATCAATATAGGAGAAAACAGAGTGAAACCTAAAAATTCAAACTGTTACTGGAAACGAACGCTTCAACATAGAAGAACGAAATTTGGGGAACCAAGTCGCCTTAGTTTATTGATCATTACCTGAAAGTATCATCCAGATTGGGTGTAAAAATATTTGCTGAGATTTCTGGAGATTCGTAATTTTGGGAAGCTTGGCAACCCCATTCCATGAAAGTGTTTCTCGCCAGTCACTGCTTAGGGCTACATCAAGAGGAAACAAAACATAGAGATAAAACGTGAAACTACTTTATTGTGTCAAGTTTCAAGAAGCTAGCACAAACCGTGTTGGATTTAGAGTTCCAAATACATCTATCAATACAAGAGAAAACAGAGTGAAACCTAAAAATTCAAACTGTTACTGGAAACGAACGCTTCAACATAGAAGAACGAAATTTGGGGAACCAAGTCGCCTTAGTGTACTGATCATTACCTGAAAGTATCATCCAGTTTGGGTGAAAAAATATTTGCTGAGATTTCTGGAGATTCGTAATTTTGGGAAGCTTGGCAACCCCTTTCCATGAAAGGGTTTCTCGCCAGTCACTGCTTAGGGGTACATCAAGAGGAAACAAAACATAGAGATAGAACGTGAAACTACTTTATTGTGTCAAGTTTCAAGAAGCTAGCACAAACCGTGTTGGATTTAGAGTTCCAAATACATCTATCAATACAAGAGAAAACAGAGTGAAACCTAAAAATTCAAACTGTTACTGGAAACGAACGCTTCAACATAGAAGAACGAAATTTGGGGAACCAAGTCGCCTTAGGGTACTGATCATTACCTGAAAGTATCATCCAGTTTGGGTGAAAAAATATTTGCTGAGATTTCTGGAGATTCGTAATTTTTGGAAGCTTGGCAACCCCTTTCCATGAAAGTGTTTCTCGCCAGTCACTGCTTAGGGCTACATCAAGAGGAAACAAAACATAGAGATAGAACGTGAAACTACTTTATTGTGTCAAGTTTCAAGAAGCTAGCACAAACCGTGTTGGATTTAGAGTTCCAAATACATCTATCAATATAGGAGAAAACAGAGTGAAACCTAAAAATTCAAACTGTTACTGGAAACGAACGCTTCAACATAGAAGAACGAAATTTGGGGAACCAAGTCGCCTCAGTGTACTGATCATTACCTGAAAGTATCATCCATTTTGGGTGAAAAAATATTTGCTGTGATTTCTGGAAATTCGTAATTTTGGGAAGCTTGGCAACCCCTTTCCATGAAAGTGTTTCTCGCCAGTCACTGCTTAGGGCTACATCAAGAGGAAACAAAACATAGAGATAGAATGTGAAACTACTTTATGGTGTCAAGTTTCAAGAAGCTAGCACAAACCGTGTTGGATTTAGAGTTCCAAATACATCTATCAATATAGGAGAAAACAGAGTGAAACCTAAAAATTCAAACTGTTACTGGAAACGAACGCTTCAACATAGAAGAACGAAATTTGGGGAACCAAGTCGCCTCAGTGTACTGATCATTACCTGAAAGTATCATCCAGTTAGGGTGAAAAAATATTTGCTGATATTTCGTAAGATTCGTAATTTTTGGAAGCTTGGCAACCCCATTCCATGAAAGTGTTTCTCGACAGTCACTGCTTAGGGCTACATCAAGAGGAAACAAAACATAGAGATAGAACGTGAAACTACTTTATTGTGTCAAGTTTCAAGAAGCTAGCACAAACCGTGTTGGATTTAGAGTTCCAAATACATCTATCTATATAGGAGAAAACAGAGTGAAACCTAAAAATTCAAACTGTTACTGGAAACGAACGCTTCAACATAGAAGAACGAAATTTGGGGAACCAAATCTACTTAGTGTACTTATCATTACCTGAAAGTATCATCCAGTTTGGGTGAAAAAATATTTGCTGAGATTTCTGGAGATTCGTAATTTTGGGAAGCTTGGCAACCCCTTTCCATGAAAGGGTTTCTCGCCAGTCACTGCTTAGGGGTACATCAAGAGGAAACAAAACATAGAGATAGAAGGTGAAACTACTTTATTGTGTCAAGTTTCAAGAAGCTAGCACAAAACGTGTTGGATTTAGAGTTCCAAATACATCTATCAATACAGGAGAAAACAGAGTGAAACCTAAAAATTCAAACTGTTACTGGAAACGAACGCTTCAACATAGAAGAACGAAATTTGGGGAACCAAGTCGCCTCAGTGTACTGATCATTACCTGAAAGTATCATCCAGTTAGGGTGAATAAATATTTGCTGATATTTCGGGAGATTCGTAATTTTTGGAAGCTTGGCAACCCCTTTCCATGAAAGTGTTTCTCGACAGTCACTGCTTAGGGCTACATAAAGAGGAAACAAAACATAGAGATAGAACGTGAAAGTACTTTATTGTGTCAAGTTTCAAGAAGCTAGCACAAACCGTGTTGGATTTAGAGTTCCAAATGCATCTATCAATATAGGAGAAAACAGAGTGAAACCTAAAAATTCAAACTGTTACTGGAAACGAACGCTTCAACATAGAAGAACGAAATTTGGGGAACCAAGTCGCCGTAGTGTACTTATCATTACCTGAAAGTATCATCCAGTTTGGGTGAAAAATATTTGCTGAGATTTCTGGAGATTCGTAATTTTGGGAAGCTTGGCAACCCCATTCCATGAAAGTGTTTCTCGCCAGTCACTGCTTAGGGCTACATCAAGAGGAAACAAAACATAGAGATAAAACGTGAAACTACTTTATTGTGTCAAGTTTCAAGAAGCTAGCACAAACCGTGTTGGATTTAGAGTTCCAAATACATCTATCAATACAAGAGAAAACAGAGTGAAACCTAAAAATTCAAACTGTTACTGGAAACGAACGCTTCAACATAGAAGAACGAAATTTGGGGAACCAAGTCGCCTTAGTGTACGGATCATTACCTGAAAGTATCATCCAGTTTGGGTGAAAAAATATTTGCTGAGATTTCTGGAGATTCGTAATTTTGGGAAGCTTGGCAACCCCTTTCCATGAAAGGGTTTCTCGCCAGTCACTGCTTAGGGGTACATCAAGAGGAAACAAAACATAGAGATAGAACGTGAAACTACTTTATTGTGTCAAGTTTCAAGAAGCTAGCACAAACCGTGTTTGATTTAGAGTTCCAAATACATCTATCATTACAGGGGAAAACAGAGTGAAACCTAAAAATTCAAACTGTTACTGGAAACGAACGCTTCAACATAGAAGAACGAAATTTGGGGAACCCAGTCGCCTTAGTGTACTGATCATTACCTGAAAGTATCATCCAGTTTGGGTGAAAAAATATTTGATGAGATTTCTGGAGATTCGTAATTTTGGGAAGCTTGGCAACCCCTTTACATGAAAGTGTTTCTCGCCAGTCACTGCTTAGGGCTACATCAAGAGGAAACAAAACATAGAGAAAGAACGTGAAACTACTTTATTGTGTCAAGTTTCAAGAAGCTAGCACAAACCGTGTTGGATTTAGAGTTCCAAATACATCTATCAATATAGGAGAAAACAGAGTGAAACCTAAAAATTCAAACTGTTACTGGAAACGAACGCTTCAACATAGAAGAACGAAATTTGGGGAACCAAGTCGCCTTAGTTTATTGATCATTACCTGAAAGTATCATCCAGATTGGGTGTAAAAATATTTGCTGAGATTTCTGGAGATTCGTAATTTTGGGATGCTTGGCAACCCCTTTCCATGAAAGTGTTTCTCGCCAGTCACTGCTTAGGGATACATCAAGACAAAACAAAACGTAGAGATAGAACGTGAAACTACTTTATTGTGTCAAGTTTCAAGAAGCTAGCACAAACCGTGTTGGATTTAGAGTTCCAAATACATCTATCAATATAGGAGAAAACAGAGTGAAACCTAAAAATTCAAACTGTTACTGGAAACGAACGCTTCAACATAGAAGAACAAAATTTGGGGAACCAAGTCGCCTTAGGGTACTGATCATTACCTGAAAGTATCATCCAGTTTGGGTGAAAAAATATTTGCTGATATTTCGTAAGATTCGTAATTTTTGGAAGCTTGGCAACCCCTTTCCATGAAAGTGTTTCTCGCCAGTCACTGCTTAGGGCTACATCAAGAGGAAACAAAACATAGAGATAGAACGTGAAACTACTTTATTGTGTCAAGTTTCAAGAAGCTAGCACAAACCGTGTTGGATTTAGAGTTCCAAATACATCTATCAATATAGGAGAAAACAGAGTGAAACCTAAAAATTCAAACTGTTACTGGAAACGAACGCTTCAACATAGAAGAACGAAATTTGGGGAACCAAGTCGCCTCAGTGTACTGATCATTACCTGAAAGTATCATCCAGTTAGGGTGAAAAAATATTTGCTGATATTTCGTAAGATTCGTAATTTTTGGAAGCTTGGCAACCCCATTCCATGAAAGTGTTTCTCGACAGTCACTGCTTAGGGCTACATCAAGAGGAAACAAAACATAGAGATAGAACGTGAAACTACTTTATTGTGTCAAGTTTCAAGAAGCTAGCACAAACCGTGTTGGATTTAGAGTTCCAAATACATCTATCTATATAGGAGAAAACAGAGTGAAACCTAAAAATTCAAACTGTTACTGGAAACGAACGCTTCAACATAGAAGAACGAAATTTGGGGAACCAAGTCGCCTTAGTGTACTGATCATTACCTGAAAGTATCATCCAGTTTGGGTGAAAAAATATTTGCTGAGATTTCTGGAGATTCGTAATTTTGGGAAGCTTGGCAACCCCTTTCCATGAAAGGGTTTCTCGCCAGTCACTGCTTAGGGGTACATCAAGAGGAAACAAAACATAGAGATAGAAGGTGAAACTACTTTATTGTGTCAAGTTTCAAGAAGCTAGCACAAAACTTGTTGGATTTAGAGTTCCAAATACATCTATCAATACAGGAGAAAACAGAGTGAAACCTAAAAATTCAAACTGTTACTGGAAACGAACGCTTCAACATAGAAGAACGAAATTTGGGGAACCAAGTCGCCTCAGTGTACTGATCATTACCTGAAAGTATCATCCATTTTGGGTGAAAAAATATTTGCTGTGATTTCTGGAGATTCGTAATTTTGGGAAGCTTGGCAACCCCTTTCCATGAAAGTGTTTCTCGCCAGTCACTGCTTAGGGATTCATCAAGAGGAAACAAAACATAGATATAGAACGAGAAACTACTTTTTTGTGTCAAGTTTCAAGAAGCTAGCACAAACCGGGTTGGATTTAGAGTTCCAAATACATCTATCAATATAGGAGAAAACAGAATGAAACCTAAAAATTCAAACTGTTACTGGAAACGAACGCTTCAACATAGAAGAACGAAATTTGGGGAACCAAGTCGCCTTAGTGTACTGATCATTACCTGAAAGTATCATCCAGTTTGGGTGAAAAAATATTTGCTGAGATTTCTGGAGATTCGTAATTTTGGGAAGCTTGGCAACCCCTTTCCATGAAAGTGTTTCTCGCCAGTCACTGCTTAGGGATACATCAAGACGAAACAAAACGTAGAGATAGAACGTGAAACTACTTTATTGTGTCAAGTTTCAAGAAGCTAGCACAAACCGTGTTGGATTTAGAGTTCCAAATACATCTATCAATATAGGAGAAAACAGAGTGAAACCTAAAAATTCAAACTGTTACTGGAAACGAACGCTTCAACATAGAAGAACGAAATTTGGGGAACCAAGTCGCCTTAGTTTATTGATCATTACCTGAAAGTATCATCCAGATTGGGTGTAAAAATATTTGCTGAGATTTCTGGAGATTCGTAATTTTGGGAAGCTTGGCAACCCCATTCCATGAAAGTGTTTCTCGCCAGTCACTGCTTAGGGCTACATCAAGAGGAAACAAAACATAGAGATAAAACGTGAAACTACTTTATTGTGTCAAGTTTCAAGAAGCTAGCACAAACCGTGTTGGATTTAGAGTTCCAAATACATCTATCAATACAAGAGAAAACAGAGTGAAACCTAAAAATTCAAACTGTTACTGGAAACGAACGCTTCAACATAGAAGAACGAAATTTGGGGAACCAAGTCGCCTTAGTGTACTGATCATTACCTGAAAGTATCATCCAGTTTGGGTGAAAAAATATTTGCTGAGATTTCTGGAGATTCGTAATTTTGGGAAGCTTGGCAACCCCTTTCCATGAAAGGGTTTCTCGCCAGTCACTGCTTAGGGGTACATCAAGAGGAAACAAAACATAGAGATAGAACGTGAAACTACTTTATTGTGTCAAGTTTCAAGAAGCTAGCACAAACCGTGTTGGATTTAGAGTTCCAAATACATCTATCAATACAAGAGAAAACAGAGTGAAACCTAAAAATTCAAACTGTTACTGGAAACGAACGCTTCAACATAGAAGAACGAAATTTGGGGAACCAAGTCGCCTCAGTGTACTGATCATTACCTGAAAGTATCATCCATTTTGGGTGAAAAAATATTTGCTGTGATTTCTGGAAATTCGTAATTTTGGGAAGCTTGGCAACCCCTTTCCATGAAAGTGTTTCTCGCCAGTCACTGCTTAGGGCTACATCAAGAGGAAACAAAACATAGAGATAGAACGTGAAACTACTTTATGGTGTCAAGTTTCAAGAAGCTAGCACAAACCGTGTTGGATTTAGAGTTCCAAATACATCTATCAATATAGGAGAAAACAGAGTGAAACCTAAAAATTCAAACTGTTACTGGAAACGAACGCTTCAACATAGAAGAACGAAATTTGGGGAACCAAGTCGCCTCAGTGTACTGATCATTACCTGAAAGTATCATCCAGTTAGGGTGAAAAAATATTTGCTGATATTTCGTAAGATTCGTAATTTTTGGAAGCTTGGCAACCCCATTCCATGAAAGTGTTTCTCGACAGTCACTGCTTAGGGCTACATCAAGAGGAAACAAAACATAGAGATAGAACGTGAAACTACTTTATTGTGTCAAGTTTCAAGAAGCTAGCACAAACCGTGTTGGATTTAGAGTTCCAAATACATCTATCTATATAGGAGAAAACAGAGTGAAACCTAAAAATTCAAACTGTTACTGGAAACGAACGCTTCAACATAGAAGAACGAAATTTGGGGAACCAAATCGCCTTAGTGTACTTATCATTACCTGAAAGTATCATCCAGTTTGGGTGAAAAAATATTTGCTGAGATTTCTGGAGATTCGTAATTTTGGGAAGCTTGGCAACCCCTTTCCATGAAAGGGTTTCTCGCCAGTCACTGCTTAGGGGTACATCAAGAGGAAACAAAACATAGAGATAGAAGGTGAAACTACTTTATTGTGTCAAGTTTCAAGAAGCTAGCACAAAACGTGTTGGATTTAGAGTTCCAAATACATCTATCAATACAGGAGAAAACAGAGTGAAACCTAAAAATTCAAACTGTTACTGGAAACGAACGCTTCAACATAGAAGAACGAAATTTGGGGAACCAAGTCGCCTCAGTGTACTGATCATTACCTGAAAGTATCATCCAGTTAGGGTGAATAAATATTTGCTGATATTTCGGGAGATTCGTAATTTTTGGAAGCTTGGCAACCCCTTTCCATGAAAGTGTTTCTCGACAGTCACTGCTTAGGGCTACATAAAGAGGAAACAAAACATAGAGATAGAACGTGAAAGTACTTTATTGTGTCAAGTTTCAAGAAGCTAGCACAAACCGTGTTGGATTTAGAGTTCCAAATGCATCTATCAATATAGGAGAAAACAGAGTGAAACCTAAAAATTCAAACTGTTACTGGAAACGAACGCTTCAACATAGAAGAACGAAATTTGGGGAACCAAGTCGCCTTAGTGTACTTATCATTACCTGAAAGTATCATCCAGTTTGGGTGAAAAATATTTGCTGAGATTTCTGGAGATTCGTAATTTTGGGAAGCTTGGCAACCCCATTCCATGAAAGTGTTTCTCGCCAGTCACTGCTTAGGGCTACATCAAGAGGAAACAAAACATAGAGATAAAACGTGAAACTACTTTATTGTGTCAAGTTTCAAGAAGCTAGCACAAACCGTGTTGGATTTAGAGTTCCAAATACATCTATCAATACAAGAGAAAACAGAGTGAAACCTAAAAATTCAAACTGTTACTGGAAACGAACGCTTCAACATAGAAGAACGAAATTTGGGGAACCAAGTCGCCTTAGTGTACTGATCATTACCTGAAAGTATCATCCAGTTTGGGTGAAAAAATATTTGCTGAGATTTCTGGAGATTCGTAATTTTGGGAAGCTTGGCAACCCCTTTCCATGAAAGGGTTTCTCGCCAGTCACTGCTTAGGGGTACATCAAGAGGAAACAAAACATAGAGATAGAACGTGAAACTACTTTATTGTGTCAAGTTTCAAGAAGCTAGCACAAACCGTGTTTGATTTAGAGTTCCAAATACATCTATCATTACAGGGGAAAACAGAGTGAAACCTAAAAATTCAAACTGTTACTGGAAACGAACGCTTCAACATAGAAGAACGAAATTTGGGGAACCCAGTCGCCTTAGTGTACTGATCATTACCTGAAAGTATCATCCAGTTTGGGTGAAAAAATATTTGATGAGATTTCTGGAGATTCGTAATTTTGGGAAGCTTGGCAACCCCTTTACATGAAAGTGTTTCTCGCCAGTCACTGCTTAGGGCTACATCAAGAGGAAACAAAACATAGAGAAAGAACGTGAAACTACTTTATTGTGTCAAGTTTCAAGAAGCTAGCACAAACCGTGTTGGATTTAGAGTTCCAAATACATCTATCAATATAGGAGAAAACAGAGTGAAACCTAAAAATTCAAACTGTTACTGGAAACGAACGCTTCAACATAGAAGAACGAAATTTGGGGAACCAAGTCGCCTTAGTTTATTGATCATTACCTGAAAGTATCATCCAGATTGGGTGTAAAAATATTTGCTGAGATTTCTGGAGATTCGTAATTTTGGGAAGCTTGGCAACCCCATTCCATGAAAGTGTTTCTCGCCAGTCACTGCTTAGGGCTACATCAAGAGGAAACAAAACATAGAGATAAAACGTGAAACTACTTTATTGTGTCAAGTTTCAAGAAGCTAGCACAAACCGTGTTGGATTTAGAGTTCCAAATACATCTATCAATACAAGAGAAAACAGAGTGAAACCTAAAAATTCAAACTGTTACTGGAAACGAACGCTTCAACATAGAAGAACGAAATTTGGGGAACCAAGTCGCCTTAGTGTACTGATCATTACCTGAAAGTATCATCCAGTTTGGGTGAAAAAATATTTGCTGAGATTTCTGGAGATTCGTAATTTTGGGAAGCTTGGCAACCCCTTTCCATGAAAGGGTTTCTCGCCAGTCACTGCTTAGGGGTACATCAAGAGGAAACAAAACATAGAGATAGAACGTGAAACTACTTTATTGTGTCAAGTTTCAAGAAGCTAGCACAAACCGTGTTGGATTTAGAGTTCCAAATACATCTATCAATACAAGAGAAAACAGAGTGAAACCTAAAAATTCAAACTGTTACTGGAAACGAACGCTTCAACATAGAAGAACGAAATTTGGGGAACCAAGTCGCCTTAGGGTACTGATCATTACCTGAAAGTATCATCCAGTTTGGGTGAAAAAATATTTGCTGAGATTTCTGGAGATTCGTAATTTTTGGAAGCTTGGCAACCCCTTTCCATGAAAGTGTTTCTCGCCAGTCACTGCTTAGGGCTACATCAAGAGGAAACAAAACATAGAGATAGAACGTGAAACTACTTTATTGTGTCAAGTTTCAAGAAGCTAGCACAAACCGTGTTGGATTTAGAGTTCCAAATACATCTATCAATATAGGAGAAAACAGAGTGAAACCTAAAAATTCAAACTGTTACTGGAAACGAACGCTTCAACATAGAAGAACGAAATTTGGGGAACCAAGTCGCCTCAGTGTACTGATCATTACCTGAAAGTATCATCCATTTTGGGTGAAAAAATATTTGCTGTGATTTCTGGAGATTCGTAATTTTGGGAAGCTTGGCAACCCCTTTCCATGAAAGTGTTTCTCGCCAGTCACTGCTTAGTGCTACATCAATAGGAAACAAAACATAGAGATAGAACGTGAAACTACTTTATTGTGTCAAGTTTCAAGAAGCTAGCACAAACCGTGTTGGATTTAGAGTTCCAAATACATCTATCAATATAGGAGAAAACAGAGTGAAACCTAAAAATTCAAACTGTTACTGGAAACGAACGCTTCAACATAGAAGAACGAAATTTGGGGAACCAAGTCGCCTCAGTGTACTGATCATTACCTGAAAGTATCATCCAGTTAGGGTGAAAAAATATTTGCTGATATTTCGTAAGATTCGTAATTTTTGGAAGCTTGGCAACCCCATTCCATGAAAGTGTTTCTCGACAGTCACTGCTTAGGGCTACATCAAGAGGAAACAAAACATAGAGATAGAACGTGAAACTACTTTATTGTGTCAAGTTTCAAGAAGCTAGCACAAACCGTGTTGGATTTAGAGTTCCAAATACATCTATCTATATAGGAGAAAACAGAGTGAAACCTAAAAATTCAAACTGTTACTGGAAACGAACGCTTCAACATAGAAGAACGAAATTTGGGGAACCAAGTCGCCTTAGTGTACTGATCATTACCTGAAAGTATCATCCAGTTTGGGTGAAAAAATATTTGCTGAGATTTCTGGAGATTCGTAATTTTGGGAAGCTTGGCAACCCCTTTCCATGAAAGGGTTTCTCGCCAGTCACTGCTTAGGGGTACATCAAGAGGAAACAAAACATAGAGATAGAAGGTGAAACTACTTTATTGTGTCAAGTTTCAAGAAGCTAGCACAAAACGTGTTGGATTTAGAGTTCCAAATACATCTATCAATACAGGAGAAAACAGAGTGAAACCTAAAAATTCAAACTGTTACTGGAAACGAACGCTTCAACATAGAAGAACGAAATTTGGGGAACCAAGTCGCCTCAGTGTACTGATCATTACCTGAAAGTATCATCCATTTTGGGTGAAAAAATATTTGCTGTGATTTCTGGAGATTCGTAATTTTGGGAAGCTTGGCAACCCCTTTCCATGAAAGTGTTTCTCGCCAGTCACTGCTTAGGGATTCATCAAGAGGAAACAAAACATAGATATAGAACGAGAAACTACTTTTTTGTGTCAAGTTTCAAGAAGCTAGCACAAACCGTGTTGGATTTAGAGTTCCAAATACATCTATCAATATAGGAGAAAACAGAGTGAAACCTAAAAATTCAAACTGTTACTGGAAACGAACGCTTCAACATAGAAGAACGAAATTTGGGGAACCAAGTCGCCTTAGTGTACTGATCATTACCTGAAAGTATCATCCAGTTTGGGTGAAAAAATATTTGCTGAGATTTCTGGAGATTCGTAATTTTGGGAAGCTTGGCAACCCCTTTCCATGAAAGTGTTTCTCGCCAGTCACTGCTTAGGGATTCATCAAGAGGAAACAAAACATAGATATAGAACGAGAAACTACTTTTTTGTGTCAAGTTTCTAGAAGCTAGCACAAACCGTGTTGGATTTAGAGTTCCAAATACATCTATCAATATAGGAGAAAACAGAGTGAAACCTAAAATTTCAAACTGTTACTGGAAACGAATGCTTCAACATAGAAGAACGAAATTTGGGGAACCAAGTCGCCTTAGTGTACTGATCATTACCTGAAAGTATCATCCATTTTGGGTGAAAAAATATTTGCTGTGATTTCTGGAGATTCGTAATTTTGGGAAGCTTGGCAACCCCTTTCCATGAAAGTGTTTCTCGCCAGTCACTGCTTAGGGCTACATCAAGAGGAAACAAAACATAGAGATAGAACGTGAAACTACTTTATTGTGTCAAGTTTCAAGAAGCTAGCACAAACCGTGTTGGATTTAGAGTTCCAAATACATCTATCAATATAGGAGAGAACAGAGTGAAACCTAAAAATTCAAACTGTTACTGGAAACGAACGCTTCAACATAGAAGAACGAAATTTGGGGAACCAAGTCGCCTCAGTGTACTGATCATTACCTGAAAGTATCATCCAGTTAGGGTGAATAAATATTTGCTGATATTTCGGGAGATTCGTAATTTTTGGAAGCTTGGCAACCCCTTTCCATGAAAGTGTTTCTCGACAGTCACTGCTTAGGGCTACATAAAGAGGAAACAAAACATAGAGATAGAACGTGAAAGTACTTTATTGTGTCAAGTTTCAAGAAGCTAGCACAAACCGTGTTGGATTTAGAGTTCCAAATACATCTATCAATATAGGAGAAAACAGAGTGAAACCTAAAAATTCAAACTGTTACTGGAAACGAACGCTTCAACATAGAAGAACGAAATTTGGGGAACCAAGTCGCCTTAGTGTACTTATCATTACCTGAAAGTATCATCCAGTTTGGGTGAAAAAATATTTGCTGAGATTTCTGGAGATTCGTAATTTTGGGAAGCTTGGCAACCCCATTCCATGAAAGTGTTTCTCGCCAGTCACTGCTTAGGGCTACATCAAGAGGAAACAAAACATAGAGATAAAACGTGAAACTACTTTATTGTGTCAAGTTTCAAGAAGCTAGCACAAACCGTGTTGGATTTAGAGTTCCAAATACATCTATCAATACAAGAGAAAACAGAGTGAAACCTAAAAATTCAAACTGTTACTGGAAACGAACGCTTCAACATAGAAGAACGAAATTTGGGGAACCAAGTCGCCTTAGTGTACTGATCATTACCTGAAAGTATCATCCAGTTTGGGTGAAAAAATATTTGCTGAGATTTCTGGAGATTCGTAATTTTGGGAAGCTTGGCAACCCCTTTCCATGAAAGGGTTTCTCGCCAGTCACTGCTTAGGGGTACATCAAGAGGAAACAAAACATAGAGATAGAACGTGAAACTACTTTATTGTGTCAAGTTTCAAGAAGCTAGCACAAACCGTGTTGGATTTAGAGTTCCAAATACATCTATCAATACAGGGGAAAACAGAGTGAAACCTAAAAATTCAAACTGTTACTGGAAACGAACGCTTCAACATAGAAGAATGAAATTTGGGGAACCCAGTCGCCTTAGTGTACTGATCATTACCTGAAAGTATCATCCAGTTTGGGTGAAAAAATATTTGCTGAGATTTCTGGAGATTCGTAATTTTGGGAAGCTTGGCAACCCCTTTACATGAAAGTGTTTCTCGCCAGTCACTGCTTAGGGCTACATCAAGAGGAAACAAAACATAGAGATAGAACGTGAAACTACTTTATTGTGTCAAGTTTCAAGAAGCTAGCACAAACCGTGTTGGATTTAGAGTTCCAAATACAACTATCAATATAGGAGAAAACAGAGTGAAACCTAAAAATTCAAACTGTTAGTGGAAACGAACGCTTCAACATAGAAGAACGAAATTTGGGGAACCAAGTCGCCTTAATTTACTGATCATTACCTGAAAGTATCATCCAGTTTGGGTGAAAAAATATTTGCTGAGATTTCTGGAGATTCGTAATTTTGGGAAGCTTGGCAACCCCTTTCCATGTAAGTGTTTCTCGCCAGTCACTACTTAGGGCTACATCAAGAGGAAACAAAACATAGAGATAGAACGTGAAACTACTTTATTGTGTCAAGTTTCAAGAAGCTAGCACAAACCGTGTTGGATTTAGAGTTCCAAATACATCTATCAATATAGGAGAAAACAGAGTGAAACCTAAAAATTCAAACTGTTACTGGAAACGAACGCTTCAACATAGAAGAACGAAATTTGGGGAACCAAGTCGCCTCAGTGTACTGATCATTACCTGAAAGTATCATCCAGTTAGGGTGAAAAAATATTTGCTGATATTTCGGGAGATTCGTAATTTTTGGAAGCTTGGCAACCCCATTCCATGAAAGTGTTTCTCGACAGTCACTGCTTAGGGCTACATCAAGAGGAAACAAAACATAGAGATAGAACGTGAAACTACTTTATTGTGTCAAGTTTCAAGAAGCTAGCACAAACCGTGTTGGATTTAGAGTTCCAAATACATCTATCTATATAGGAGAAAACAGAGTGAAACCTAAAAATTCAAACTGTTACTGGAAACGAACGCTTCAACATAGAAGAACGAAATTTGGGGAACCAAGTCGCCTTAGTGTACTTATCATTACCTGAAAGTATCATCCAGTTTGGGTGAAAAAATATTTGCTGAGATTTCTGGAGATTCGTAATTTTGGGAAGCTTGGCAACCCCTTTCCATGAAAGGGTTTCTCGCCAGTCACTGCTTAGGGCTACATAAAGAGGAAACAAAACATAGAGATAGAAGGTGAAACTACTTTATTGTGTCAAGTTTCAAGAAGCTAGCACAAAACGTGTTGGATTTAGAGTTCCAAATACATCTATCAATACAGGAGAAAACAGAGTGAAACCTAAAAATTCAAACTGTTACTGGAAACGAACGCTTCAACATAGAAGAACGAAATTTGGGGAACCAAGTCGCCTCAGTGTACTGATCATTACCTGAAAGTATCATCCATTTTGGGTGAAAAAATATTTGCTGTGATTTCTGGAGATTCGTAATTTTGGGAAGCTTGGCAACCCCTTTCCATGAAAGTGTTTCTCGCCAGTCACTGCTTAGGGATTCATCAAGAGGAAACAAAACATAGATATAGAACGAGAAACTACTTTTTTGTGTCAAGTTTCAAGAAGCTAGCACAAACCGTGTTGGATTTAGAGTTCCAAATACATCTATCAATATAGGAGAAAACAGAGTGAAACCTAAAAATTCAAACTGTTACTGGAAACGAACGCTTCAACATAGAAGAACGAAATTTGGGGAACCAAGTCGCCTTAGTGTACTGATCATTACCTGAAAGTATCATCCAGTTTGGGTGAAAAAATATTTGCTGAGATTTCTGGAGATTCGTAATTTTGGGAAGCTTGGCAACCCCTTTCCATGAAAGTGTTTCTCGCCAGTCACTGCTTAGGGATTCATCAAGAGGAAACAAAACATAGATATAGAACGAGAAACTACTTTTTTGTGTCAAGTTTCTAGAAGCTAGCACAAACCGTGTTGGATTTAGAGTTCCAAATACATCTATCAATATAGGAGAAAACAGAGTGAAACCTAAAAATTCAAACTGTTACTGGAAACGAACGCTTCAACATAGAAGAACGAAATTTGGGGAACCAAGTCGCCTTAGTGTACTGATCATTACCTGAAAGTATCATCCATTTTGGGTGAAAAAATATTTGCTGAGATTTCTGGAGATTCGTAATTTTGGGAAGCTTGGGAACCCCTTTCCATGAAAGGGTTTCTCGCCAGTCACTGCTTAGGGATTCATCAAGAGGAAACAAAACATAGATATAGAACGAGAAATTACTTTTTTGTGTCAAGTTTCTAGAAGCTAGCACAAACCGTGTTGGATTTAGAGTTCCAAATACATCTATCAATATAGGAGAAAACAGAGTGAAACCTAAAATTTCAAACTGTTACTGGAAACGAACGCTTCAACATAGAAGAACGAAATTTGGGGAACCAAGTCGCCTTAGTGTACTGATCATTACCTGAAAGTATCATCCATTTTGGGTGAAAAAATATTTGCTGTGATTTCTGGAGATTCGTAATTTTGGGAAGCTTGGCAACCCCTTTCCATGAAAGTGTTTCTCGCCAGTCACTGCTTAGGGCTACATCAAGAGGAAACAAAACATAGAGATAGAACGTGAAACTACTTTATTGTGTCAAGTTTCAAGAAGCTAGCACAAACCGTGTTGGATTTAGAGTTCCAAATACATCTATCAATATAGGAGAGAACAGAGTGAAACCTAAAAATTCAAACTGTTAGTGGAAACGAACGCTTCAACATAGAAGAACGAAATTTGGGGAACCAAGTTGCCTCAGTGTACTGATCATTACCTGAAAGTATCATCCAGTTAGGGTGAATAAATATTTGCTGATATTTCGGGAGATTCGTAATTTTTGGAAGCTTGGCAACCCCTTTCCATGAAAGTGTTTCTCGACAGTCACTGCTTAGGGCTACATAAAGAGGAAACAAAACATAGAGATAGAACGTGAAAGTACTTTATTGTGTCAAGTTTCAAGAAGCTAGCACAAACCGTGTTGGATTTAGAGTTCCAAATACATCTATCAATATAGGAGAAAACAGAGTGAAACCTAAAAATTCAAACTGTTACTGGAAACGAACGCTTCAACATAGAAGAACGAAATTTGGGGAACCAAGTCGCCTTAGTGTACTTATCATTACCTGAAAGTATCATCCAGTTTGGGTGAAAAAATATTTGCTGAGATTTCTGGAGATTCGTAATTTTTGGAAGCTTGGCAACCCCATTCCATGAAAGTGTTTCTCGCCAGTCACTGCTTAGGGCTACATCAAGAGGAAACAAAACATAGAGATAAAACGTGAAACTACTTTATTGTGTCAAGTTTCAAGAAGCTAGCACAAACCGTGTTGGATTTAGAGTTCCAAATACATCTATCAATACAAGAGAAAACAGAGTGAAACCTAAAAATTCAAACTGTTACTGGAAACGAACGCTTCAACATAGAAGAACGAAATTTGGGGAACCAAGTCGCCTTAGTGTACTGATCATTACCTGAAAGTATCATCCAGTTTGGGTGAAAAAATATTTGCTGAGATTTCTGGAGATTCGTAATTTTGGGAAGCTTGGCAACCCCTTTCCATGAAAGGGTTTCTCGCCAGTCACTGCTTAGGGGTACATCAAGAGGAAACAAAACATAGAGATAGAACGTGAAACTACTTTATTGTGTCAAGTTTCAAGAAGCTAGCACAAACCGTGTTGGATTTAGAGTTCCAAATACATCTATCAATACAGGGGAAAACAGAGTGAAACCTAAAAATTCAAACTGTTACTGGAAACGAACGCTTCAACATAGAAGAACGAAATTTGGGGAACCCAGTCGCCTTAGTGTACTGATCATTACCTGAAAGTATCATCCAGTTTGGGTGAAAAAATATTTGCTGAGATTTCTGGAGATTCGTAATTTTGGGAAGCTTGGCAACCCCTTTACATGAAAGTGTTTCTCGCCAGTCACTGCTTAGGGCTACATCAAGAGGAAACAAAACATAGAGATAGAACGTGAAACTACTTTATTGTGTCAAGTTTCAAGAAGCTAGCACAAACCGTGTTGGATTTAGAGTTCCAAATACAACTATCAATATAGGAGAAAACAGAGTGAAACCTAAAAATTCAAACTGTTAGTGGAAACGAACGCTTCAACATAGAAGAACGAAATTTGGGGAACCAAGTCGCCTTAGTTTACTGATCATTACCTGAAAGTATCATCCAGTTTGGGTGAAAAAATATTTGCTGAGATTTCTGGAGATTCGTAATTTTGGGAAGCTTGGCAACCCCTTTCCATGTAAGTGTTTCTCGCCAGTCACTGCTTAGGGCTACATCAAGAGGAAACAAAACATAGAGATAGAACGTGAAACTACTTTATTGTGTCAAGTTTCAAGAAGCTAGCACAAACCGTGTTGGATTTAGAGTTCCAAATACATCTATCAATATAGGAGAAAACAGAGTGAAACCTAAAAATTCAAACTGTTACTGGAAACGAACGCTTCAACATAGAAGAACGAAATTTGGGGAACCAAGTCGCCTCAGTGTACTGATCATTACCTGAAAGTATCATCCAGTTAGGGTGAAAAAATATTTGCTGATATTTCGGGAGATTCGTAATTTTTGGAAGCTTGGCAACCCCATTCCATGAAAGTGTTTCTCGACAGTCACTGCTTAGGGCTACATCAAGAGGAAACAAAACATAGAGATAGAACGTGAAACTACTTTATTGTGTCAAGTTTCAAGAAGCTAGCACAAACCGTGTTGGATTTAGAGTTCCAAATACTTCTATCTATATAGGAGAAAACAGAGTGAAACCTAAAATTCAAACTGTTACTGGAAACGAACGCTTCAACATAGAAGAACGAAATTTGGGGAACCAAGTCGCCTTAGTGTACTTATCATTACCTGAAAGTATCATCCAGTTTGGGTGAAAAAATATTTGCTGAGATTTCTGGAGATTCGTAATTTTGGGAAGCTTGGCAACCCCTTTCCATGAAAGGGTTTCTCGCCAGTCACTGCTTAGGGGTACATCAAGAGGAAACAAAACATAGAGATAGAAGGTGAAACTACTTTATTGTGTCAAGTTTCAAGAAGCTAGCACAAAACGTGTTGGATTTAGAGTTCCAAATACATCTATCAATACAGGAGAAAACAGAGTGAAACCTAAAAATTCAAACTGTTACTGGAAACGAACGCTTCAACATAGAAGAACGAAATTTGGGGAACCAAGTCGCCTCAGTGTACTGATCATTACCTGAAAGTATCATCCATTTTGGGTGAAAAAATATTTGCTGTGATTTCTGGAGATTCATAATTTTGGGAAGCTTGGCAACCCCTTTCCATGAAAGTGTTTCTCGCCAGTCACTGCTTAGGGATTCATCAAGAGGAAACAAAACATAGATATAGAACGAGAAACTACTTTTTTGTGTCAAGTTTCAAGAAGCTAGCACAAACCGTGTTGGATTTAGAGTTCCAAATACATCTATCAATATAGGAGAAAACAGAGTGAAACCTAAAAATTCAAACTGTTACTGGAAACGAACGCTTCAACATAGAAGAACGAAATTTGGGGAACCAAGTCGCCTTAGTGTACTGATCATTACCTGAAAGTATCATCCAGTTTGGGTGAAAAAATATTTGCTGAGATTTCTGGAGATTCGTAATTTTGGGAAGCTTGGCAACCCCTTTCCATGAAAGTGTTTCTCGCCAGTCACTGCTTAGGGATTCATCAAGAGGAAACAAAACATAGATATAGAACGAGAAACTACTTTTTTGTGTCAAGTTTCTAGAAGCTAGCACAAACCGTGTTGGATTTAGAGTTCCAAATACATCTATCAATATAGGAGAAAACAGAGTGAAACCTAAAAATTCAAACTGTTACTGGAAACGAACGCTTCAACATAGAAGAACGAAATTTGGGGAACCAAGTCGCCTTAGTGTACTGATCATTACCTGAAAGTATCATCCATTTTGGGTGAAAAAATATTTGCTGAGATTTCTGGAGATTCGTAATTTTGGGAAGCTTGGGAACCCCTTTCCATGAAAGAGTTTCTCGCCAGTCACTGCTTAGGGGTACATCAAGAGGAAACAAAACATAGAGATAGAACGTGAAACTACTTTATTGTGTCAAGTTTCAAGAAGCTAGCACAAACCGTGTTGGATTTAGAGTTCCAAATACATCTATCAATACAGGAGAAAACAGAGTGAAACCTAAAAATTCAAACTGTTACTGGAAACGAACGCTTCAACATAGAAGAACGAAATTTGGGGAACCCAGTCGCCTTAGTGTACTGATCATTACCTGAAAGTATCATCCAGTTTGGGTGAAAAAATATTTGCTGAGATTTCTGGAGATTCGTAATTTTGGGAAGCTTGGCAACCCCTTTACATGAAAGTGTTTCTCGCCAGTCACTGCTTAGGGCTACATCAAGAGGAAACAAAACATAGAGATAGAACGTGAAACTACTTTATGGTGTCAAGTTTCAAGAAGCTAGCACAAACCGTGTTGGATTTAGAGTTCCAAATACAACTATCAATATAGGAGAAAACAGAGTGAAACCTAAAAATTCAAACTGTTAGTGGAAACGAACGCTTCAACATAGAAGAACGAAATTTGGGGAACCAAGTCACCTTAGTTTACTGATCATTACCTGAAAGTATCATCCAGTTTGGGTGAAAAAATATTTGCTGAGATTTCTGGAGATTCGTAATTTTGGGAAGCTTGGCAACCCCTTTCCATGTAAGTGTTTCTCGCCAGTCACTGCTTAGGGCTACATCAAGAGGAAACAAAACATAGAGATAGAACGTGAAACTACTTTTTTGTGTCAAGTTTCAAGAAGCTAGCACAAACCGTGTTGGATTTAGAGTTCCAAATACATCTATCAATATAGGAGAAAACAGATTGAAACCTAAAAATTCAAACTGTTACTGGAAACGAACGCTTCAACATAGAAGAACGAAATTTGGGGAACCAAGTCGCCTCAGTGTACTGATCATTACCTGAAAGTATCATCCATTTTGGGTGAAAAAATATTTGCTGTGATTTCTGGAGATTCGTAATTTTGGGAAGCTTGGCAACCCCTTTCCATGAAAGTGTTTCTCGCCAGTCACTGCTTAGGGCTACATCAAGAGGAAACAAAACATAGAGATAGAACGTGAAACTACTTTATTGTGTCAAGTTTCAAGAAGCTAGCACAAACCGTGTTGGATTTAGAGTTCCAAATACATCTATCAATATAGGAGAAAACAGAGTGAAACCTAAAAATTCAAACTGTTACTGGAAACGAACGCTTCAACATAGAAGAACGAAATTTGGGGAACCAAGTCGCCTCAGTGTACTGATCATTACCTGAAAGTATCATCCAGTTAGGTTGAATAAATATTTGCTGATATTTCGGGAGATTCGTAATTTTTGGAAGCTTGGCAACCCCATTCCATGAAAGTGTTTCTCGACAGTCACTGCTTAGGGCTACATCAAGAGGAAACAAAACATAGAGATAGAACGTGAAACTACTTTATTGTGTCAAGTTTCAAGAAGCTAGCACAAACCGTGTTGGATTTAGAGTTCCAAATACATCTATCTATATAGGAGAAAACAGAGTGAAACCTAAAAATTCAAACTGTTACTGGAAACGAACGCTTCAACATAGAAGAACGAAATTTGGGGAACCAAGTCGCCTTAGTGTACTTATCATTACCTGAAAGTATCATCCAGTTTGGGTGAAAAAATATTTGCTGAGATTTCTGGAGATTCGTAATTTTGGGAAGCTTGGCAACCCCTTTCCATGAAAGGGTTTCTCGCCAGTCACTGCTTAGGGGTACATCAAGAGGAAACAAAACATAGAGATAGAAGGTGAAACTACTTTATTGTGTCAAGTTTCAAGAAGCTAGCACAAAACGTGTTGGATTTAGAGTTCCAAATACATCTATCAATACAGGAGAAAACAGAGTGAAACCTAAAAATTCAAACTGTTACTGGAAACGAACGCTTCAACATAGAAGAACGAAATTTGGGGAACCAAGTCGCCTCAGTGTACTGATCATTACCTGAAAGTATCATCCATTTTGGGTGAAAAAATATTTGCTGTGATTTCTGGAGATTCGTAATTTTGGGAAGCTTGGCAACCCCTTTCCATGAAAGTGTTTCTCGCCAGTCACTGCTTAGGGATTCATCAAGAGGAAACAAAACATAGATATAGAACGAGAAACTACTTTTTTGTGTCAAGTTTCAAGAAGCTAGCACAAACCGTGTTGGATTTAGAGTTCCAAATACATCTATCAATATAGGAGAAAACAGAGTGAAACCTAAAAATTCAAACTGTTACTGGAAACGAACGCTTCAACATAGAAGAACGAAATTTGGGGAACCAAGTCGCCTCAGTGTACTGATCATTACCTGAAAGTATCATCCATTTTGGGTGAAAAAATATTTGCTGTGATTTCTGGAGATTCGTAATTTTGGGAAGCTTGGCAACCCCTTTCCATGAAAGTGTTTCTCGCCAGTCACTGCTTAGGGCTACATCAAGAGGAAACAAAACATAGAGATAGAACGTGAAACTACTTTATTGTGTCAAGTTTCAAGAAGCTAGCACAAACCGTGTTGGATTTAGAGTTCCAAATACATCTATCAATATAGGAGAAAACAGAGTGAAACCTAAAAATTCAAACTGTTACTGGAAACGAACGCTTCAACATAGAAGAACGAAATTTGGGGAACCAAGTCGCCTCAGTGTACTGATCATTACCTGAAAGTATCATCCAGTTAGGTTGAATAAATATTTGCTGATATTTCGGGAGATTCGTAATTTTTGGAAGCTTGGCAACCCCATTCCATGAAAGTGTTTCTCGACAGTCACTGCTTAGGGCTACATCAAGAGGAAACAAAACATAGAGATAGAACGTGAAACTACTTTATTGTGTCAAGTTTCAAGAAGCTAGCACAAACCGTGTTGGATTTAGAGTTCCAAATACATCTATCTATATAGGAGAAAACAGAGTGAAACCTAAAAATTCAAACTGTTACTGGAAACGAACGCTTCAACATAGAAGAACGAAATTTGGGGAACCAAGTCGCCTTAGTGTACTTATCATTACCTGAAAGTATCATCCAGTTTGGGTGAAAAAATATTTGCTGAGATTTCTGGAGATTCGTAATTTTGGGAAGCTTGGCAACCCCTTTCCATGAAAGGGTTTCTCGCCAGTCACTGCTTAGGGGTACATCAAGAGGAAACAAAACATAGAGATAGAAGGTGAAACTACTTTATTGTGTCAAGTTTCAAGAAGCTAGCACAAAACGTGTTGGATTTAGAGTTCCAAATACATCTATCAATACAGGAGAAAACAGAGTGAAACCTAAAAATTCAAACTGTTACTGGAAACGAACGCTTCAACATAGAAGAACGAAATTTGGGGAACCAAGTCGCCTCAGTGTACTGATCATTACCTGAAAGTATCATCCATTTTGGGTGAAAAAATATTTGCTGTGATTTCTGGAGATTCGTAATTTTGGGAAGCTTGGCAACCCCTTTCCATGAAAGTGTTTCTCGCCAGTCACTGCTTAGGGATTCATCAAGAGGAAACAAAACATAGATATAGAACAAGAAACTACTTTTTTGTGTCAAGTTTCAAGAAGCTAGCACAAACCGTGTTGGGTTTAGAGTTCCAAATACATCTATCAATATAGGAGAAAACAGAGTGAAACCTAAAAATTCAAACTGTTACTGGAAACGAACGCTTCAACATAAGAACGAAATTTGGGGAACCAAGTCGCCTTAGTGTACTGATCATTACCTGAAAGTATCATCCAGTTTGGGTGAAAAAATATTTGCTGAGATTTCTGGAGATTCGTAATTTTGGGAAGCTTGGCAACCCCTTTCCATGAAAGTGTTTCTCGCCAGTCACTGCTTAGGGATTCATCAAGAGGAAACAAAACATAGATATAGAACGAGAAACTACTTTTTTGTGTCAAGTTTCTAGAAGCTAGCACAAACCGTGTTGGATTTAGAGTTCCAAATACATCTATCAATATAGGAGAAAACAGAGTGAAACCTAAAAATTCAAACTGTTACTGGAAACGAACGCTTCAACATAGAAGAACGAAATTTGGGGAACCAAGTCGCCTTAGTGTACTGATCATTACCTGAAAGTATCATCCATTTTGGGTGAAAAAATATTTGCTGTGATTTCTGGAGATTCGTAATTTTTGGAAGCTTGGCAACCCCTTTCCATGAAAGTGTTTCTCGCCAGTCACTGCTTAGGGCTACATCAAGAGGAAACAAAACATAGAGATAGAACGTGAAACTACTTTATTGTGTCAAGTTTCAAGAAGCTAGCACAAACCGTGTTGGATTTAGAGTTCCAAATACATCTATCAATATAGGAGAGAACAGAGTGAAACCTAAAAATTCAAACTGTTACTGGAAACGAACGCTTCAACATAGAAGAACGAAATTTGGGGAACCAAGTCGCCTCAGTGTACTGATCATTACCTGAAAGTATCATCCAGTTAGGGTGAATAAATATTTGCTGATATTTCGGGAGATTCGTAATTTTTGGAAGCTTGGCAACCCCTTTCCATGAAAGTGTTTCTCGACAGTCACTGCTTAGGGCTACATAAAGAGGAAACAAAACATAGAGATAGAACGTGAAAGTACTTTATTGTGTCAAGTTTCAAGAAGCTAGCACAAACCGTGTTGGATTTAGAGTTCCAAATACATCTATCAATATAGGAGAAAACAGAGTGAAACCTAAAAATTCAAACTGTTACTGGAAACGAACGCTTCAACATAGAAGAACGAAATTTGGGGAACCAAGTCGCCTTAGTGTACATATCATTACCTGAAAGTATCATCCAGTTTGGGTGAAAAAATATTTGCTGAGATTTCTGGAGATTCGTAATTTTGGGAAGCTTGGCAACCCCATTCCATGAAAGTGTTTCTCGCCAGTCACTGCTTAGGGCTACATCAAGAGGAAACAAAACATAGAGATAAAACGTGAAACTACTTTATTGTGTCAAGTTTCAAGAAGCTAGCACAAACCGTGTTGGATTTAGAGTTCCAAATACATCTATCAATACAAGAGAATACAGAGTGAAACCTAAAAATTCAAACTGTTAGTGGAAACGAACGCTTCAACATAGAAGAACGAAATTTGGGGAACCAAGTCGCCTTAGTGTACTGATCATTACCTGAAAGTATCATCCAGTTTGGGTGAAAAAATATTTGCTGAGATTTCTGGAGATTCGTAATTTTGGGAAGCTTGGCAACCCCTTTCCATGAAAGGGTTTCTCGCCAGTCACTGCTTAGGGGTACATCAAGAGGAAACAAAACATAGAGATAGAACGTGAAACTACTTTATTGTGTCAAGTTTCAAGAAGCTAGCACAAACCGTGTTGGATTTAGAGTTCCAAATACATCTATCAATACAGGAGAAAACAGAGTGAAACCTAAAAATTCAAACTGTTACTGGAAACGAACGCTTCAACATAGAAGAACGAAATTTGGGGAACCCAGTCGCCTTAGTGTACTGATCATTACCTGAAAGTATCATCCAGTTTGGGTGAAAAAATATTTGCTGAGATTTCTGGAGATTCGTAATTTTGGGAAGCTTGGCAACCCCTTTACATGAAAGTGTTTCTCGCCAGTCACTGCTTAGGGCTACATCAAGAGGAAACAAAACATAGAGATAGAACGTGAAACTACTTTATTGTGTCAAGTTTCAAGAAGCTAGCACAAACCGTGTTGGATTTAGAGTTCCAAATACAACTATCAATATAGGAGAAAACAGAGTGAAACCTAAAAATTCAAACTGTTAGTGGAAACGAACGCTTCAACATAGAAGAACGAAATTTGGGGAACCAAGTCGCCTTAGTTTACTGATCATTACCTGAAAGTATCATCCAGTTTGGGTGAAAAATATTTGCTGAGATTTCTGGAGATTCGTAATTTTGGGAAGCTTGGCAACCCCTTTCCATGTAAGTGTTTCTCGCCAGTCACTGCTTAGGGCTACATCAAGAGGAAACAAAACGTAGAGATAGAACGTGAAACTACTTTATTGTGTCAAGTTTCAAGAAGCTAGCACAAACCGTGTTGGATTTAGAGTTCCAAATACATCTATCAATACAAGAGAAAACAGAGTGAAACCTAAAAATTCAAACTGTTACTGGAAACGAACGCTTCAACATAGAAGAACGAAATTTGGGGAACCAAGTCGCCTTAGGGTACTGATCATTACCTGAACGTATCATCCAGTTTGGGTGAAAAAATATTTGCTGAGATTTCTGGAGATTCGTAATTTTTGGAAGCTTGGCAACCCCTTTCCATGAAAGTGTTTCTCGCCAGTCACTGCTTAGGGCTACATCAAGAGGAAACAAAACATAGAGATAGAACGTGAAACTACTTTTTTGTGTCAAGTTTCAAGAAGCTAGCACAAAACGTGTTGGATTTAGAGTTCCAAATACATCTATCAATATAGGAGAAAACAGAGTGAAACCTAAAAATTCAAACTGTTACTGGAAACGAACGCTTCAACATAGAAGAACGAAATTTGGGGAACCAAGTCGCCTTAGTTTACTGATCATTACCTGAAAGTATCATCCAGTTTGGGTGAAAAAATATTTGCTGAGATTTATGGAGATTCGTAATTTTGGGAAGCTTGGCAACCCCTTTCCATGTAAGTGTTTCTCGCCAGTCACTGCTTAGGGCTACATCAAGAGGAAACAAAACATAGAGATAGAACGTGAAACTACTTTATTGTGTCAAGTTTCAAGAAGCTAGCACAAACCGTGTTGGATTTAGAGTTCCAAATACATCTATCAATACAAGAGAAAACAGAGTGAAACCTAAAAATTCAAACTGTTACTGGAAACGAACGCTTCAACATAGAAGAACGAAATTTGGGGAACCAAGTCGCCTTAGGGTACTGATCATTACCTGAAAGTATCATCCAGTTTGGGTGAAAAAATATTTGCTGAGATTTCTGGAGATTCGTAATTTTTGGAAGCTTGGCAACCCCTTTCCATGAAAGTGTTTCTCGCCAGTCACTGCTTAGGGCTACATCAAGAGGAAACAAAACATAGAGATAGAACGTGAAACTACTTTTTTGTGTCAAGTTTCAAGAAGCTAGCACAAACCGTGTTGGATTTAGAGTTCCAAATACATCTATCAATATAGGAGAAAACAGAGTGAAACCTAAAAATTCAAACTGTTACTGGAAACGAACGCTTCAACATAGAAGAACGAAATTTGGGGAACCAAGTCGCCTCAGTGTACTGATCATTACCTGAAAGTATCATCCATTTTGGGTGAAAAAATATTTGCTGTGATTTCTGGAGATTCGTAATTTTGGGAAGCTTGGCAACCCCTTTCCATGAAAGTGTTTCTCCCCAGTCACTGCTTAGGGCTACATCAAGAGGAAACAAAACATAGAGATAGAACGTGAAACTACTTTATTGTGTCAAGTTTCAAGAAGCTAGCACAAACCGTGTTGGATTTAGAGTTCCAAATACATCTATCAATATAGGAGAAAACAGAGTGAAACCTAAAAATTCAAACTGTTACTGGAAACGAACGCTTCAACATAGAAGAACGAAATTTGGGGAACCAAGTCGCCTCAGTGTACTGATTATTACCTGAAAGTATCATCCAGTTAGGGTGAAAAAATATTTGCTGATATTTCGGGAGATTCGTAATTTTTGGAAGCTTGGCAACCCCATTCCATGAAAGTGTTTCTCGACAGTCACTGCTTAGGGCTACATCAAGAGGAAACAAAACATAGAGATAGAACGTGAAACTACTTTATTGTGTCAAGTTTCAAGAAGCTAGCACAAACCGTGTTGGATTTAGAGTTCCAAATACATCTATCTATAAAGGAGAAAACAGAGTGAAACCTAAAAATTCAAACTGTTACTGGAAACGAACGCTTCAACATAGAAGAACGAAATTTGGGGAACCAAGTCGCCTTAGTGTACTTATCATTACCTGAAAGTATCATCCAGTTTGGGTGAAAAAATATTTGCTGAGATTTCTGGAGATTCGTAATTTTGGGAAGCTTGGCAACCCCTTTCCATGAAAGGGTTTCTCGCCAGTCACTGCTTAGGGGTACATCAAGAGGAAACAAAACATAGAGATAGAAGGTGAAACTACTTTATTGTGTCAAGTTTCAAGAAGCTAGCACAAAACGTGTTGGATTTAGAGTTCCAAATACATCTATCAATACAGGAGAAAACAGAGTGAAACCTAAAAATTCAAACTGTTACTGGAAACGAACGCTTCAACATAGAAGAACGAAATTTGGGGAACCAAGTCGCCTCAGTGTACTGATCATTACCTGAAAGTATCATCCATTTTGGGTGAAAAAATATTTGCTGTGATTTCTGGAGATTCGTAATTTTGGGAAGCTTGGCAACCCCTTTCCATGAAAGTGTTTCTCGCCAGTCACTGCTTAGGGTTTCATCAAGAGGAAACAAAACATAGATATAGAACGAGAAACTACTTTTTTGTGTCAAGTTTCAAGAAGCTAGCACAAACCGTGTTGGATTTAGAGTTCCAAATACATCTATCAATATAGGAGAAAACAGAGTGAAACCTAAAAATTCAAACTGTTACTGGAAACGAACGCTTCAACATAGAAGAACGAAATTTGGGGAACCAAGTCGCCTTAGTGTACTGATCATTACCTGAAAGTATCATCCAGTTTGGGTGAAAAAATATTTGCTGAGATTTCTGGAGATTCGTAATTTTGGGAAGCTTGGCAACCCCTTTCCATGAAAGTGTTTCTCGCCAGTCACTGCTTAGGGCTACATCAAGAGGAAACAAAACATAGAGATAGAACGTGAAACTACTTTATTGTGTCAAGTTTCAAGAAGCTAGCACAAACCGTGTTGGATTTAGAGTTCCAAATACAACTATCAATATAGGAGAAAACAGAGTGAAACCTAAAAATTCAAACTGTTAGTGGAAACGAACGCTTCAACATAGAAGAACGAAATTTGGGGAACCAAGTCGCCTTAGTTTACTGATCATTACCTGAAAGTATCATCCAGTTTGGGTGAAAAAATATTTGCTGAGATTTCTGGAGATTCGTAATTTTGGGAAGCTTGGCAACCCCTTTCCATGTAAGTGTTTCTCGCCAGTCACTGCTTAGGGCTACATCAAGAGGAAACAAAACATAGAGATAGAACGTGAAACTACTTTATTGTGTCAAGTTTCAAGAAGCTAGCACAAACCGTGTTGGATTTAGAGTTCCAAATACATCTATCAATACAAGAGAAAACAGAGTGAAACCTAAAAATTCAAACTGTTACTGGAAGCGAACGCTTCAACATAGAAGAACGAAATTTGGGGAACCAAGTCGCCTTAGGGTACTGATCATTACCTGAAAGTATCATCCAGTTTGGGTGAAAAAATATTTGCTGAGATTTCTGGAGATTCGTAATTTTTGGAAGCTTGGCAACCCCTTTCCATGAAAGTGTTTCTCGCCAGTCACTGCTTAGGGCTACATCAAGAGGAAACAAAACATAGAGATAGAACGTGAAACTACTTTATTGTGTCAAGTTTCAAGAAGCTAGCACAAACCGTGTTGGATTTAGAGTTCCAAATACATCTATCAATATAGGAGAAAACAGAGTGAAACCTAAAAATTCAAACTGTTACTGGAAACGAACGCTTCAACATAGAAGAACGAAATTTGGGGAACCAAGTCGCCTCAGTGTACTGATCATTACCTGAAAGTATCATCCATTTTGGGTGAAAAAATATTTGCTGTGATTTCTGGAGATTCGTAATTTTGGGAAGCTTGGCAACCCCTTTCCATGAAAGTGTTTCTCGCCAGTCACTGCTTAGGGCTACATCAAGAGGAAACAAAACATAGAGATAGAACGTGAAACTACTTTATTGTGTCAAGTTTCAAGAAGCTAGCACAAACCGTGTTGGATTTAGAGTTCCAAATACATCTATCAATATAGGAGAAAACAGAGTGAAACCTAAAAATTCAAACTGTTACTGGAAACGAACCCTTCAACATAGAAGAACGAAATTTGGGGAACCAAGTCGCCTTAGGGTACTGATCATTACCTGAAAGTATCATCCAGTTTGGGTGAAAAAATATTTGCTGAGATTTCTGGAGATTCGTAATTTTTGGAAGCTTGGCAACCCCATTCCATGAAAGTGTTTCTCGCCAGTCACTGCTTAGGGCTACATCAAGAGGAAACAAAACATAGAGATAAAACGTGAAACTACTTTATTGTGTCAAGTTTCAAGAAGCTAGCACAAACCGTGTTGGATTTAGAGTTCCAAATACATCTATCAATACAAGAGAAAACAGAGTGAAACCTAAAAATTCAAACTGTTACTGGAAACGAACGCTTCAACATAGAAGAACGAAATTTGGGGAACCAAGTCGCCTTAGTGTACTGATCATTACCTGAAAGTATCATCCAGTTTGGGTGAAAAAATATTTGCTGAGATTTCTGGAGATTCGTAATTTTGGGAAGCTTGGCAACCCCTTTCCATGAAAGGGTTTCTTGCCAGTCACTGCTTAGGGGTACATCAAGAGGAAACAAAACATAGAGATAGAACGTGAAACTACTTTATTGTGTCACGTTTCAAGAAGCTAGCACAAACCGTGTTGGATTTAGAGTTCCAAATACATCTATCAATACAGGAGAAAACAGAGTGAAACCTAAAAATTCAAACTGTTACTGGAAACGAATGCTTCAACATAGAAGAACGAAATTTGGGGAACCCAGTCGCCTTAGTGTACTGATCATTACCTGAAAGTATCATCCAGTTTGGGTGAAAAAATATTTGCTGAGATTTCTGGAGACTCGTAATTTTGGGAAGCTTGGCAACCCCTTTACATGAAAGTGTTTCTCGCCAGTCACTGCTTAGGGCTACATCAAGAGGAAACAAAACATAGAGATAGAACGTGAAACTACTTTATTGTGTCAAGTTTCAAGAAGCTAGCACAAACCGTGTTGGATTTAGAGTTCCAAATACAACTATCAATATAGGAGAAAACAGAGTGAAACCTAAAAATTCAAACTGTTAGTGGAAACGAACGCTTCAACATAGAAGAACGAAATTTGGGGAACCAAGTCGCCTTAGTTTACTGATCATTACCTGAAAGTATCATCCAGTTTGGGTGAAAAAATATTTGCTGAGATTTCTGGAGATTCGTAATTTTGGGAAGCTTGGCAACCCCTTTCCATGTAAGTGTTTCTCGCCAGTCACTGCTTAGGGCTACATCAAGAGGAAACAAAACATAGAGATAGAACGTGAAACTACTTTATTGTGTCAAGTTTCAAGAAGCTAGCACAAACCGTGTTGGATTTAGAGTTCCAAATACATCTATCAATACAAGAGAAAACAGAGTGAAACCTAAAAATTCAAACTGTTACTGGAAACGAACGCTTCAACATAGAAGAACGAAATTTGGGGAACCAAGTCGCCTTAGGGTACTGATCATTACCTGAAAGTATCATCCAGTTTGGGTGAAAAAATATTTGCTGAGATTTCTGGAGATTCGTAATTTTTGGAAGCTTGGCAACCCCTTTCCATGAAAGGGTTTCTCGCCAGTCACTGCTTAGGGCTACATCAAGAGGAAACAAAACATAGAGATAGAACGTGAAACTACTTTTTTGTGTCAAGTTTCAAGAAGCTAGCACAAACCGTGTTGGATTTAGAGTTCCAAATACATCTATCAATATAGGAGAAAACAGAGTGAAACCTAAAAATTCAAACTGTTACTGGAAACGAACGCTTCAACATAGAAGAACGAAATTTGGGGAACCAAGTCGCCTCAGTGTACTGATCATTACCTGAAAGTATCATCCATTTTGGGTGAAAAAATATTTGCTGTGATTTCTGGAGATTCGTAATTTTGGGAAGCTTGGCAACCCCTTTCCATGAAAGTGTTTCTCGCCAGTCACTGCTTAGGGCTACATCAAGAGGAAACAAAACATAGAGATAGAATGTGAAACTACTTTATTGTGTCAAGTTTCAAGAAGCTAGCACAAACCGTGTTGGATTTAGAGTTCCAAATACATCTATCAATATAGGAGAAAACAGAGTGAAACCTAAAAATTCAAACTGTTACTGGAAACGAACGCTTCAACATAGAAGAACGAAATTTGGGGAACCAAGTCGCCTCAGTGTACTGATTATTACCTGAAAGTATCATCCAGTTAGGGTGAAAAAATATTTGCTGATATTTCGGGAGATTCGTAATTTTTGGAAGCTTGGCAACCCCATTCCATGAAAGTGTTTCTCGACAGTCACTGCTTAGGGCTACATCAAGAGGAAACAAAACATAGAGATAGAACGTGAAACTACTTTATTGTGTCAAGTTTCAAGAAGCTAGCACAAACCGTGTTGGATTTAGGGTTCCAAATACATCTATCAATATAGGAGAAAACAGAGTGAAACCTAAAAATTCAAACTGTTACTGGAAACGAACGCTTCAACATAGAAGAACGAAATTTGGGGAACCAAGTCGCCTTAGTGTACTGATCATTACCTGAAAGTATCATCCAGTTTGGGTGAAAAAATATTTGCTGAGATTTCTGGAGATTCGTAATTTTGGGAAGCTTGGCAACCCCTTTCCATGAAAGTGTTTCTCGCCAGTCACTGCTTAGGGCTACATCAAGAGGAAACAAAACATAGAGATAGAACGTGAAACTACTTTATTGTGTCAAGTTTCAAGAAGCTAGCACAAACCGTGTTGGATTTAGAGTTCCAAATACAACTATCAATATAGGAGAAAACAGAGTGAAACCTAAAAATTCAAACTGTTAGTGGAAACGAACGCTTCAACATAGAAGAACGAAATTTGGGGAACCAAGTCGCCTTAGTTTACTGATCATTACCTGAAAGTATCATCCAGTTTGGGTGAAAAAATATTTGCTGAGATTTCTGGAGATTCGTAATTTTGGGAAGCTTGGCAACCCCTTTCCATGTAAGTGTTTCTCGCCAGTCACTGCTTAGGGCTACATCAAGAGGAAACAAAACATAGAGATAGAACGTGAAACTACTTTATTGTGTCAAGTTTCAAGAAGCTAGCACAAACCGTGTTGGATTTAGAGTTCCAAATACATCTATCAATACAAGAGAAAACAGAGTGAAACCTAAAAATTCAAACTGTTACTGGAAACGAACGCTTCAACATAGAAGAACGAAATTTGGGGAACCAAGTCGCCTTAGGGTACTGATCATTACCTGAAAGTATCATCCAGTTTGGGTGAAAAAATATTTGCTGAGATTTCTGGAGATTCGTAATTTTTGGAAGCTTGGCAACCCCTTTCCATGAAAGGGTTTCTCGCCAGTCACTGCTTAGGGCTACATCAAGAGGAAACAAAACATAGAGATAGAACGTGAAACTACTTTTTTGTGTCAAGTTTCAAGAAGCTAGCACAAACCGTGTTGGATTTAGAGTTCCAAATACATCTATCAATATAGGAGAAAACAGAGTGAAACCTAAAAATTCAAACTGTTACTGGAAACGAACGCTTCAACATAGAAGAACGAAATTTGGGGAACCAAGTCGCCTCAGTGTACTGATCATTACCTGAAAGTATCATCCATTTTGGGTGAAAAAATATTTGCTGTGATTTCTGGAGATTCGTAATTTTGGGAAGCTTGGCAACCCCTTTCCATGAAAGTGTTTCTCGCCAGTCACTGCTTAGGGCTACATCAAGAGGAAACAAAACATAGAGATAGAATGTGAAACTACTTTATTGTGTCAAGTTTCAAGAAGCTAGCACAAACCGTGTTGGATTTAGAGTTCCAAATACATCTATCAATATAGGAGAAAACAGAGTGAAACCTAAAAATTCAAACTGTTACTGGAAACGAACGCTTCAACATAGAAGAACGAAATTTGGGGAACCAAGTCGCCTCAGTGTACTGATTATTACCTGAAAGTATCATCCAGTTAGGGTGAAAAAATATTTGCTGATATTTCGGGAGATTCGTAATTTTTGGAAGCTTGGCAACCCCATTCCATGAAAGTGTTTCTCGACAGTCACTGCTTAGGGCTACATCAAGAGGAAACAAAACATAGAGATAGAACGTGAAACTACTTTATTGTGTCAAGTTTCAAGAAGCTAGCACAAACCGTGTTGGATTTAGGGTTCCAAATACATCTATCAATATAGGAGAAAACAGAGTGAAACCTAAAAATTCAAACTGTTACTGGAAACGAACGCTTCAACATAGAAGAACGAAATTTGGGGAACCAAGTCGCCTTAGTGTACTGATCATTACCTGAAAGTATCATCCAGTTTGGGTGAAAAAATATTTGCTGAGATTTCTGGAGATTCGTAATTTTGGGAAGCTTGGCAACCCCTTTCCATGAAAGTGTTTCTCGCCAGTCACTGCTTAGGGCTACATCAAGAGGAAACAAAACATAGAGATAGAACGTGAAACTACTTTATTGTGTCAAGTTTCAAGAAGCTAGCACAAACCGTGTTGGATTTAGAGTTCCAAATACAACTATCAATATAGGAGAAAACAGAGTGAAACCTAAAAATTCAAACTGTTAGTGGAAACGAACGCTTCAACATAGAAGAACGAAATTTGGGGAACCAAGTCGCCTTAGTTTACTGATCATTACCTGAAAGTATCATCCAGTTTGGGTGAAAAAATATTTGCTGAGATTTCTGGAGATTCGTAATTTTGGGAAGCTTGGCAACCCCTTTCCATGTAAGTGTTTCTCGCCAGTCACTGCTTAGGGCTACATCAAGAGGAAACAAAACATAGAGATAGAACGTGAAACTACTTTATTGTGTCAAGTTTCAAGAAGCTAGCACAAACCGTGTTGGATTTAGAGTTCCAAATACATCTATCAATACAAGAGAAAACAGAGTGAAACCTAAAAATTCAAACTGTTACTGGAAACGAACGCTTCAACATAGAAGAACGAAATTTGGGGAACCAAGTCGCCTTAGGGTACTGATCATTACCTGAAAGTATCATCCAGTTTGGGTGAAAAAATATTTGCTGAGATTTCTGGAGATTCGTAATTTTGGGAAGCTTGGCAACCCCTTTCCATGAAAGTGTTTCTCGCCAGTCACTGCTTAGGGCTACATCAAGAGGAAACAAAACATAGAGATAGAACGTGAAACTACTTTATTGTGTCAAGTTTCAAGAAGCTAGCACAAACCGTGTTGGATTTAGAGTTCCAAATACATCTATCAATATAGGAGAAAACAGAGTGAAACCTAAAAATTCAAACTGTTACTGGAAACGAACGCTTCAACATAGAAGAACGAAATTTGGGGAACCAAGTCGCCTCAGTGTACTGATCATTACCTGAAAGTATCATCCATTTTGGGTGAAAAAATATTTGCTGTGATTTCTGGAGATTCGTAATTTTGGGAAGCTTGGCAACCCCTTTCCATGAAAGTGTTTCTCGCCAGTCACTGCTTAGGGCTACATCAAGAGGAAACAAAACATAGAGATAGAACGTGAAACTACTTTATTGTGTCAAGTTTCAAGAAGCTAGCACAAACCGTGTTGGATTTAGAGTTCCAAATACATATATCAATATAGGAGAAAACAGAGTGAAACCTAAAAATTCAAACTGTTACTGGAAACGAACCCTTCAACATAGAAGAACGAAATTTGGGGAACCAAGTCGCCTTAGTGTACTGATCATTACCTGAAAGTATCATCCAGTTTGGGTGAAAAAATATTTGCTGAGATTTCTGGAGATTCGTAATTTTGGGAAGCTTGGCAACCCCTTTCCATGAAAGGGTTTCTCGCCAGTCACTGCTTAGGGGTACATCAAGAGGAAACAAAACATAGAGATAGAACGTGAAACTACTTTATTGTGTCAAGTTTCAAGAAGCTAGCACAAACCGTGTTGGATTTAGAGTTCCAAATACATCTATCAATACAGGAGAAAACAGAGTGAAACCTAAAAATTCAAACTGTTACTGGAAACGAACGCTTCAACATAGAAGAACGAAATTTGGGGAACCCAGTCGCCTTAGTGTACTGATCATTACCTGAAAGTATCATCCAGTTTGGGTGAAAAAATATTTGCTGAGATTTCTGGAGATTCGTAATTTTGGGAAGCTTGGCAACCCCTTTACATGAAAGTGTTTCTCGCCAGTCACTGCTTAGGGCTACATCAAGAGGAAACAAAACATAGAGATAGAACGTGAAACTACTTTATTGTGTCAAGTTTCAAGAAGCTAGCACAAACCGTGTTGGATTTAGAGTTCCAAATACAACTATCAATATAGGAGAAAACAGAGTGAAACCTAAAAATTCAAACTGTTAGTGGAAACGAACGCTTCAACATAGAAGAACGAAATTTGGGGAACCAAGTCGCCTTAGTTTACTGATCATTACCTGAAAGTATCATCCAGTTTGGGTGAAAAAATATTTGCTGAGATTTCTGGAGATTCGTAATTTTGGGAAGCTTGGCAACCCCTTTCCATGTAAGTGTTTCTCGCCAGTCACTGCTTAGGGCTACATCAAGAGGACACAAAACATAGAGATAGAACGTGAAACTACTTTATTGTGTCAAGTTTCAAGAAGCTAGCACAAACCGTGTTGGATTTAGAGTTCCAAATACATCTATCAATACAAGAGAAAACAGAGTGAAACCTAAAAATTCAAACTGTTACTGGAAACGAACGCTTCAACATAGAAGAACGAAATTTGGGGAACCAAGTCGCCTTAGGGTACTGATCATTACCTGAAAGTATCATCCAGTTTGGGTGAAAAAATATTTGCTGAGATTTCTGGAGATTCGTAATTTTTGGAAGCTTGGCAACCCCTTTCCATGAAAGTGTTTCTCGCCAGTCACTGCTTAGGGCTACATCAAGAGGAAACAAAACATAGAGATAGAACGTGAAACTACTTTTTTGTGTCAAGTTTCAAGAAGCTAGCACAAACCGTGTTGGATTTAGAGTTCCAAATACATCTATCAATATAGGAGAAAACAGAGTGAAACCTAAAAATTCAAACTGTTACTGGAAACGAACGCTTCAACATAGAAGAACGAAATTTGGGGAACCAAGTCGCCTCAGTGTACTGATCATTACCTGAAAGTATCATCCATTTTGGGTGAAAAAATATTTGCTGTGATTTCTGGAGATTCGTAATTTTGGGAAGCTTGGCAACCCCTTTCCATGAAAGTGTTTCTCGCCAGTCACTGCTTAGGGCTACATCAAGAGGAAACAAAACATAGAGATAGAATGTGAAACTACTTTATTGTGTCAAGTTTCAAGAAGCTAGCACAAACCGTGTTGGATTTAGAGTTCCAAATACATCTATCAATATAGGAGAAAACAGAGTGAAACCTAAAAATTCAAACTGTTACTGGAAACGAACGCTTCAACATAGAAGAACGAAATTTGGGGAACCAAGTCGCCTCAGTGTACTGATTATTACCTGAAAGTATCATCCAGTTAGGGTGAAAAAATATTTGCTGATATTTCGGGAGATTCGTAATTTTTGGAAGCTTGGCAACCCCATTCCATGAAAGTGTTTCTCGACAGTCACTGCTTAGGGCTACATCAAGAGGAAACAAAACATAGAGATAGAACGTGAAACTACTTTATTGTGTCAAGTTTCAAGAAGCTAGCACAAACCGTGTTGGATTTAGAGTTCCAAATACAACTATCAATATAGGAGAAAACAGAGTGAAACCTAAAAATTCAAACTGTTAGTGGAAACGAACGCTTCAACATAGAAGAACGAAATTTGGGGAACCAAGTCGCCTTAGTTTACTGATCATTACCTGAAAGTATCATCCAGTTTGGGTGAAAAAATATTTGCTGAGATTTCTGGAGATTCGTAATTTTGGGAAGCTTGGCAACCCCTTTCCATGTAAGTGTTTCTCGCCAGTCACTGCTTAGGGCTACATCAAGAGGACACAAAACATAGAGATAGAACGTGAAACTACTTTATTGTGTCAAGTTTCAAGAAGCTAGCACAAACCGTGTTGGATTTAGAGTTCCAAATACATCTATCAATACAAGAGAAAACAGAGTGAAACCTAAAAATTCAAACTGTTACTGGAAACGAACGCTTCAACATAGAAGAACGAAATTTGGGGAACCAAGTCGCCTTAGGGTACTGATCATTACCTGAAAGTATCATCCAGTTTGGGTGAAAAAATATTTGCTGAGATTTCTGGAGATTCGTAATTTTTGGAAGCTTGGCAACCCCTTTCCATGAAAGTGTTTCTCGCCAGTCACTGCTTAGGGCTACATCAAGAGGAAACAAAACATAGAGATAGAACGTGAAACTACTTTTTTGTGTCAAGTTTCAAGAAGCTAGCACAAACCGTGTTGGATTTAGAGTTCCAAATACATCTATCAATATAGGAGAAAACAGAGTGAAACCTAAAAATTCAAACTGTTACTGGAAACGAACGCTTCAACATAGAAGAACGAAATTTGGGGAACCAAGTCGCCTCAGTGTACTGATCATTACCTGAAAGTATCATCCATTTTGGGTGAAAAAATATTTGCTGTGATTTCTGGAGATTCGTAATTTTGGGAAGCTTGGCAACCCCTTTCCATGAAAGTGTTTCTCGCCAGTCACTGCTTAGGGCTACATCAAGAGGAAACAAAACATAGAGATAGAATGTGAAACTACTTTATTGTGTCAAGTTTCAAGAAGCTAGCACAAACCGTGTTGGATTTAGAGTTCCAAATACATCTATCAATATAGGAGAAAACAGAGTGAAACCTAAAAATTCAAACTGTTACTGGAAACGAACGCTTCAACATAGAAGAACGAAATTTGGGGAACCAAGTCGCCTCAGTGTACTGATTATTACCTGAAAGTATCATCCAGTTAGGGTGAAAAAATATTTGCTGATATTTCGGGAGATTCGTAATTTTTGGAAGCTTGGCAACCCCATTCCATGAAAGTGTTTCTCGACAGTCACTGCTTAGGGCTACATCAAGAGGAAACAAAACATAGAGATAGAACGTGAAACTACTTTATTGTGTCAAGTTTCAAGAAGCTAGCACAAACCGTGTTGGATTTAGAGTTCCAAATACATCTATCTATATAGGAGAAAACAGAGTGAAACCTAAAAATTCAAACTGTTACTGGAAACGAACGCTTCAACATAGAAGAACGAAATTTGGGGAACCAAGTCGCCTTAGGGTACTGATCATTACCTGAAAGTATCATCCAGTTTGGGTGAAAAAATATTTGCTGAGATTTCTGGAGATTCGTAATTTTGGGAAGCTTGGCAACCCCTTTCCATGAAAGGGTTTCTCGCCAGTCACTGCTTAGGGGTACATCAAGAGGAAACAAAACATAGAGATAGAAGGTGAAACTACTTTATTGTGTCAAGTTTCAAGAAGCTAGCACAAAACGTGTTGGATTTAGAGTTCCAAATACATCTATCAATACAGGAGAAAACAGAGTGAAACCTAAAAATTCAAACTGTTACTGGAAACGAACGCTTCAACATAGAAGAACGAAATTTGGGGAACCAAGTCGCCTCAGTGTACTGATCATTACCTGAAAGTATCATCCATTTTGGGTGAAAAAATATTTGCTGTGATTTCTGGAGATTCGTAATTTTGGGAAGCTTGGCAACCCCTTTCCATGAAAGTGTTTCTCGCCAGTCACTGCTTAGGGATTCATCAAGAGGAAACAAAACATAGATATAGAACGAGAAACTACTTTTTTGTGTCAAGTTTCAAGAAGCTAGCACAAACCGTGTTGGATTTAGAGTTCCAAATACATCTATCAATATAGGAGAAAACAGAGTGAAACCTAAAAATTCAAACTGTTACTGGAAACGAACGCTTCAACATAGAAGAACGAAATTTGGGGAACCAAGTCGCCTTAGTGTACTGATCATTACCTGAAAGTATCATCCAGTTTGGGTGAAAAAATATTTGCTGAGATTTCTGGAGATTCGTAATTTTGGGAAGCTTGGCAACCCCTTTCCATGAAAGTGTTTCTCGCCAGTCACTGCTTAGGGATACATCAAGAGGAAACAAAACATAGAGATAGAACGTGAAACTACTTTATTGTGTCAAGTTTCAAGAAGCTAGCACAAACCGTGTTGGATTTAGAGTTCCAAATACATCTATCAATACAGGAGAAAACAGAGTGAAACCTAAAAATTCAAACTGTTACTGGAAACGAACGCTTCAACATAGAAGAACGAAATTTGGGGAACCCAGTCGCCTTAGTGTACTGATCATTACCTGAAAGTATCATCCAGTTTGGGTGAAAAAATATTTGCTGAGATTTCTGGAGATTCGTAATTTTGGGAAGCTTGGCAACCCCTTTACATGAAAGTGTTTCTCGCCAGTCACTGCTTAGGGCTACATCAAGAGGAAACAAAACATAGAGATAGAACGTGAAACTACTTTATTGTGTCAAGTTTCAAGAAGCTAGCACAAACCGTGTTGGATTTAGAGTTCCAAATACAACTATCAATATAGGAGAAAACAGAGTGAAACCTAAAAATTCAAACTGTTACTGGAAACGAACGCTTCAACATAGAAGAACGAAATTTGGGGAACCAAGTCGCCTTAGGGTACTGATCATTACCTGAAAGTATCATCCAGTTTGGGTGAAAAAATATTTGCTGAGATTTCTGGAGATTCGTAATTTTTGGAAGCTTGGCAACCCCTTTCCATGAAAGTGTTTCTCGCCAGTCACTGCTTAGGGCTACATCAAGAGGAAACAAAACATAGAGATAGAACGTGAAACTACTTTATTGTGTCAAGTTTCAAGAAGCTAGCACAAACCGTGTTGGATTTAGAGTTCCAAATACATCTATCAATATAGGAGAAAACAGAGTGAAACCTAAAAATTCAAACTATTACTGGAAACGAACGCTTCAACATAGAAGAACGAAATTTGGGGAACCCAGTCGCCTTAGTGTACTGATCATTACCTGAAAGTATCATCCAGTTTGGGTGAAAAAATATTTGCTGTGATTTCTGGAGATTCGTAATTTTGGGAAGCTTGGCAACCCCTTTCCATGAAAGTGTTTCTCGCCAGTCACTGCTTAGGGCTACATCAAGAGGAAACAAAACATAGAGATAGAACGTGAAACTACTTTATTGTGTCAAGTTTCAAGAAGCTAGCACAAACCGTGTTGGATTTAGAGTTCCAAATACATCTATCAATATAGGAGAGAACAGAGTGAAACCTAAAAATTCAAACTGTTACTGGAAACGAGCGCTTCAACATAGAAGAACGAAATTTGGGGAACCAAGTCGCCTTAGTGTACTGATCATTACCTGAAAGTATCATCCAGTTTGGGTGAAAAAATATTTGCTGAGATTTCTGGAGATTCGTAATTTTGGGAAGCTTGGCAACCCCTTTCCATGAAAGTGTTTCTTGCCAGTCACTGCTTAGGGATTCATCAAGAGGAAACAAAACATAGATATAGAACCAGAAACTACTTTTTTGTGTCAAGTTTCTAGAAGCTAGCACAAACCGTGTTGGATTTAGAGTTCCAAATACATCTATCAATATAGGAGAAAACAGAGTGAAACCTAAAAATTCAAACTGTACTGGAAACGAACGCTTCAACATAGAAGAACGAAATTTGGGGAACCAAGTCGCCTTAGTGTACTGATCATTACCTGAAAGTATCATCCAGTTTGGGTGAAAAAATATTTGCTGAGATTTCTGGAGATTCGTAATTTTGGGAAGCTTGGCAACCCCTTTCCATGAAAGGGTTTCTCGCCAGTCACTGCTTAGGGGTACATCAAGAGGAAACAAAACATAGAGATAGAACGTGAAACTACTTTATTGTGTCAAGTTTCAAGAAGCTAGCACAAACCGTGTTGGATTTAGAGTTCCAAATACATCTATCAATACAGGAGAAAACAGAGTGAAACCTAAAAATTCAAACTGTTACTGGAAACGAACGCTTCAACATAGAAGAACGAAATTTGGGGAACCCAGTCGCCTTAGTGTACTGATCATTACCTGAAAGTATCATCCAGTTTGGGTGAAAAAATATTTGCTGAGATTTCTGGAGATTCGTAATTTTGGGAAGCTTGGCAACCCCTTTACATGAAAGTGTTTCTCGCCAGTCACTGCTTAGGGCTACATCAAGAGGAAACAAAACATAGAGATAGAACGTGAAACTACTTTATTGTGTCAAGTTTCAAGAAGCTAGCACAAACCGTGTTGGATTTAGAGTTCCAAATACAACTATCAATATAGGAGAAAACAGAGTGAAACCTAAAAATTCAAACTGTTAGTGGAAACGAACGCTTCAACATAGAAGAACGAAATTTGGGGAACCAAGTCGCCTTAGTTTACTGATCATTACCTGAAAGTATCATCCAGTTTGGGTGAAAAAATATTTGCTGAGATTTCTGGAGATTCGTAATTTTGGGAAGCTTGGCAACCCCTTTCCATGTAAGTGTTTCTCGCCAGTCACTGCTTAGGGCTACATCAAGAGGACACAAAACATAGAGATAGAACGTGAAACTACTTTATTGTGTCAAGTTTCAAGAAGCTAGCACAAACCGTGTTGGATTTAGAGTTCCAAATACATCTATCAATACAAGAGAAAACAGAGTGAAACCTAAAAATTCAAACTGTTACTGGAAACGAACGCTTCAACATAGAAGAACGAAATTTGGGGAACCAAGTCGCCTTAGGGTACTGATCATTACCTGAAAGTATCATCCAGTTTGGGTGAAAAAATATTTGCTGAGATTTCTGGAGATTCGTAATTTTGGGAAGCTTGGCAACCCCTTTCCATGAAAGTGTTTCTTGCCAGTCACTGCTTAGGGATTCATCAAGAGGAAACAAAACATAGATATAGAACCAGAAACTACTTTTTTGTGTCAAGTTTCTAGAAGCTAGCACAAACCGTGTTGGATTTAGAGTTCCAAATACATCTATCAATATAGGAGAAAACAGAGTGAAACCTAAAAATTCAAACTGTACTGGAAACGAACGCTTCAACATAGAAGAACGAAATTTGGGGAACCAAGTCGCCTTAGTGTACTGATCATTACCTGAAAGTATCATCCAGTTTGGGTGAAAAAATATTTGCTGAGATTTCTGGAGATTCGTAATTTTGGGAAGCTTGGCAACCCCTTTCCATGAAAGGGTTTCTCGCCAGTCACTGCTTAGGGGTACATCAAGAGGAAACAAAACATAGAGATAGAACGTGAAACTACTTTATTGTGTCAAGTTTCAAGAAGCTAGCACAAACCGTGTTGGATTTAGAGTTCCAAATACATCTATCAATACAGGAGAAAACAGAGTGAAACCTAAAAATTCAAACTGTTACTGGAAACGAACGCTTCAACATAGAAGAACGAAATTTGGGGAACCCAGTCGCCTTAGTGTACTGATCATTACCTGAAAGTATCATCCAGTTTGGGTGAAAAAATATTTGCTGAGATTTCTGGAGATTCGTAATTTTGGGAAGCTTGGCAACCCCTTTACATGAAAGTGTTTCTCGCCAGTCACTGCTTAGGGCTACATCAAGAGGAAACAAAACATAGAGATAGAACGTGAAACTACTTTATTGTGTCAAGTTTCAAGAAGCTAGCACAAACCGTGTTGGATTTAGAGTTCCAAATACAACTATCAATATAGGAGAAAACAGAGTGAAACCTAAAAATTCAAACTGTTAGTGGAAACGAACGCTTCAACATAGAAGAACGAAATTTGGGGAACCAAGTCGCCTTAGTTTACTGATCATTACCTGAAAGTATCATCCAGTTTGGGTGAAAAAATATTTGCTGAGATTTCTGGAGATTCGTAATTTTGGGAAGCTTGGCAACCCCTTTCCATGTAAGTGTTTCTCGCCAGTCACTGCTTAGGGCTACATCAAGAGGACACAAAACATAGAGATAGAACGTGAAACTACTTTATTGTGTCAAGTTTCAAGAAGCTAGCACAAACCGTGTTGGATTTAGAGTTCCAAATACATCTATCAATACAAGAGAAAACAGAGTGAAACCTAAAAATTCAAACTGTTACTGGAAACGAACGCTTCAACATAGAAGAACGAAATTTGGGGAACCAAGTCGCCTTAGGGTACTGATCATTACCTGAAAGTATCATCCAGTTTGGGTGAAAAAATATTTGCTGAGATTTCTGGAGATTCGTAATTTTTGGAAGCTTGGCAACCCCTTTCCATGAAAGTGTTTCTCGCCAGTCACTGCTTAGGGCTACATCAAGAGGAAACAAAACATAGAGATAGAACGTGAAACTACTTTTTTGTGTCAAGTTTCAAGAAGCTAGCACAAACCGTGTTGGATTTAGAGTTCCAAATACATCTATCAATATAGGAGAAAACAGAGTGAAACCTAAAAATTCAAACTGTTACTGGAAACGAACGCTTCAACATAGAAGAACGAAATTTGGGGAACCAAGTCGCCTCAGTGTACTGATCATTACCTGAAAGTATCATCCAGTTTGGGTGAAAAAATGTTTGCTGAGATTTCTGGAGATTCGTAATTTTGGGAAGCTTGGCAACCCCTTTCCATGAAAGTGTTTCTCGCCAGTCACTGCTTAGGGATTCATCAAGAGGAAACAAAACATAGATATAGAACCAGAAACTACTTTTTTGTGTCAAGTTTCTAGAAGCTAGCACAAACCGTGTTGGATTTAGAGTTCCAAATACATCTATCAATATAGGAGAAAACAGAGTGAAACCTAAAAATTCAAACTGTTACTGGAAACGAACGCTTCAACATAGAAGAACGAAATTTTTGGAACCAAGTCGCCTTAGTGTACTGATCCTTACCTGAAAGTATCATTCATTTTGGGTGAAAAAATATTTGCTGTGATTTCTGGAGATTCGTAATTTTGGGAAGCTTGGCAACCCCTTTCCATGAAAGTGTTTCTCGCCAGTGACTGCTTAGGGCTACATCAAGAGGAAACAAAACATAGAGATAGAACGTGAAACTACTTTATTGTGTCAAGTTTCAAGAAGCTAGCACAAACCGTGTTGGATTTAGAGTTCCAAATACATCTATCAATATAGGAGAGAACAGAGTGAAACCTAAAAATTCAAACTGTTACTGGAAACGAACGCTTCAACATAGAAGAACGAAATTTGGGGAACCAAGTCGCCTCAGTGTACTGATCATTACCTGAAAGTATCATCCAGTTAGGGTGAATAAATATTTGCTGATATTTCGGGAGATTCGTAATTTTTGGAAGCTTGGCAACCCCTTTCCATGAAAGTGTTTCTCGACAGTCACTGCTTAGGGCTACATAAAGAGGAAACAAAACATAGAGATAGAACGTGAAAGTACTTTATTGTGTCAAGTTTCAAGAAGCTAGCACAAACCGTGTTGGATTTAGAGTTCCAAATACATCTATCAATATAGGAGAAAACAGAGTGAAACCTAAAAATTCAAACTGTTACTGGAAACGAACGCTTCAACATAGAAGAACGAAATTTGGGGAACCAAGTCGCCTTAGTGTACTTATCATTACCTGAAAGTATCATCCAGTTTGGGTGAAAAAATATTTGCTGAGATTTCTGGAGATTCGTAATTTTGGGAAGCTTGGCAACCCCATTCCATGAAAGTGTTTCTCGCCAGTCACTGCTTAGGGCTACATCAAGAGGAAACAAAACATAGAGATAAAACGTGAAACTACTTTATTGTGTCAAGTTTCAAGAAGCTAGCACAAACCGTGTTGGATTTAGAGTTCCAAATACATCTATCAATACAAGAGAAAACAGAGTGAAACCTAAAAATTCAAACTGTTACTGGAAACGAACGCTTCAACATAGAAGAACGAAATTTGGGGAACCAAGTCGCCTTAGTGTACTGATCATTACCTGAAAGTATCATTCAGTTTGGGTGAAAAAATATTTGCTGAGATTTCTGGAGATTCATAATTTTTGGAAGCTTGGCAACCCCTTTCCATGAAAGTGTTTCTCGCCAGTCACTGCTTAGGGCTACATCAAGAGGAAACAAAACATAGAGATAGAACGTGAAACTACTTTATTGTGTCAAGTTTCAAGAAGCTAGCACAAACCGTGTTGGATTTAGAGTTCCAAATACATCTATCAATATAGGAGAAAACAGAGTGAAACCTAAAAATTCAAACTGTTACTGGAAACGAACGCTTCAACATAGAAGAACGAAATTTGGGGAACCAAGTCGCCTCAGTGTACTGATCATTACCTGAAAGTATCATCCATTTTGGGTGAAAAAATATTTGCTGTGATTTCTGGAGATTCGTAATTTTGGGAAGCTTGGCAACCCCTTTCCATGAAAGTGTTTCTCGCCAGTCACTGCTTAGGGCTACATCAAGAGGAAACAAAACATAGAGATAGAACGTGAAACTACTTTATTGTGTCAAGTTTCACGAAGCTAGCACAAACCGTGTTGGATTTAGAGTTCCAAATACATCTATCAATATAGGAGAAAACAGAGTGAAACCTAAAAATTCAAACTGTTACTGGAAACGATCGCTTCAACATAGAAGAACGAAATTTGGGGAACCAAGTCGCCTCAGTGTACTGATCATTACCTGAAAGTATCATCCAGTTAGGGTGAAAAAATATTTGCTGATATTTCGGGAGATTCGTAATTTTTGGAAGCTTGGCAACCCCATTCCATGAAAGTGTTTCTCGACAGTCACTGCTTAGGGCTACATCAAGAGGAAACAAAACATAGAGATAGAACGTGAAACTACTTTATTGTGTCAAGTTTCAAGAAGCTAGCACAAACCGTGTTGGATTTAGAGTTCCAAATACATCTATCTATATAGGAGAAAACAGAGTGAAACCTAAAAATTCAAACTGTTACTGGAAACGAACGCTTCAACATAGAAGAACGAAATTTGGGGAACCAAGTCGCCTTAGTGTACTGATCATTACCTGAAAGTATCATCCAGTTTGGGTGAAAAAATATTTGCTGAGATTTCTGGAGATTCGTAATTTTGGGAAGCTTGGCAACCCCATTCCATGAAAGTATTTCTCGCCAGTCACTGCTTAGGGCTACATCAAGAGGAAACAAAACATAGAGATAGAACGTGAAACTACTTTATTGTGTCAAGTTTCAAGAAGCTAGCACAAACCGTGTTGGATTTAGAGTTCCAAATACATCTATCAATCCAAGAGAAAACAGAGTGAAACCTAAAAATTCAAACTGTTACTGGAAACAAACGCTTCAACATAGAAGAACGAAATTTGGGGAACCAAGTCGCCTTAGGGTACTGATCATTACCTGAAAGTATCATCCAGTTTGGGTGAAAAAATATTTGCTGAGATTTCTGGAGATTCGTAATTTTGGGAAGCTTGGCAACCCCTTTCCATGAAAGGGTTTCTCGCCAGTCACTGCTTAGGGGTACATCAAGAGGAAACAAAACATAGAGATAGAACGTGAAACTACTTTATTGTGTCAAGTTTCAAGAAGCTAGCACAAAACGTGTTGGATTTAGAGTTCCAAATACATCTATCAATACAGGAGAAAACAGAGTGAAACCTAAAAATTCAAACTGTTACTGGAAACGAACGCTTCAACATAGAAGAACGAAATTTGGGGAACCAAGTCGCCTCAGTGTACTGATCATTACCTGAAAGTATCATCCATTTTGGGTGAAAAAATATTTGCTGTGATTTCTGGAGATTCGTAATTTTGGGAAGCTTGGCAACCCCTTTCCATGAAAGTGTTTCTCGCCAGTCACTGCTTAGGGATTCATCAAGAGGAAACAAAACATAGATATAGAACGAGAAACTACTTTTTTGTGTCAAGTTTCAAGAAGCTAGCACAAACCGTGTTGGATTTAGAGTTCCAAATACATCTATCAATATAGGAGAAAACAGAGTGAAACCTAAAAATTCAAACTGTTACTGGAAACGAACGCTTCAACATAGAAGAACGAAATTTGGGGAACCAAGTCGCCTCAGTGTACTGATCATTACCTGAAAGTATCATCCATTTTGGGTAAAAAATATTTGCTGTGATTTCTGGAGATTCGTAATTTTGGGAAGCTTGGCAACCCCTTTCCATGAAAGTGTTTCTCGCCAGTCACTGCTTAGGGCTACATCAAGAGGAAACAAAACATAGAGATAGAACGTGAAACTACTTTATTGTGTCAAGTTTCAAGAAGCTAGCACAAACCGTGTTGGATTTAGAGTTCCAAATACATCTATCAATATAGGAGAAAACAGAGTGAAACCTAAAAATTCAAACTGTTACTGGAAACGAACGCTTCAACATAGAAGAACGAAATTTGGGGAACCAAGTCGCCTCAGTGTACTGATCATTACCTGAAAGTATCATCCAGTTAGGGTGAAAAAATATTTGCTGATATTTCGGGAGATTCGTAATTTTTGGAAGCTTGGCAACCCCATTCCATGAAAGTGTTTCTCGACAGTCACTGCTTAGGGCTACATCAAGAGGAAACAAAACATAGAGATAGAATGTGAAACTACTTTATTGTGTCAAGTTTCAAGAAGCTAGCACAAACCGTGTTGGATTTAGAGTTCCAAATACATCTATCTATATAGGAGAAAACAGAGTGAAACCTAAAAATTCAAACTGTTACTGGAAACGAACGCTTCAACATAGAAGAACGAAATTTGGGGAACCAAGTCGCCTTAGTGTACTTATCATTACCTGAAAGTATCATCCAGTTTGGGTGAAAAAATATTTGCTGAGATTTCTGGAGATTCGTAATTTTGGGAAGCTTGGCAACCCCATTACATGAAAGTGTTTCTCGCCAGTCACTGCTTAGGGATTCATCAAGAGGAAACAAAACATAGATATAGAACCAGAAACTACTTTTTTGTGTCAAGTTTTTAGAAGCTAGCACAAACCGTGTTGGATTTAGAGTTCCAAATACATCTATCAATATAGGAGAAAACAGAGTGAAACCTAAAAATTCAAACTGTTACTGGAAACGAACGCTTCAACATAGAAGAACGAAATTTGGAAAACCAAGTCGCCTCAGTGTACTGATTATTACCTGAAAGTATCATCCAGTTAGGGTGAAAAAATATTTGCTGATATTTCGGGAGATTCGTAATTTTTGGAAGCTTGGCAACCCCTTTCCATGAAAGTGTTTCTCGCCAGTCACTGCTTAGGGCTACATCAAGAGGAAACAAAACATAGAGATAGAACGTGAAACTACTTTTTTGTGTCAAGTTTCAAGAAGCTAGCACAAACCGTGTTGGATTTAGAGTTCCAAATACATCTATCAATATAGGAGAAAACAGAGTGAAACCTAAAAATTCAAACTGTTACTGGAAACGAACGCTTCAACATAGAAGAACGAAATTTGGGGAACCAAGTCGCCTCAGTGTACTGATTATTACCTGAAAGTATCATCCAGTTAGGGTGAAAAAATATTTCCTGATATTTCTGGAGATTCGTAATTTTTGGAAGCTTGGCAACCCCTTTCCATGAAAGTGTTTCTCGCCAGTCACTGCTTAGGGCTACATCAAGAGGAAACAAAACATAGAGATAGAACGTGAAACTACTTTTTTGTGTCAAGTTTCAAGAAGCTAGCACAAACCGTGTTGGATTTAGAGTTCCAAATACATCTATCAATATAGGAGAAAACAGAGTGAAACCTAAAAATTCAAACTGTTACTGGAAACGAACGCTTCAACATAGAAGAACGAAATTTGGGGAACCAAGTCGCCTCAGTGTACTGATCATTACCTGAAAGTATCATCCATTTTGGGTGAAAAAATATTTGCTGTGATTTCTGGAGATTCGTAATTTTGGGAAGCTTGGCAACCCCTTTCCATGAAAGTGTTTCTCGCCAGTCACTGCTTAGGGATTCATCAAGAGGAAACAAAACATAGATATAGAACGAGAAACTACTTTATTGTGTCAAGTTTCAAGAAGCTAGCACAAACCGTGTTGGATTTAGAGTTCCAAATACATCTATCAATATAGGAGAAAACAGAGTGAAACCTAAAAATTCAAACTGTTACTGGAAACGAACGCTTCAACATAGAAGAACGAAATTTGGGGAACCAAGTCGCCTCAGTGTACTGATTATTACCTGAAAGTATCATCCAGTTAGGGTGAAAAAATATTTGCTGATATTTCGGGAGATTCGTAATTTTTGGAAGCTTGGCAACCCCATTCCATGAAAGTGTTTCTCGACAGTCACTGCTTAGGGCTACATCAAGAGGAAACAAAACATAGAGATAGAACGTGAAACTACTTTATTGTGTCAAGTTTCAAGAAGCTAGCACAAACCGTGTTGGATTTAGAGTTCCAAATACATCTATCTATATAGGAGAAAACAGAGTGAAACCTAAAAATTCAAACTGTTACTGGAAACGAACGCTTCAACATAGAAGAACGAAATTTGGGGAACCAAGTCGCCTTAGTGTACTTATCATTACCTGAAAGTATCATCCAGTTTGGGTGAAAAAATATTTGCTGAGATTTCTGGAGATTCGTAATTTTGGGAAGCTTGGCAACCCCTTTCCATGAAAGGGTTTCTCGCCAGTCACTGCTTAGGGGTACATCAAGAGGAAACAAAACATAGAGATAGAAGGTGAAACTACTTTATTGTGTCAAGTTTCAAGAAGCTAGCACAAAACGTGTTGGATTTAGAGTTCCAAATACATCTATCAATACAGGAGAAAACAGAGTGAAACCTAAAAATTCAAACTGTTACTGGAAACGAATGCTTCAACATAGAAGAACGAAATTTGGGGAACCAAGTCGCCTCAGTGTACTGATCATTACCTGAAAGTATCATCCATTTTGGGTGAAAAAATATTTGCTGTGATTTCTGGAGATTCGTAATTTTGGGAAGCTTGGCAACCCCTTTCCATGAAAGTGTTTCTCGCCAGTCACTGCTTAGGGATTCATCAAGAGGAAACAAAACATAGATATAGAACGAGAAACTACTTTTTTGTGTCAAGTTTCAAGAAGCTAGCACAAACCGTGTTGGATTTAGAGTTCCAAATACATCTATCAATATAGGAGAAAACAGAGTGAAACCTAAAAATTCAAACTGTTACTGGAAACGAACGCTTCAACATAGAAGAACGAAATTTGGGGAACCAAGTCGCCTTAGTGTACTGATCATTACCTGAAAGTATCATCCAGTTTGGGTGAAAAAATATTTGCTGAGATTTCTGGAGATTCGTAATTTTGGGAAGCTTGGCAACCCCTTTCCATGAAAGTGTTTCTCGCCAGTCACTGCTTAGGGATACATCAAGAGGAAACAAAACATAGAGATAGAACGTGAAACTACTTTATTGTGTCAAGTTTCAAGAAGCTAGCACAAACCGTGTTGGATTTAGAGTTCCAAATACATCTATCAATACAGGAGAAAACAGAGTGAAACCTAAAAATTCAAACTGTTACTGGAAACGAACGCTTCAACATAGAAGAACGAAATTTGGGGAACCCAGTCGCCTTAGTGTACTGATCATTACCTGAAAGTATCATCCAGTTTGGGTGAAAAAATATTTGCTGAGATTTCTGGAGATTCGTAATTTTGGGAAGCTTGGCAACCCCATTCCATGAAAGTGTTTCTCGCCAGTCACTGCTTAGGGCTACATCAAGAGGAAACAAAACATAGAGATAGAACGTGAAACTACTTTATTGTGTCAAGTTTCAAGAAGCTAGCACAAACCGTGTTGGATTTAGAGTTCCAAATACATCTATCAATACAGGAGAAAACAGAGTGAAACCTAAAAATTCAAACTGTTAGTGGAAACGAACGCTTCAACATAGAAGAACGAAATTTGGGGAACCAAGTCGCCTTAGTTTACTGATCATTACCTGAAAGTATCATCCAGTTTGGGTGAAAAAATATTTGCTGAGATTTCTGGAGATTCGTAATTTTGGGAAGCTTGGCAACCCCTTTCCATGTAAGTGTTTCTCGCCAGTCACTGCTTAGGGCTACATCAAGAGGAAACAAATCATAGAGATAGAACGTGAAACTACTTTATTGTGTCAAGTTTCAAGAAGCTAGCACAAACCGTGTTGGATTTAGAGTTCCAAATACATCTATGAATACAAGAGAAAACAGAGTGAAACCTAAAAATTCAAACTGTTACTGGAAACGAACGCTTCAACATAGAAGAACGAAATTTGGGGAACCAAGTCGCCTTAGTGTACTGATCATTACCTGAAAGTATCATCCAGTTTGGGTGAAAAAATATTTGCTGAGATTTCTGGAGATTCGTAATTTTGGGAAGCTTGGCAACCCCTTTCCATGAAAGTGTTTCTCGCCAGTCACTGCTTAGGGATTCATCAAGAGGAAACAAAACATAGATATAGAACCAGAAACTACATTTTTGTGTCAAGTTTCTAGAAGCTAGCACAAACCGTGTTGGATTTAGAGTTCCAAATACATCTATCAATATAGGAGAAAACAGAGTGAAACCTAAAAATTCAAACTGTTACTGGAAACGAACGCTTCAACATAGAAGAACGAAATTTGGGGAACCAAGTCGCCTCAGTGTACTGATCATTACCTGAAAGTATCATCCAGTTAGGGTGAATAAATATTTGCTGATATTTCGGGAGATTCGTAATTTTTGGAAGCTTGGCAACCCCTTTCCATGAAAGTGTTTCTCGACAGTCACTGCTTAGGGCTACATAAAGAGGAAACAAAACATAGAGATAGAACGTGAAACTACTTTATTGTGTCAAGTTTCCAGAAGCTAGCACAAACCGTGTTGGATTTAGAGTTCCAAATACATCTATCATTATAGGAGAAAACAGAGTGAAACCTAAAAATTCAAACTGTTACTGGAAACGAACGCTTCAACATAGAAGAACGAAATTTGGGGAACCAAGTCGCCTTAGTGTACTTATCATTACCTGAAAGTATCATCCAGTTTGGGTGAAAAAATATTTGCTGAGATTTCTGGAGATTCGTAATTTTGGGAAGCTTGGCAACCCCATTCCATGAAAGTGTTTCTCGCCAGTCACTGCTTAGGGCTACATCAAGAGGAAAGAAAACATAGAGATAAAACGTGAAACTACTTTATTGTGTCAAGTTTCAAGAAGCTAGCACAAACCGTGTTGGATTTAGAGTTCCAAATACATCTATCAATATTGGAGAAAACAGAGTGAAACCTAAAAATTCAAACTGTTACTGGAAACGAACGCTTCAACATAGAAGAACGAAATTTGGGGAACCAAGTCGCCTTAGGGTACTGATCATTACCTGAAAGTATCATTCAGTTTGGGTGAAAAAATATTTGCTGAGATTTCTGGAGATTCATAATTTTTGGAAGCTTGGCAACCCCTTTCCATGAAAGTGTTTCTCGCCAGTCACTGCTTAGGGCTACATCAATAGGAAACAAAACATAGAGATAGAACGTGAAACTACTTTATTGTGTCAAGTTTCAAGAAGCTAGCACAAACCGTGTTGGATTTAGAGTTCCAAATACATCTATCAATATAGGAGAAAACAGAGTGAAACCTAAAAATTCAAACTGTTACTGGAAACGAACGCTTCAACATAGAAGAACGAAATTTGGGGAACCAAGTCGCCTCAGTGTACTGATCATTACCTGAAAGTATCATCCATTTTGGGTGAAAAAATATTTGCTGTGATTTCTGGAGATTCGTAATTTTGGGAAGCTTGGCAACCCCTTTCCATGAAAGTGTTTCTCGCCAGTCACTGCTTAGGGCTACATCAAGAGGAAACAAAACATAGAGATAGAACGTGAAACTACTTTATTGTGTCAAGTTTCCAGAAGCTAGCACAAACCGTGTTGGATTTAGAGTTCCAAATACATCTATCAATATAGGAGAAAACAGAGTGAAACCTAAAAATTCAAACTGTTACTGGAAACGAACGCTTCAACATAGAAGAACGAAATTTGGGGAACCAAGTCGCCTCAGTGTACTGATCATTACCTGAAAGTATCATCCAGTTAGGGTGAAAAAATATTTGCTGATATTTCGGGAGATTCGTAATTTTTGGAAGCTTGGCAACCCCATTCCATGAAAGTGTTTCTCGACAGTCACTGCTTAGGGCTACATCAAGAGGAAACAAAACATAGAGATAGAACGTGAAACTACTTTATTGTGTCAAGTTTCAAGAAGCTAGCACAAACCGTGTTGGATTTAGAGTTCCAAATACATCTATCTATATAGGAGAAAACAGAGTGAAACCTAAAAATTCAAACTGTTACTGGAAACGAACGCTTCAACATAGAAGAACGAAATTTGGGGAACCAAGTCGCCTTAGTGTACTGATCATTACCTGAAAGTATCATCCAGTTTGGGTGAAAAAATATTTGCTGAGATTTCTGGAGATTCGTAATTTTGGGAAGCTTGGCAACCCCTTTCCATGAAAGGGTTTCTCGCCAGTCACTGCTTAGGGGTACATCAAGAGGAAACAAAACATAGAGATAGAACGTGAAACTACTTTATTGTGTCAAGTTTCAAGAAGCTAGCACAAAACGTGTTGGATTTAGAGTTCCAAATACATCTATCAATACAGGAGAAAACAGAGTGAAACCTAAAAATTCAAACTGTTACTGGAAACGAACGCTTCAACATAGAAGAACGAAATTTGGGGAACCAAGTCGCCTCAGTGTACTGATCATTACCTGAAAGTATCATCCATTTTGGGTGAAAAAATATTTGCTGTGATTTCTGGAGATTCGTAATTTTGGGAAGCTTGGCAACCCCTTTCCATGAAAGTGTTTCTCGCCAGTCACTGCTTAGGGATTCATCAAGAGGAAACAAAACATAGATATAGAACGAGAAACTACTTTTTTGTGTCAAGTTTCAAGAAGCTAGCACAAACCGTGTTGGATTTAGAGTTCCAAATACATCTATCAATATAGGAGAAAACAGAGTGAAACCTAAAAATTCAAACTGTTACTGGAAACGAACACTTCAACATAGAAGAACGAAATTTGGGGAACCAAGTCGCCTCAGTGTACTGATCATTACCTGAAAGTATCATCCATTTTGGGTAAAAAATATTTGCTGTGATTTCTGGAGATTCGTAATTTTGGGAAGCTTGGCAACCCCTTTCCATGAAAGTGTTTCTCGCCAATCACTGCTTAGGGCTACATCAAGAGGAAACAAAACATAGAGATAGAACGTGAAACTACTTTATTGTGTCAAGTTTCAAGAAGCTAGCACAAACCGTGTTGGATTTAGAGTTCCAAATACATCTATCAATATAGGAGAAAACAGAGTGAAACCTAAAAATTCAAACTGTTACTGGAAACGAACGCTTCAACATAGAAGAACGAAATTTGGGGAACCAAGTCGCCTCAGTGTACTGATCATTACCTGAAAGTATCATCCAGTTAGGGTGAAAAAATATTTGCTGATATTTCGGGAGATTCGTAATTTTTGGAAGCTTGGCAACCCCATTCGATGAAAGTGTTTCTCGACAGTCACTGCTTAGGGCTACATCAAGAGGAAACAAAACATAGAGATAGAATGTGAAACTACTTTATTGTGTCAAGTTTCAAGAAGCTAGCACAAACCGTGTTGGATTTAGAGTTCCAAATACATCTATCTATATAGGAGAAAACAGAGTGAAACCTAAAAATTCAAACTGTTACTGGAAACGAACGCTTCAACATAGAAGAACGAAATTTGGGGAACCAAGTCGCCTTAGTGTACTTATCATTACCTGAAAGTATCATCCACTTTGGGTGAAAAAATATTTGCTGAGATTTCTGGAGATTCGTAATTTTGGGAAGCTTGGCAACCCCATTCCATGAAAGTGTTTCTCGCCAGTCACTGCTTAGGGCTACATCAAGAGGAAACAAAACATAGAGACAGAACGTGAAACTACTTTATTGTGTCAAGTTTCAAGAAGCTAGCACAAACCGTGTTGGATTTAGAGTTCCAAATACATCTATCAATATAGGAGAAAACAGAGTGAAACCTAAAAATTCAAACTGTTAGTGGAAACGAACGCTTCAACATAGAAGAACGAAATTTGGGCAACCAAGGCGCCTTAGTTTACTGATCATTACCTGAAAGTATCATCCAGTTTGGGTGAAAAAATATTTGCTGAGATTTCTGGAGATTCGTAATTTTGGGAAGCTTGGCAACCCCTTTCCATGTAAGTGTTTCTCGCCAGTCACTGCTTAGGGATTCATCAAGAGGAAACAAAACATAGAGATAGAACGTGAAACTACTTTATTGTGTCAAGTTTCAAGAAGCTAGCACAAACCGTGTTGGATTTAGAGTTCCAAATACATCTATCAATATAGGAGAAAACAGAGTGAAACCTAAAAATTCAAACTGTTACTGGAAACGAACGCTTCAACATAGAAGAACGAAATTTGGGGAACCAAGTTGCCTCAGTGTACTGATCATTACCTGAAAGTATCATCCAGTTAGGGTGAAAAAATATTTGCTGATATTTCGGGAGATTCGTAATTTTTGGAAGCTTGGCAACCCCATTCCATGAAAGTGTTTCTCGACAGTCACTGCTTAGGGCTACATCAAGAGGAAACAAAACATAGAGATAGAACGTGAAACTACTTTATTGTGTCAAGTTTCAAGAAGCTAGCACAAACCGTGTTGGATTTAGAGTTCCAAATACATCTATCAATACAGGGGAAAACAGAGTGAAACCTAAAAATTCAAACTGTTACTGGAAACGAACGCTTCAACATAGAAGAACGAAATTTGGGGAACCAAGTCGCCTCAGTGTACTGATCATTACCTGAAAGTATCATCCATTTTGGGTGAAAAAATATTTGCTGTGATTTCTGGAGATTCGTAATTTTGGGAAGCTTGGCAACCCCTTTCCATGAAAGTGTTTCTCGCCAGTCACTGCTTAGGGCTACATCAAGAGGAAACAAAACATAGAGATAGAACGTGAAACTACTTTATTGTGTCAAGTTTCAAGAAGCTAGCACAAACCGTGTTGGATTTAGAGTTCCAAATACATCTATCAATATAGGAGAAAACAGAGTGAAACCTAAAAATTCAAACTGTTACTGGAAACGAACGCTTCAACATAGAAGAACGAAATTTGGGGAACCAAGTCGCCTCAGTGTACTGATCATTACCTGAAAGTATCATCCAGTTAGGGTGAAAAAATATTTGCTGATATTACGGGAGATTCGTAATTTTTGGAAGCTTGGCAACCCCATTCCATGAAAGTGTTTCTCGACAGTCACTGCTTAGGGCTACATCAAGAGGAAACAAAACATAGAGATAAAACGTGAAACTACTTTATTGTGTCAAGTTTCAAGAAGCTAGCACAAACCGTGTTGGATTTAGAGTTCCAAATACATCTATCTATATAGGAGAAAACAGAGTGAAACCTAAAAATTCAAACTGTTACTGGAAACGAACGCTTCAACATAGAAGAACGAAATTTGGGGAACCAAGTCGCCTTAGTGTACTGATCATTACCTGAAAGTATCATCCAGTTTGGGTGAAAAAATATTTGCTGAGATTTCTGGAGATTCGTAATTTTGGGAAGCTTGGCAACCCCATTCCATGAAAGTATTTCTCCCCAGTCACTGCTTAGGGCTACATCAAGAGGAAACAAAACATAGAGATAGAACGTGAAACTACTTTATTGTGTCAAGTTTCAAGAAGCTAGCACAAACCGTGTTGGATTTAGAGTTCCAAATACATCTATCAATCCAAGAGAAAACAGAGTGAAACCTAAAAATTCAAACTGTTACTGGAAACAAACGCTTCAACATAGAAGAACGAAATTTGGGGAACCAAGTCGCCTTAGTGTACTGATCATTACCTGAAAGTATCATCCAGTTTGGGTGAAAAAATATTTGCTGAGATTTCTGGAGATTCGTAATTTTGGGAAGCTTGGCAACCCCTTTCCATGAAAGGGTTTCTCGCCAGTCACTGCTTAGGGGTACATCAAGAGGAAACAAAACATAGAGATAGAACGTGAAACTACTTTATTGTGTCAAGTTTCAAGAAGCTAGCACAAAACGTGTTGGATTTAGAGTTCCAAATACATCTATCAATACAGGAGAAAACAGAGTGAAACCTAAAAATTCAAACTGTTACTGGAAACGAACGCTTCAACATAGAAGAACGAAATTTGGGGAACCAAGTCGCCTCAGTATACTGATCATTACCTGAAAGTATCATCCATTTTGGGTGAAAAAATATTTGCTGTGATTTCTGGAGATTCGTAATTTTGGGAAGCTTGGCAACCCCTTTCCATGAAAGTGATTCTCGCCAGTCACTGCTTAGGGATTCATCAAGAGGAAACAAAACATAGATATAGAACGAGAAACTACTTTTTTGTGTCAAGTTTCAAGAAGCTAGCACAAACCGTGTTGGATTTAGAGTTCCAAATACATCTATCAATATAGGAGAAAACAGAGTGAAACCTAAAAATTCAAACTGTTACTGGAAACGAACGCTTCAACATAGAAGAACGAAATTTGGGGAACCAAGTCGCCTCAGTGTACTGATCATTACCTGAAAGTATCATCCATTTTGGGTAAAAAATATTTGCTGTGATTTCTGGAGATTCGTAATTTTGGGAAGCTTGGCAACCCCTTTCCATGAAAGTGTTTCTCGCCAGTCACTGCTTAGGGCTACATCAAGAGGAAACAAAACATAGAGATAGAACGTGAAACTACTTTATTGTGTCAAGTTTCAAGAAGCTAGCACAAACCGTGTTGGATTTAGAGTTCCAAATACATCTATCAATATAGGAGAAAACAGAGTGAAACCTAAAAATTCAAACTGTTACTGGAAACGAACGCTTCAACATAGAAGAACGAAATTTGGGGAACCAAGTCGCCTCAGTGTACTGATCATTACCTGAAAGTATCATCCAGTTAGGGTGAAAAAATATTTGCTGAGATTTCTGGAGATTCGTAATTTTTGGAAGCTTGGCAACCCCATTCCATGAAAGTGTTTCTCGCCAGTCACTGCTTAGGGCTACATCAAGAGGAAACAAAACATAGAGATAGAACGTGAAACTACTTTATTGTGTCAAGTTTCAAGAAGCTAGCACAAACCGTGTTGGATTTAGAGTTCCAAATACATCTATCAATATAGGAGAAAACAGAGTGAAACCTAAAAATTCAAACTGTTAGTGGAAACGAACGCTTCAACATAGTAGAACGAAATTTGGGCAACCAAGGCGCCTTAGTTTACTGATCATTACCTGAAAGTATCATCCAGTTTGGGTGAAAAAATATTTGCTGAGATTTCTGGAGATTCGTAATTTTGGGAAGCTTGGCAACCCCTTTCCATGAAAGTGTTTCTCGCCAGTCACTGCTTAGGGCTACATCAAGAGGAAACAAAACATAGAGATAGAACGTGAAACTACTTTTTTGTGTCAAGTTTCAAGAAGCTAGCACAAACCGTGTTGGATTTAGAGTTCCAAATACATCTATCAATATAGGAGAAAACAGAGTGAAACCTAAAAATTCAAACTGTTAGTGGAAACGAACGCTTCAACATAGAAGAACGAAATTTGGGCAACCAAGGCGCCTTAGTTTACTGATCATTACCTGAAAGTATCATCCAGTTTGGGTGAAAAAATATTTGCTGAGATTTCTGGAGATTCGTAATTTTGGGAAGCTTGGCAACCCCTTTCCATGTAAGTGTTTCTCGCCAGTCACTGCTTAGGGATTCATCAAGAGGAAACAAAACATAGAGATAGAACGTGAAACTACTTTATTGTGTCAAGTTTCAAGAAGCTAGCACAAACCGTGTTGGATTTAGAGTTCCAAATACATCTATCAATATAGGAGAAAACAGAGTGAAACCTAAAAATTCAAACTGTTACTGGAAACGAACGCTTCAACATAGAAGAACGAAATTTGGGGAACCAAGTGGCCTCAGTGTACTGATCATTACCTGAAAGTATCATCCAGTTAGGGTGAAAAAATATTTGCTGATATTTCGGGAGATTCGTAATTTTTGGAAGCTTGGCAACCCCATTCCATGAAAGTGTTTCTCGACAGTCACTGCTTAGGGCTACATCAAGAGGAAACAAAACATAGAGATAGAACGTGAAACTACTTTATTGTGTCAAGTTTCAAGAAGCTAGCACAAACCGTGTTGGATTTAGAGTTCCAAATACATCTATCAATACAGGGGAAAACAGAGTGAAACCTAAAAATTCAAACTGTTACTGGAAACGAACGCTTCAACATAGAAGAACGAAATTTGGGGAACCCAGTCGCCTTAGTGTACTGATCATTACCTGAAAGTATCATCCAGTTTGGGTGAAAAAATATTTGCTGAGATTTCTGGAGATTCGTAATTTTGGGAAGCTTGGCAACCCCTTTACATGAAAGTGTTTCTCGCCAGTCACTGCTTAGGGCTACATCAAGAGGAAACAAAACATAGAGATAGAACGTGAAACTACTTTATTGTGTCAAGTTTCAAGAAGCTAGAACAAACCGTGTTGGATTTAGAGTTCCAAATACATCTATCTATATAGGAGAAAACAGAGTGAAACCTAAAAATTCAAACTGTTAGTGGAAACGAACGCTTCAACATAGAAGAACGAAATTTGGGGAACCAAGTCGCCTTAGTTTACTGATCATTACCTGAAAGTATCATCCAGTTTGGGTGAAAAAATATTTGCTGAGATTTCTGGAGATTCGTAATTTTGGGAAGCTTGGCAACCCCATTCCATGAAAGTATTTCTCGCCAGTCACTGCTTAGGGCTACATCAAGAGGAAACAAAACATAGAGATAGAACGTGAAACTACTTTATTGTGTCAAGTTTCAAGAAGCTAGCACAAACCGTGTTGGATTTAGAGTTCCAAATACATCTATCAATCCAAGAGAAAACAGAGTGAAACCTAAAAATTCAAACTGTTACTGGAAACAAACGCTTCAACATAGAAGAACGAAATTTGGGGAACCAAGTCGCCTTAGTGTACTGATCATTACCTGAAAGTATCATCCAGTTTGGGTGAAAAAATATTTGCTGAGATTTCTGGAGATTCGTAATTTTGGGAAGCTTGGCAACCCCTTTCCATGAAAGGGTTTCTCGCCAGTCACTGCTTAGGGGTACATCAAGAGGAAACAAAACATAGAGATAGAACGTGAAACTACTTTATTGTGTCAAGTTTCAAGAAGCTAGCACAAACCGTGTTGGATTTAGAGTTCCAAATACATCTATCAATCCAAGAGAAAACAGAGTGAAACCTAAAAATTCAAACTGTTACTGGAAACGAACGCTTCAACATAGAAGAACGAAATTTGGGGAACCAAGTCGCCTTAGTGTACTGATCATTACCTGAAAGTATCATCCAGTTTGGGTGAAAAAATATTTGCTGAGATTTCTGGAGATTCGTAATTTTGGGAAGCTTGGCAACCCCTTTCCATGAAAGGGTTTCTCGCCAGTCACTGCTTAGGGGTACATCAAGAGGAAACAAAACATAGAGATAGAACGTGAAACTACTTTATTGTGTCAAGTTTCAAGAAGCTAGCACAAAACGTGTTGGATTTAGAGTTCCAAATACATCTATCAATACAGGAGAAAACAGAGTGAAACCTAAAAATTCAAACTGTTACTGGAAACGAACGCTTCAACATAGAAGAACGAAATTTGGGGAACCAAGTCGCCTCAGTGTACTGATCATTACCTGAAAGTATCATCCATTTTGGGTGAAAAAATATTTGCTGTGATTTCTGGAGATTCGTAATTTTGGGAAGCTTGGCAACCCCTTTCCATGAAAGTGATTCTCGCCAGTCACTGCTTAGGGATTCATCAAGAGGAAACAAAACATAGATATAGAACGAGAAACTACTTTTTTGTGTCAAGTTTCAAGAAGCTAGCACAAACCGTGTTGGATTTAGAGTTCCAAATACATCTATCAATATAGGAGAAAACAGAGTGAAACCTAAAAATTCAAACTGTTACTGGAAACGAACGCTTCAACATAGAAGAACGAAATTTGGGGAACCAACTCGCCTCAGTGTACTGATCATTACCTGAAAGTATCATCCATTTTGGGTGAAAAAATATTTGCTGTGATTTCTGGAGATTCGTAATTTTGGGAAGCTTGGCAACCCCTTTCCATGAAAGTGTTTCTCGCCAGTCACTGCTTAGGGATTCATCAAGAGGAAACAAAACATAGATATAGAACGAGAAACTACTTTTTTGTGTCAAGTTTCAAGAAGCTAGCACAAACCGTGTTGGATTTAGAGTTCCAAATACATCTATCAATATAGGAGAAAACAGAGTGAAACCTAAAAATTCAAACTGTTACTGGAAACGAACACTTCAACATAGAAGAACGAAATTTGGGGAACCAAGTCGCCTCAGTGTACTGATCATTACCTGAAAGTATCATCCATTTTGGGTAAAAAATATTTGCTGTGATTTCTGGAGATTCGTAATTTTGGGAAGCTTGGCAACCCCTTTCCATGAAAGTGTTTCTCGCCAATCACTGCTTAGGGCTACATCAAGAGGAAACAAAACATAGAGATAGAACGTGAAACTACTTTATTGTGTCAAGTTTCAAGAAGCTAGCACAAACCGTGTTGGATTTAGAGTTCCAAATACATCTATCAATATAGGAGAAAACAGAGTGAAACCTAAAAATTCAAACTGTTACTGGAAACGAACGCTTCAACATAGAAGAACGAAATTTGGGGAACCAAGTCGCCTCAGTGTACTGATCATTACCTGAAAGTATCATCCAGTTAGGGTGAAAAAATATTTGCTGATATTTCGGGAGATTCGTAATTTTTGGAAGCTTGGCAACCCCATTCGATGAAAGTGTTTCTCGACAGTCACTGCTTAGGGCTACATCAAGAGGAAACAAAACATAGAGATAGAATGTGAAACTACTTTATTGTGTCAAGTTTCAAGAAGCTAGCACAAACCGTGTTGGATTTAGAGTTCCAAATACATCTATCTATATAGGAGAAAACAGAGTGAAACCTAAAAATTCAAACTGTTACTGGAAACGAACGCTTCAACATAGAAGAACGAAATTTGGCGAACCAAGTCGCCTTAGTGTACTTATCATTACCTGAAAGTATCATCCACTTTGGGTGAAAAAATATTTGCTGAGATTTCTGGAGATTCGTAATTTTGGGAAGCTTGGCAACCCCATTCCATGAAAGTGTTTCTCGCCAGTCACTGCTTAGGGCTACATCAAGAGGAAACAAAACATAGAGACAGAACGTGAAACTACTTTATTGTGTCAAGTTTCAAGAAGCTAGCACAAACCGTGTTGGATTTAGAGTTCCAAATACATCTATCAATATAGGAGAAAACAGAGTGAAACCTAAAAATTCAAACTGTTAGTGGAAACGAACGCTTCAACATAGAAGAACGAAATTTGGGCAACCAAGGCGCCTTAGTTTACTGATCATTACCTGAAAGTATCATCCAGTTTGGGTGAAAAAATATTTGCTGAGATTTCTGGAGATTCGTAATTTTGGGAAGCTTGGCAACCCCTTTCCATGTAAGTGTTTCTCGCCAGTCACTGCTTAGGGATTCATCAAGAGGAAACAAAACATAGAGATAGAACGTGAAACTACTTTATTGTGTCAAGTTTCAAGAAGCTAGCACAAACCGTGTTGGATTTAGAGTTCCAAATACATCTATCAATATAGGAGAAAACAGAGTGAAACCTAAAAATTCAAACTGTTACTGGAAACGAACGCTTCAACATAGAAGAACGAAATTTGGGGAACCAAGTTGCCTCAGTGTACTGATCATTACCTGAAAGTATCATCCAGTTAGGGTGAAAAAATATTTGCTGATATTTCGGGAGATTCGTAATTTTTGGAAGCTTGGCAACCCCATTCCATGAAAGTGTTTCTCGACAGTCACTGCTTAGGGCTACATCAAGAGGAAACAAAACATAGAGATAGAACGTGAAACTACTTTATTGTGTCAAGTTTCAAGAAGCTAGCACAAACCGTGTTGGATTTAGAGTTCCAAATACATCTATCAATACAGGGGAAAACAGAGTGAAACCTAAAAATTCAAACTGTTACTGGAAACGAACGCTTCAACATAGAAGAACGAAATTTGGGGAACCAAGTCGCCTCAGTGTACTGATCATTACCTGAAAGTATCATCCATTTTGGGTGAAAAAATATTTGCTGTGATTTCTGGAGATTCGTAATTTTGGGAAGCTTGGCAACCCCTTTCCATGAAAGTGTTTCTCGCCAGTCACTGCTTAGGGCTACATCAAGAGGAAACAAAACATAGAGATAGAACGTGAAACTACTTTATTGTGTCAAGTTTCAAGAAGCTAGCACAAACCGTGTTGGATTTAGAGTTCCAAATACATCTATCAATATAGGAGAAAACAGAGTGAAACCTAAAAATTCAAACTGTTACTGGAAACGAACGCTTCAACATAGAAGAACGAAATTTGGGGAACCAAGTCGCCTCAGTGTACTGATCATTACCTGAAAGTATCATCCAGTTAGGGTGAAAAAATATTTGCTGATATTACGGGAGATTCGTAATTTTTGGAAGCTTGGCAACCCCATTCCATGAAAGTGTTTCTCGACAGTCACTGCTTAGGGCTACATCAAGAGGAAACAAAACATAGAGATAAAACGTGAAACTACTTTATTGTGTCAAGTTTCAAGAAGCTAGCACAAACCGTGTTGGATTTAGAGTTCCAAATACATCTATCTATATAGGAGAAAACAGAGTGAAACCTAAAAATTCAAACTGTTACTGGAAACGAACGCTTCAACATAGAAGAACGAAATTTGGGGAACCAAGTCGCCTTAGTGTACTGATCATTACCTGAAAGTATCATCCAGTTTGGGTGAAAAAATATTTGCTGAGATTTCTGGAGATTCGTAATTTTGGGAAGCTTGGCAACCCCATTCCATGAAAGTATTTCTCGCCAGTCACTGCTTAGGGCTACATCAAGAGGAAACAAAACATAGAGATAGAACGTGAAACTACTTTATTGTGTCAAGTTTCAAGAAGCTAGCACAAACCGTGTTGGATTTAGAGTTCCAAATACATCTACCAATCCAAGAGAAAACAGAGTGAAACCTAAAAATTCAAACTGTTACTGGAAACAAACGCTTCAACATAGAAGAACGAAATTTGGGGAACCAAGTCGCCTTAGTGTACTGATCATTACCTGAAAGTATCATCCAGTTTGGGTGAAAAAATATTTGCTGAGATTTCTGGAGATTCGTAATTTTGGGAAGCTTGGCAACCCCTTTCCATGAAAGGGTTTCTCGCCAGTCACTGCTTAGGGGTACATCAAGAGGAAACAAAACATAGAGATAGAACGTGAAACTACTTTATTGTGTCAAGTTTCAAGAAGCTAGCACAAAACGTGTTGGATTTAGAGTTCCAAATACATCTATCAATACAGGAGAAAACAGAGTGAAACCTAAAAATTCAAACTGTTACTGGAAACGAACGCTTCAACATAGAAGAACGAAATTTGGGGAACCAAGTCGCCTCAGTGTACTGATCATTACCTGAAAGTATCATCCATTTTGGGTGAAAAAATATTTGCTGTGATTTCTGGAGATTCGTAATTTTGGGAAGCTTGGCAACCCCTTTCCATGAAAGTGATTCTCGCCAGTCACTGCTTAGGGATTCATCAAGAGGAAACAAAACATAGATATAGAACGAGAAACTACTTTTTTGTGTCAAGTTTCAAGAAGCTAGCACAAACCGTGTTGGATTTAGAGTTCCAAATACATCTATCAATATAGGAGAAAACAGAGTGAAACCTAAAAATTCAAACTGTTACTGGAAACGAACGCTTCAACATAGAAGAACGAAATTTGGGGAACCAAGTCGCCTCAGTGTACTGATCATTACCTGAAAGTATCATCCATTTTGGGTAAAAAATATTTGCTGTGATTTCTGGAGATTCGTAATTTTGGGAAGCTTGGCAACCCCTTTCCATGAAAGTGTTTCTCGCCAGTCACTGCTTAGGGCTACATCAAGAGGAAACAAAACATAGAGATAGAACGTGAAACTACTTTATTGTGTCAAGTTTCAAGAAGCTAGCACAAACCGTGTTGGATTTAGAGTTCCAAATACATCTATCAATATAGGAGAAAACAGAGTGAAACCTAAAAATTCAAACTGTTACTGGAAACGAACGCTTCAACATAGAAGAACGAAATTTGGGGAACCAAGTCGCCTCAGTGTACTGATCATTACCTGAAAGTATCATCCAGTTAGGGTGAAAAAATATTTGCTGAGATTTCTGGAGATTCGTAATTTTTGGAAGCTTGGCAACCCCATTCCATGAAAGTGTTTCTCGCCAGTCACTGCTTAGGGCTACATCAAGAGGAAACAAAACATAGAGATAGAACGTGAAACTACTTTATTGTGTCAAGTTTCAAGAAGCTAGCACAAACCGTGTTGGATTTAGAGTTCCAAATACATCTATCAATATAGGAGAAAACAGAGTGAAACCTAAAAATTCAAACTGTTAGTGGAAACGAACGCTTCAACATAGTAGAACGAAATTTGGGCAACCAAGGCGCCTTAGTTTACTGATCATTACCTGAAAGTATCATCCAGTTTGGGTGAAAAAATATTTGCTGAGATTTCTGGAGATTCGTAATTTTGGGAAGCTTGGCAACCCCTTTCCATGAAAGTGTTTCTCGCCAGTCACTGCTTAGGGCTACATCAAGAGGAAACAAAACATAGAGATAGAACGTGAAACTACTTTTTTGTGTCAAGTTTCAAGAAGCTAGCACAAACCGTGTTGGATTTAGAGTTCCAAATACATCTATCAATATAGGAGAAAACAGAGTGAAACCTAAAAATTCAAACTGTTAGTGGAAACGAACGCTTCAACATAGAAGAACGAAATTTGGGCAACCAAGGCGCCTTAGTTTCCTGATCATTACCTGAAAGTATCATCCAGTTTGGGTGAAAACATATTTGCTGAGATTTCTGGAGATTCGTAATTTTGGGAAGCTTGGCAACCCCTTTCCATGTAAGTGTTTCTCGCCAGTCACTGCTTAGGGATTCATCAAGAGGAAACAAAACATAGAGATAGAACGTGAAACTACTTTATTGTGTCAAGTTTCAAGAAGCTAGCACAAACCGTGTTGGATTTAGAGTTCCAAATACATCTATCAATATAGGAGAAAACAGAGTGAAACCTAAAAATTCAAACTGTTACTGGAAACGAACGCTTCAACATAGAAGAACGAAATTTGGGGAACCAAGTGGCCTCAGTGTACTGATCATTACCTGAAAGTATCATCCAGTTAGGGTGAAAAAATATTTGCTGATATTTCGGGAGATTCGTAATTTTTGGAAGCTTGGCAACCCCATTCCATGAAAGTGTTTCTCGACAGTCACTGCTTAGGGCTACATCAAGAGGAAACAAAACATAGAGATAGAACGTGAAACTACTTTATTGTGTCAAGTTTCAAGAAGCTAGCACAAACCGTGTTGGATTTAGAGTTCCAAATACATCTATCAATACAGGGGAAAACAGAGTGAAACCTAAAAATTCAAACTGTTACTGGAAACGAACGCTTCAACATAGAAGAACGAAATTTGGGGAACCCAGTCGCCTTAGTGTACTGATCATTACCTGAAAGTATCATCCAGTTTGGGTGAAAAAATATTTGCTGAGATTTCTGGAGATTCGTAATTTTGGGAAGCTTGGCAACCCCTTTACATGAAAGTGTTTCTCGCCAGTCACTGCTTAGGGCTACATCAAGAGGAAACAAAACATAGAGATAGAACGTGAAACTACTTTATTGTGTCAAGTTTCAAGAAGCTAGAACAAACCGTGTTGGATTTAGAGTTCCAAATACAACTATCAATATAGGAGAAAACAGAGTGAAACCTAAAAATTCAAACTGTTAGTGGAAACGAACGCTTCAACATAGAAGAACGAAATTTGGGGAACCAAGTCGCCTTAGTTTACTGATCATTACCTGAAAGTATCATCCAGTTTGGGTGAAAAAATATTTGCTGAGATTTCTGGAGATTCGTAATTTTGGGAAGCTTGGCAACCCCATTCCATGAAAGTATTTCTCGCCAGTCACTGCTTAGGGCTACATCAAGAGGAAACAAAACATAGAGATAGAACGTGAAACTACTTTATTGTGTCAAGTTTCAAGAAGCTAGCACAAACCGTGTTGGATTTAGAGTTCCAAATACATCTATCAATCCAAGAGAAAACAGAGTGAAACCTAAAAATTCAAACTGTTACTGGAAACAAACGCTTCAACATAGAAGAACGAAATTTGGGGAACCAAGTCGCCTTAGTGTACTGATCATTACCTGAAAGTATCATCCAGTTTGGGTGAAAAAATATTTGCTGAGATTTCTGGAGATTCGTAATTTTGGGAAGCTTGGCAACCCCTTTCCATGAAAGGGTTTCTCGCCAGTCACTGCTTAGGGGTACATCAAGAGGAAACAAAACATAGAGATAGAACGTGAAACTACTTTATTGTGTCAAGTTTCAAGAAGCTAGCACAAAACGTGTTGGATTTAGAGTTCCAAATACATCTATCAATACAGGAGAAAACAGAGTGAAACCTAAAAATTCAAACTGTTACTGGAAACGAACGCTTCAACATAGAAGAACGAAATTTGGGGAACCAAGTCGCCTCAGTGTACTGATCATTACCTGAAAGTATCATCCATTTTGGGTGAAAAAATATTTGCTGTGATTTCTGGAGATTCGTAATTTTGGGAAGCTTGGCAACCCCTTTCCATGAAAGTGATTCTCGCCAGTCACTGCTTAGGGATTCATCAAGAGGAAACAAAACATAGATATAGAACGAGAAACTACTTTTTTGTGTCAAGTTTCAAGAAGCTAGCACAAACCGTGTTGGATTTAGAGTTCCAAATACATCTATCAATATAGGAGAAAACAGAGTGAAACCTAAAAATTCAAACTGTTACTGGAAACGAACGCTTCAACATAGAAGAACGAAATTTGGGGAACCAAGTCGCCTCAGTGTACTGATCATTACCTGAAAGTATCATCCATTTTGGGTAAAAAATATTTGCTGTGATTTCTGGAGATTCGTAATTTTGGGAAGCTTGGCAACCCCTTTCCATGAAAGTGTTTCTCGCCAGTCACTGCTTAGGGCTACATCAAGAGGAAACAAAACATAGAGATAGAACGTGAAACTACTTTATTGTGTCAAGTTTCAAGAAGCTAGCACAAACCGTGTTGGATTTAGAGTTCCAAATACATCTATCAATATAGGAGAAAACAGAGTGAAACCTAAAAATTCAAACTGTTACTGGAAACGAACGCTTCAACATAGAAGAACGAAATTTGGGGAACCAAGTCGCCTCAGTGTACTGATCATTACCTGAAAGTATCATCCAGTTAGGGTGAAAAAATATTTGCTGAGATTTCTGGAGATTCGTAATTTTTGGAAGCTTGGCAACCCCATTCCATGAAAGTGTTTCTCGCCAGTCACTGCTTAGGGCTACATCAAGAGGAAACAAAACATAGAGATAGAACGTGAAACTACTTTATTGTGTCAAGTTTCAAGAAGCTAGCACAAACCGTGTTGGATTTAGAGTTCCAAATACATCTATCAATATAGGAGAAAACAGAGTGAAACCTAAAAATTCAAACTGTTAGTGGAAACGAACGCTTCAACATAGTAGAACGAAATTTGGGCAACCAAGGCGCCTTAGTTTACTGATCATTACCTGAAAGTATCATCCAGTTTGGGTGAAAAAATATTTGCTGAGATTTCTGGAGATTCGTAATTTTGGGAAGCTTGGCAACCCCTTTCCATGAAAGTGTTTCTCGCCAGTCACTGCTTAGGGCTACATCAAGAGGAAACAAAACATAGAGATAGAACGTGAAACTACTTTTTTGTGTCAAGTTTCAAGAAGCTAGCACAAACCGTGTTGGATTTAGAGTTCCAAATACATCTATCAATATAGGAGAAAACAGAGTGAAACCTAAAAATTCAAACTGTTAGTGGAAACGAACGCTTCAACATAGAAGAACGAAATTTGGGCAACCAAGGCGCCTTAGTTTACTGATCATTACCTGAAAGTATCATCCAGTTTGGGTGAAAAAATATTTGCTGAGATTTCTGGAGATTCGTAATTTTGGGAAGCTTGGCAACCCCTTTCCATGTAAGTGTTTCTCGCCAGTCACTGCTTAGGGATTCATCAAGAGGAAACAAAACATAGAGATAGAACGTGAAACTACTTTATTGTGTCAAGTTTCAAGAAGCTAGCACAAACCGTGTTGGATTTAGAGTTCCAAATACATCTATCAATATAGGAGAAAACAGAGTGAAACCTAAAAATTCAAACTGTTACTGGAAACGAACGCTTCAACATAGAAGAACGAAATTTGGGGAACCAAGTGGCCTCAGTGTACTGATCATTACCTGAAAGTATCATCCAGTTAGGGTGAAAAAATATTTGCTGATATTTCGGGAGATTCGTAATTTTTGGAAGCTTGGCAACCCCATTCCATGAAAGTGTTTCTCGACAGTCACTGCTTAGGGCTACATCAAGAGGAAACAAAACATAGAGATAGAACGTGAAACTACTTTATTGTGTCAAGTTTCAAGAAGCTAGCACAAACCGTGTTGGATTTAGAGTTCCAAATACATCTATCAATACAGGGGAAAACAGAGTGAAACCTAAAAATTCAAACTGTTACTGGAAACGAACGCTTCAACATAGAAGAACGAAATTTGGGGAACCCAGTCGCCTTAGTGTACTGATCATTACCTGAAAGTATCATCCAGTTTGGGTGAAAAAATATTTGCTGAGATTTCTGGAGATTCGTAATTTTGGGAAGCTTGGCAACCCCTTTACATGAAAGTGTTTCTCGCCAGTCACTGCTTAGGGCTACATCAAGAGGAAACAAAACATAGAGATAGAACGTGAAACTACTTTATTGTGTCAAGTTTCAAGAAGCTAGAACAAACCGTGTTGGATTTAGAGTTCCAAATACAACTATCAATATAGGAGAAAACAGAGTGAAACCTAAAAATTCAAACTGTTAGTGGAAACGAACGCTTCAACATAGAAGAACGAAATTTGGGGAACCAAGTCGCCTTAGTTTATTGATCATTACCTGAAAGTATCATCCAGTTTGGGTGAAAAAATATTTGCTGAGATTTCTGGAGATTCGTAATTTTGGGAAGCTTGGCAACCCCATTCCATGAAAGTATTTCTCGCCAGTCACTGCTTAGGGCTACATCAAGAGGAAACAAAACATAGAGATAGAACGTGAAACTACTTTATTGTGTCAAGTTTCAAGAAGCTAGCACAAACCGTGTTGGATTTAGAGTTCCAAATACATCTATCAATCCAAGAGAAAACAGAGTGAAACCTAAAAATTCAAACTGTTACTGGAAACAAACGCTTCAACATAGAAGAACGAAATTTGGGGAACCAAGTCGCCTTAGTGTACTGATCATTACCTGAAAGTATCATCCAGTTTGGGTGAAAAAATATTTGCTGAGATTTCTGGAGATTCGTAATTTTGGGAAGCTTGGCAACCCCTTTCCATGAAAGGGTTTCTCGCCAGTCACTGCTTAGGGGTACATCAAGAGGAAACAAAACATAGAGATAGAACGTGAAACTACTTTATTGTGTCAAGTTTCAAGAAGCTAGCACAAAACGTGTTGGATTTAGAGTTCCAAATACATCTATCAATACAGGAGAAAACAGAGTGAAACCTAAAAATTCAAACTGTTACTGGAAACGAACGCTTCAACATAGAAGAACGAAATTTGGGGAACCAAGTCGCCTCAGTGTACTGATCATTACCTGAAAGTATCATCCATTTTGGGTGAAAAAATATTTGCTGTGATTTCTGGAGATTCGTAATTTTGGGAAGCTTGGCAACCCCTTTCCATGAAAGTGATTCTCGCCAGTCACTGCTTAGGGATTCATCAAGAGGAAACAAAACATAGATATAGAACGAGAAACTACTTTTTTGTGTCAAGTTTCAAGAAGCTAGCACAAACCGTGTTGGATTTAGAGTTCCAAATACATCTATCAATATAGGAGAAAACAGAGTGAAACCTAAAAATTCAAACTGTTACTGGAAACGAACGCTTCAACATAGAAGAACGAAATTTGGGGAACCAAGTCGCCTCAGTGTACTGATCATTACCTGAAAGTATCATCCATTTTGGGTAAAAAATATTTGCTGTGATTTCTGGAGATTCGTAATTTTGGGAAGCTTGGCAACCCCTTTCCATGAAAGTGTTTCTCGCCAGTCACTGCTTAGGGCTACATCAAGAGGAAACAAAACATAGAGATAGAACGTGAAACTACTTTATTGTGTCAAGTTTCAAGAAGCTAGCACAAACCGTGTTGGATTTAGAGTTCCAAATACATCTATCAATATAGGAGAAAACAGAGTGAAACCTAAAAATTCAAACTGTTACTGGAAACGAACGCTTCAACATAGAAGAACGAAATTTGGGGAACCAAGTCGCCTCAGTGTACTGATCATTACCTGAAAGTATCATCCAGTTAGGGTGAAAAAATATTTGCTGAGATTTCTGGAGATTCGTAATTTTTGGAAGCTTGGCAACCCCATTCCATGAAAGTGTTTCTCGCCAGTCACTGCTTAGGGCTACATCAAGAGGAAACAAAACATAGAGATAGAACGTGAAACTACTTTATTGTGTCAAGTTTCAAGAAGCTAGCACAAACCGTGTTGGATTTAGAGTTCCAAATACATCTATCAATATAGGAGAAAACAGAGTGAAACCTAAAAATTCAAACTGTTAGTGGAAACGAACGCTTCAACATAGTAGAACGAAATTTGGGCAACCAAGGCGCCTTAGTTTACTGATCATTACCTGAAAGTATCATCCAGTTTGGGTGAAAAAATATTTGCTGAGATTTCTGGAGATTCGTAATTTTGGGAAGCTTGGCAACCCCTTTCCATGAAAGTGTTTCTCGCCAGTCACTGCTTAGGGCTACATCAAGAGGAAACAAAACATAGAGATAGAACGTGAAACTACTTTTTTGTGTCAAGTTTCAAGAAGCTAGCACAAACCGTGTTGGATTTAGAGTTCCAAATACATCTATCAATATAGGAGAAAACAGAGTGAAACCTAAAAATTCAAACTGTTAGTGGAAACGAACGCTTCAACATAGAAGAACGAAATTTGGGCAACCAAGGCGCCTTAGTTTACTGATCATTACCTGAAAGTATCATCCAGTTTGGGTGAAAAAATATTTGCTGAGATTTCTGGAGATTCGTAATTTTGGGAAGCTTGGCAACCCCTTTCCATGTAAGTGTTTCTCGCCAGTCACTGCTTAGGGATTCATCAAGAGGAAACAAAACATAGAGATAGAAGGTGAAACTACTTTATTGTGTCAAGTTTCAAGAAGCTAGCACAAACCGTGTTGGATTTAGAGTTCCAAATACAACTATCAATATAGGAGAAAACAGAGTGAAACCTAAAAATTCAAACTGTTAGTGGAAACGAACGCTTCAACATAGAAGAACGAAATTTGGGGAACCAAGTCGCCTTAGTTTACTGATCATTACCTGAAAGTATCATCCAGTTTGGGTGAAAAAATATTTGCTGAGATTTCTGGAGATTCGTAATTTTGGGAAGCTTGGCAACCCCTTTCCATGTAAGTGTTTCTCGCCAGTCACTGCTTAGGGCTACATCAAGAGGAAACAAAACATAGAGATAGAACGTGAAACTACTTTATTGTGTCAAGTTTCAAGAAGCTAGCACAAACCGTGTTGGATTTAGAGTTCCAAATACATCTATCAATATAGGAGAAAACAGAGTGAAACCTAAAAATTCAAACTGTTACTGGAAACGAACGCTTCAACATAGAAGAACGAAATTTGGGGAACCAAGTCGCCTCAGTGTACTGATCATTACCTGAAAGTATCATCCATTTTGGGTGAAAAAATATTTGCTGTGATTTCTGGAGATTCGTAATTTTGGGAAGCTTGGCAACCCCTTTCCATGAAAGTGTTTCTCGCCAGTCACTGCTTAGGGCTACATCAAGAGGAAACAAAACATAGAGATAGAACGTGAAACTACTTTATTGTGTCAAGTTTCAAGAAGCTAGCACAAACCGTGTTGGATTTAGAGTTCCAAATACATCTATCTATATAGGAGAAAACAGAGTGAAACCTAAAAATTCAAACTGTTACTGGAAACGAACGCTTCAACATAGAAGAACGAAATTTGGGGAACCAAGTCGCCTTAGTGTACTGATCATTACCTGAAAGTATCATCCAGTTTGGGTGAAAAAATATTTGCTGAGATTTCTGGAGATTCGTAATTTTGGGAAGCTTGGCAACCCCATTCCATGAAAGTATTTCTCGCCAGTCACTGCTTAGGGCTACATCAAGAGGAAACAAAACATAGAGATAGAACGTGAAACTACTTTATTGTGTCAAGTTTCAAGAAGCTAGCACAAACCGTGTTGGATTTAGAGTTCCAAATACATCTATCAATCCAAGAGAAAACAGAGTGAAACCTAAAAATTCAAACTGTTACTGGAAACAAACGCTTCAACATAGAAGAACGAAATTTGGGGAACCAAGTCGCCTTAGTGTACTGATCATTACCTGAAAGTATCATCCAGTTTGGGTGAAAAAATATTTGCTGAGATTTCTGGAGATTCGTAATTTTGGGAAGCTTGGCAACCCCTTTCCATGAAAGGGTTTCTCGCCAGTCACTGCTTAGGGGTACATCAAGAGGAAACAAAACATAGAGATAGAACGTGAAACTACTTTATTGTGTCAAGTTTCAAGAAGCTAGCACAAAACGTGTTGGATTTAGAGTTCCAAATACATCTATCAATACAGGAGAAAACAGAGTGAAACCTAAAAATTCAAACTGTTACTGGAAACGAACGCTTCAACATAGAAGAACGAAATTTGGGGAACCAAGTCGCCTCAGTGTACTGATCATTACCTGAAAGTATCATCCATTTTGGGTGAAAAAATATTTGCTGTGATTTCTGGAGATTCGTAATTTTGGGAAGCTTGGCAACCCCTTTCCATGAAAGTGTTTCTCGCCAGTCACTGCTTAGGGATTCATCAAGAGGAAACAAAACATAGATATAGAACGAGAAACTACTTTTTTGTGTCAAGTTTCAAGAAGCTAGCACAAACCGTGTTGGATTTAGAGTTCCAAATACATCTATCAATATAGGAGAAAACAGAGTGAAACCTAAAAATTCAAACTGTTACTGGAAACGAACGCTTCAACATAGAAGAACGAAATTTGGGGAATCAAGTCGCCTTAGTGTACTGATCATTACCTGAAAGTATCATCCATTTTGGGTAAAAAATATTTGCTGTGATTTCTGGAGATTCGTAATTTTGGGAAGCTTGGCAACCCCTTTCCATGAAAGTGTTTCTCGCCAGTCACTGCTTAGGGCTACATCAAGAGGAAACAAAACATAGAGATAGAACGTGAAACTACTTTATTGTGTCAAGTTTCAAGAAGCTAGCACAAACCGTGTTGGATTTAGAGTTCCAAATACATCTATCAATATAGGAGAAAACAGAGTGAAACCTAAAAATTCAAACTGTTACTGGAAACGAACGCTTCAACATAGAAGAACGAAATTTGGGGAACCAAGTCGCCTCAGTGTACTGATCATTACCTGAAAGTATCATCCAGTTAGGGTGAAAAAATATTTGCTGAGATTTCTGGAGATTCGTAATTTTTGGAAGCTTGGCAACCCCATTCCATGAAAGTGTTTCTCGCCAGTCACTGCTTAGGGCTACATCAAGAGGAAACAAAACATAGAGATAGAACGTGAAACTACTTTATTGTGTCAAGTTTCAAGAAGCTAGCACAAACCGTGTTGGATTTAGAGTTCCAAATACATCTATCAATATAGGAGAAAACAGAGTGAAACCTAAAAATTCAAACTGTTAGTGGAAACGAACGCTTCAACATAGAAGAACGAAATTTGGGCAACCAAGGCGCCTTAGTTTACTGATCATTACCTGAAAGTATCATCCAGTTTGGGTGAAAAAATATTTGCTGAGATTTCTGGAGATTCGTAATTTTGGGAAGCTTGGCAACCCCTTTCCATGTAAGTGTTTCTCGCCAGTCACTGCTTAGGGATTCATCAAGAGGAAACAAAACATAGAGATAGAACGTGAAACTACTTTATTGTGTCAAGTTTCAAGAAGCTAGCACAAACCGTGTTGGATTTAGAGTTCCAAATACATCTATCAATATAGGAGAAAACAGAGTGAAACCTAAAAATTCAAACTGTTACTGGAAACGAACGCTTCAACATAGAAGAACGAAATTTGGGGAACCAAGTTGCCTCAGTGTACTGATCATTACCTGAAAGTATCATCCAGTTAGGGTGAAAAAATATTTGCTGATATTTCGGGAGATTCGTAATTTTTGGAAGCTTGGCAACCCCATTCCATGAAAGTGTTTCTCGACAGTCACTGCTTAGGGCTACATCAAGAGGAAACAAAACATAGAGATAGAACGTGAAACTACTTTATTGTGTCAAGTTTCAAGAAGCTAGCACAAACCGTGTTGGATTTAGAGTTCCAAATACATCTATCAATACAGGGGAAAACAGAGTGAAACCTAAAAATTCAAACTGTTACTGGAAACGAACGCTTCAACATAGAAGAACGAAATTTGGGGAACCAAGTCGCCTCAGTGTACTGATCATTACCTGAAAGTATCATCCATTTTGGGTGAAAAAATATTTGCTGTGATTTCTGGAGATTCGTAATTTTGGGAAGCTTGGCAACCCCTTTCCATGAAAGTGTTTCTCGCCAGTCACTGCTTAGTGCTACATCAAGAGGAAACAAAACATAGAGATAGAACGTGAAACTACTTTATTGTGTCAAGTTTCAAGAAGCTAGCACAAACCGTGTTGGATTTAGAGTTCCAAATACATCTATCAATATAGGAGAAAACAGAGTGAAACCTAAAAATTCAAACTGTTACTGGAAACGAACGCTTCAACATAGAAGAACGAAATTTGGGGAACCAAGTCGCCTCAGTGTACTGATCATTACCTGAAAGTATCATCCAGTTAGGGTGAAAAAATATTTGCTGATATTACGGGAGATTCGTAATTTTTGGAAGCTTGGCAACCCCATTCCATGAAAGTGTTTCTCGACAGTCACTGCTTAGGGCTACATCAAGAGGAAACAAAACATAGAGATAAAACGTGAAACTACTTTATTGTGTCAAGTTTCAAGAAGCTAGCACAAACCGTGTTGGATTTAGAGTTCCAAATACATCTATCTATATAGGAGAAAACAGAGTGAAACCTAAAAATTCAAACTGTTACTGGAAACGAACGCTTCAACATAGAAGAACGAAATTTGGGGAACCAAGTCACCTTAGTGTACTGATCATTACCTGAAAGTATCATCCAGTTTGGGTGAAAAAATATTTGCTGAGATTTCTGGAGATTCGTAATTTTGGGAAGCTTGGCAACCCCATTCCATGAAAGTATTTCTCGCCAGTCACTGCTTAGGGCTACATCAAGAGGAAACAAAACATAGAGATAGAACGTGAAACTACTTTATTGTGTCAAGTTTCAAGAAGCTAGCACAAACCGTGTTGGATTTAGAGTTCCAAATACATCTATCAATCCAAGAGAAAACAGAGTGAAACCTAAAAATTCAAACTGTTACTGGAAACAAACGCTTCAACATAGAAGAACGAAATTTGGGGAACCAAGTCGCCTTAGTGTACTGATCATTACCTGAAAGTATCATCCAGTTTGGGTGAAAAAATATTTGCTGAGATTTCTGGAGATTCGTAATTTTGGGAAGCTTGGCAACCCCTTTCCATGAAAGGGTTTCTCGCCAGTCACTGCTTAGGGGTACATCAAGAGGAAACAAAACATAGAGATAGAACGTGAAACTACTTTATTGTGTCAAGTTTCAAGAAGCTAGCACAAAACGTGTTGGATTTAGAGTTCCAAATACATCTATCAATACAGGAGAAAACAGAGTGAAACCTAAAAATTCAAACTGTTACTGGAAACGAACGCTTCAACATAGAAGAACGAAATTTGGGGAACCAAGTCGCCTCAGTATACTGATCATTACCTGAAAGTATCATCCATTTTGGGTGAAAAAATATTTGCTGTGATTTCTGGAGATTCGTAATTTTGGGAAGCTTGGCAACCCCTTTCCATGAAAGTGATTCTCGCCAGTCACTGCTTAGGGATTCATCAAGAGGAAACAAAACATAGATATAGAACGAGAAACTACTTTTTTGTGTCAAGTTTCAAGAAGCTAGCACAAACCGTGTTGGATTTAGAGTTCCAAATACATCTATCAATATAGGAGAAAACAGAGTGAAACCTAAAAATTCAAACTGTTACTGGAAACGAACGCTTCAACATAGAAGAACGAAATTTGGGGAACCAAGTCGCCTCAGTGTACTGATCATTACCTGAAAGTATCATCCATTTTGGGTAAAAAATATTTGCTGTGATTTCTGGAGATTCGTAATTTTGGGAAGCTTGGCAACCCCTTTCCATGAAAGTGTTTCTCGCCAGTCACTGCTTAGGGCTACATCAAGAGGAAACAAAACATAGAGATAGAACGTGAAACTACTTTATTGTGTCAAGTTTCAAGAAGCTAGCACAAACCGTGTTGGATTTAGAGTTCCAAATACATCTATCAATATAGGAGAAAACAGAGTGAAACCTAAAAATTCAAACTGTTACTGGAAACGAACGCTTCAACATAGAAGAACGAAATTTGGGGAACCAAGTCGCCTCAGTGTACTGATCATTACCTGAAAGTATCATCCAGTTAGGGTGAAAAAATATTTGCTGAGATTTCTGGAGATTCGTAATTTTTGGAAGCTTGGCAACCCCATTCCATGAAAGTGTTTCTCGCCAGTCACTGCTTAGGGCTACATCAAGAGGAAACAAAACATAGAGATAGAACGTGAAACTACTTTATTGTGTCAAGTTTCAAGAAGCTAGCACAAACCGTGTTGGATTTAGAGTTCCAAATACATCTATCAATATAGGAGAAAACAGAGTGAAACCTAAAAATTCAAACTGTTAGTGGAAACGAACGCTTCAACATAGTAGAACGAAATTTGGGCAACCAAGGCGCCTTAGTTTACTGATCATTACCTGAAAGTATCATCCAGTTTGGGTGAAAAAATATTTGCTGAGATTTCTGGAGATTCGTAATTTTGGGAAGCTTGGCAACCCCTTTCCATGAAAGTGTTTCTCGCCAGTCACTGCTTAGGGCTACATCAAGAGGAAACAAAACATAGAGATAGAACGTGAAACTACTTTTTTGTGTCAAGTTTCAAGAAGCTAGCACAAACCGTGTTGGATTTAGAGTTCCAAATACATCTATCAATATAGGAGAAAACAGAGTGAAACCTAAAAATTCAAACTGTTAGTGGAAACGAACGCTTCAACATAGAAGAACGAAATTTGGGCAACCAAGGCGCCTTAGTTTACTGATCATTACCTGAAAGTATCATCCAGTTTGGGTGAAAAAATATTTGCTGAGATTTCTGGAGATTCGTAATTTTGGGAAGCTTGGCAACCCCTTTCCATGTAAGTGTTTCTCGCCAGTCACTGCTTAGGGATTCATCAAGAGGAAACAAAACATAGAGATAGAACGTGAAACTACTTTATTGTGTCAAGTTTCAAGAAGCTAGCACAAACCGTGTTGGATTTAGAGTTCCAAATACATCTATCAATATAGGAGAAAACAGAGTGAAACCTAAAAATTCAAACTGTTACTGGAAACGAACGCTTCAACATAGAAGAACGAAATTTGGGGAACCAAGTGGCCTCAGTGTACTGATCATTACCTGAAAGTATCATCCAGTTAGGGTGAAAAAATATTTGCTGATATTTCGGGAGATTCGTAATTTTTGGAAGCTTGGCAACCCCATTCCATGAAAGTGTTTCTCGACAGTCACTGCTTAGGGCTACATCAAGAGGAAACAAAACATAGAGATAGAACGTGAAACTACTTTATTGTGTCAAGTTTCAAGAAGCTAGCACAAACCGTGTTGGATTTAGAGTTCCAAATACATCTATCAATACAGGGGAAAACAGAGTGAAACCTAAAAATTCAAACTGTTACTGGAAACGAACGCTTCAACATAGAAGAACGAAATTTGGGGAACCCAGTCGCCTTAGTGTACTGATCATTACCTGAAAGTATCATCCAGTTTGGGTGAAAAAATATTTGCTGAGATTTCTGGAGATTCGTAATTTTGGGAAGCTTGGCAACCCCTTTACATGAAAGTGTTTCTCGCCAGTCACTGCTTAGGGCTACATCAAGAGGAAACAAAACATAGAGATAGAACGTGAAACTACTTTATTGTGTCAAGTTTCAAGAAGCTAGAACAAACCGTGTTGGATTTAGAGTTCCAAATACAACTATCAATATAGGAGAAAACAGAGTGAAACCTAAAAATTCAAACTGTTAGTGGAAACGAACGCTTCAACATAGAAGAACGAAATTTGGGGAACCAAGTCGCCTTAGTTTACTGATCATTACCTGAAAGTATCATCCAGTTTGGGTGAAAAAATATTTGCTGAGATTTCTGGAGATTCGTAATTTTGGGAAGCTTGGCAACCCCATTCCATGAAAGTATTTCTCGCCAGTCACTGCTTAGGGCTACATCAAGAGGAAACAAAACATAGAGATAGAACGTGAAACTACTTTATTGTGTCAAGTTTCAAGAAGCTAGCACAAACCGTGTTGGATTTAGAGTTCCAAATACATCTATCAATCCAAGAGAAAACAGAGTGAAACCTAAAAATTCAAACTGTTACTGGAAACAAACGCTTCAACATAGAAGAACGAAATTTGGGGAACCAAGTCGCCTTAGTGTACTGATCATTACCTGAAAGTATCATCCAGTTTGGGTGAAAAAATATTTGCTGAGATTTCTGGAGATTCGTAATTTTGGGAAGCTTGGCAACCCCTTTCCATGAAAGGGTTTCTCGCCAGTCACTGCTTAGGGGTACATCAAGAGGAAACAAAACATAGAGATAGAACGTGAAACTACTTTATTGTGTCAAGTTTCAAGAAGCTAGCACAAAACGTGTTGGATTTAGAGTTCCAAATACATCTATCAATACAGGAGAAAACAGAGTGAAACCTAAAAATTCAAACTGTTACTGGAAACGAACGCTTCAACATAGAAGAACGAAATTTGGGGAACCAAGTCGCCTCAGTGTACTGATCATTACCTGAAAGTATCATCCATTTTGGGTGAAAAAATATTTGCTGTGATTTCTGGAGATTCGTAATTTTGGGAAGCTTGGCAACCCCTTTCCATGAAAGTGATTCTCGCCAGTCACTGCTTAGGGATTCATCAAGAGGAAACAAAACATAGATATAGAATGAGAAACTACTTTTTTGTGTCAAGTTTCAAGAAGCTAGCACAAACCGTGTTGGATTTAGAGTTCCAAATACATCTATCAATATAGGAGAAAACAGAGTGAAACCTAAAAATTCAAACTGTTACTGGAAACGAACGCTTCAACATAGAAGAACGAAATTTGGGGAACCAACTCGCCTCAGTGTACTGATCATTACCTGAAAGTATCATCCATTTTGGGTGAAAAAATATTTGCTGTGATTTCTGGAGATTCGTAATTTTGGGAAGCTTGGCAACCCCTTTCCATGAAAGTGTTTCTCGCCAGTCACTGCTTAGGGATTCATCAAGAGGAAACAAAACATAGATATAGAACGAGAAACTACTTTTTTGTGTCAAGTTTCAAGAAGCTAGCACAAACCGTGTTGGATTTAGAGTTCCAAATACATCTATCAATATAGGAGAAAACAGAGTGAAACCTAAAAATTCAAACTGTTACTGGAAACGAACACTTCAACATAGAAGAACGAAATTTGGGGAACCAAGTCGCCTCAGTGTACTGATCATTACCTGAAAGTATCATCCATTTTGGGTAAAAAATATTTGCTGTGATTTCTGGAGATTCGTAATTTTGGGAAGCTTGGCAACCCCTTTCCATGAAAGTGTTTCTCGCCAATCACTGCTTAGGGCTACATCAAGAGGAAACAAAACATAGAGATAGAACGTGAAACTACTTTATTGTGTCAAGTTTCAAGAAGCTAGCACAAACCGTGTTGGATTTAGAGTTCCAAATACATCTATCAATATAGGAGAAAACAGAGTGAAACCTAAAAATTCAAACTGTTACTGGAAACGAACGCTTCAACATAGAAGAACGAAATTTGGGGAACCAAGTCGCCTCAGTGTACTGATCATTACCTGAAAGTATCATCCAGTTAGGGTGAAAAAATATTTGCTGATATTTCGGGAGATTCGTAATTTTTGGAAGCTTGGCAACCCCATTCGATGAAAGTGTTTCTCGACAGTCACTGCTTAGGGCTACATCAAGAGGAAACAAAACATAGAGATAGAATGTGAAACTACTTTATTGTGTCAAGTTTCAAGAAGCTAGCACAAACCGTGTTGGATTTAGAGTTCCAAATACATCTATCTATATAGGAGAAAACAGAGTGAAACCTAAAAATTCAAACTGTTACTGGAAACGAACGCTTCAACATAGAAGAACGAAATTTGGGGAACCAAGTCGCCTTAGTGTACTTATCATTACCTGAAAGTATCATCCACTTTGGGTGAAAAAATATTTGCTGAGATTTCTGGAGATTCGTAATTTTGGGAAGCTTGGCAACCCCATTCCATGAAAGTGTTTCTCGCCAGTCACTGCTTAGGGCTACATCAAGAGGAAACAAAACATAGAGACAGAACGTGAAACTACTTTATTGTGTCAAGTTTCAAGAAGCTAGCACAAACCGTGTTGGATTTAGAGTTCCAAATACATCTATCAATATAGGAGAAAACAGAGTGAAACCTAAAAATTCAAACTGTTAGTGGAAACGAACGCTTCAACATAGAAGAACGAAATTTGGGCAACCAAGGCGCCTTAGTTTACTGATCATTACCTGAAAGTATCATCCAGTTTGGGTGAAAAAATATTTGCTGAGATTTCTGGAGATTCGTAATTTTGGGAAGCTTGGCAACCCCTTTCCATGTAAGTGTTTCTCGCCAGTCACTGCTTAGGGATTCATCAAGAGGAAACAAAACATAGAGATAGAACGTGAAACTACTTTATTGTGTCAAGTTTCAAGAAGCTAGCACAAACCGTGTTGGATTTAGAGTTCCAAATACATCTATCAATATAGGAGAAAACAGAGTGAAACCTAAAAATTCAAACTGTTACTGGAAACGAACGCTTCAACATAGAAGAACGAAATTTGGGGAACCAAGTTGCCTCAGTGTACTGATCATTACCTGAAAGTATCATCCAGTTAGGGTGAAAAAATATTTGCTGATATTTCGGGAGATTCGTAATTTTTGGAAGCTTGGCAACCCCATTCCATGAAAGTGTTTCTCGACAGTCACTGCTTAGGGCTACATCAAGAGGAAACAAAACATAGAGATAGAACGTGAAACTACTTTATTGTGTCAAGTTTCAAGAAGCTAGCACAAACCGTGTTGGATTTAGAGTTCCAAATACATCTATCAATACAGGGGAAAACAGAGTGAAACCTAAAAATTCAAACTGTTACTGGAAACGAACGCTTCAACATAGAAGAACGAAATTTGGGGAACCAAGTCGCCTCAGTGTACTGATCATTACCTGAAAGTATCATCCATTTTGGGTGAAAAAATATTTGCTGTGATTTCTGGAGATTCGTAATTTTGGGAAGCTTGGCAACCCCTTTCCATGAAAGTGTTTCTCGCCAGTCACTGCTTAGGGCTACATCAAGAGGAAACAAAACATAGAGATAGAACGTGAAACTACTTTATTGTGTCAAGTTTCAAGAAGCTAGCACAAACCGTGTTGGATTTAGAGTTCCAAATACATCTATCAATATAGGAGAAAACAGAGTGAAACCTAAAAATTCAAACTGTTACTGGAAACGAACGCTTCAACATAGAAGAACGAAATTTGGGGAACCAAGTCGCCTCAGTGTACTGATCATTACCTGAAAGTATCATCCAGTTAGGGTGAAAAAATATTTGCTGATATTACGGGAGATTCGTAATTTTTGGAAGCTTGGCAACCCCATTCCATGAAAGTGTTTCTCGACAGTCACTGCTTAGGGCTACATCAAGAGGAAACAAAACATAGAGATAAAACGTGAAACTACTTTATTGTGTCAAGTTTCAAGAAGCTAGCACAAACCGTGTTGGATTTAGAGTTCCAAATACATCTATCTATATAGGAGAAAACAGAGTGAAACCTAAAAATTCAAACTGTTACTGGAAACGAACGCTTCAACATAGAAGAACGAAATTTGGGGAACCAAGTCGCCTTAGTGTACTGATCATTACCTGAAAGTATCATCCAGTTTGGGTGAAAAAATATTTGCTGAGATTTCTGGAGATTCGTAATTTTGGGAAGCTTGGCAACCCCATTCCATGAAAGTATTTCTCGCCAGTCACTGCTTAGGGCTACATCAAGAGGAAACAAAACATAGAGATAGAACGTGAAACTACTTTATTGTGTCAAGTTTCAAGAAGCTAGCACAAACCGTGTTGGATTTAGAGTTCCAAATACATCTATCAATCCAAGAGAAAACAGAGTGAAACCTAAAAATTCAAACTGTTACTGGAAACAAACGCTTCAACATAGAAGAACGAAATTTGGGGAACCAAGTCGCCTTAGTGTACTGATCATTACCTGAAAGTATCATCCAGTTTGGGTGAAAAAATATTTGCTGAGATTTCTGGAGATTCGTAATTTTGGGAAGCTTGGCAACCCCTTTCCATGAAAGGGTTTCTCGCCAGTCACTGCTTAGGGGTACATCAAGAGGAAACAAAACATAGAGATAGAACGTGAAACTACTTTATTGTGTCAAGTTTCAAGAAGCTAGCACAAAACGTGTTGGATTTAGAGTTCCAAATACATCTATCAATACAGGAGAAAACAGAGTGAAACCTAAAAATTCAAACTGTTACTGGAAACGAACGCTTCAACATAGAAGAACGAAATTTGGGGAACCAAGTCGCCTCAGTGTACTGATCATTACCTGAAAGTATCATCCATTTTGGGTGAAAAAATATTTGCTGTGATTTCTGGAGATTCGTAATTTTGGGAAGCTTGGCAACCCCTTTCCATGAAAGTGATTCTCGCCAGTCACTGCTTAGGGATTCATCAAGAGGAAACAAAACATAGATATAGAACGAGAAACTACTTTTTTGTGTCAAGTTTCAAGAAGCTAGCACAAACCGTGTTGGATTTAGAGTTCCAAATACATCTATCAATATAGGAGAAAACAGAGTGAAACCTAAAAATTCAAACTGTTACTGGAAACGAACGCTTCAACATAGAAGAACGAAATTTGGGGAACCAAGTCGCCTCAGTGTACTGATCATTACCTGAAAGTATCATCCATTTTGGGTAAAAAATATTTGCTGTGATTTCTGGAGATTCGTAATTTTGGGAAGCTTGGCAACCCCTTTCCATGAAAGTGTTTCTCGCCAGTCACTGCTTAGGGCTACATCAAGAGGAAACAAAACATAGAGATAGAACGTGAAACTACTTTATTGTGTCAAGTTTCAAGAAGCTAGCACAAACCGTGTTGGATTTAGAGTTCCAAATACATCTATCAATATAGGAGAAAACAGAGTGAAACCTAAAAATTCAAACTGTTACTGGAAACGAACGCTTCAACATAGAAGAACGAAATTTGGGGAACCAAGTCGCCTCAGTGTACTGATCATTACCTGAAAGTATCATCCAGTTAGGGTGAAAAAATATTTGCTGAGATTTCTGGAGATTCGTAATTTTTGGAAGCTTGGCAACCCCATTCCATGAAAGTGTTTCTCGCCAGTCACTGCTTAGGGCTACATCAAGAGGAAACAAAACATAGAGATAGAACGTGAAACTACTTTATTGTGTCAAGTTTCAAGAAGCTAGCACAAACCGTGTTGGATTTAGAGTTCCAAATACATCTATCAATATAGGAGAAAACAGAGTGAAACCTAAAAATTCAAACTGTTAGTGGAAACGAACGCTTCAACATAGTAGAACGAAATTTGGGCAACCAAGGCGCCTTAGTTTACTGATCATTACCTGAAAGTATCATCCAGTTTGGGTGAAAAAATATTTGCTGAGATTTCTGGAGATTCGTAATTTTGGGAAGCTTGGCAACCCCTTTCCATGAAAGTGTTTCTCGCCAGTCACTGCTTAGGGCTACATCAAGAGGAAACAAAACATAGAGATAGAACGTGAAACTACTTTTTTGTGTCAAGTTTCAAGAAGCTAGCACAAACCGTGTTGGATTTAGAGTTCCAAATACATCTATCAATATAGGAGAAAACAGAGTGAAACCTAAAAATTCAAACTGTTAGTGGAAACGAACGCTTCAACATAGAAGAACGAAATTTGGGCAACCAAGGCGCCTTAGTTTACTGATCATTACCTGAAAGTATCATCCAGTTTGGGTGAAAAAATATTTGCTGAGATTTCTGGAGATTCGTAATTTTGGGAAGCTTGGCAACCCCTTTCCATGTAAGTGTTTCTCGCCAGTCACTGCTTAGGGATTCATCAAGAGGAAACAAAACATAGAGATAGAACGTGAAACTACTTTATTGTGTCAAGTTTCAAGAAGCTAGCACAAACCGTGTTGGATTTAGAGTTCCAAATACATCTATCAATATAGGAGAAAACAGAGTGAAACCTAAAAATTCAAACTGTTACTGGAAACGAACGCTTCAACATAGAAGAACGAAATTTGGGGAACCAAGTGGCCTCAGTGTACTGATCATTACCTGAAAGTATCATCCAGTTAGGGTGAAAAAATATTTGCTGATATTTCGGGAGATTCGTAATTTTTGGAAGCTTGGCAACCCCATTCCATGAAAGTGTTTCTCGACAGTCACTGCTTAGGGCTACATCAAGAGGAAACAAAACATAGAGATAGAACGTGAAACTACTTTATTGTGTCAAGTTTCAAGAAGCTAGCACAAACCGTGTTGGATTTAGAGTTCCAAATACATCTATCAATACAGGGGAAAACAGAGTGAAACCTAAAAATTCAAACTGTTACTGGAAACGAACGCTTCAACATAGAAGAACGAAATTTGGGGAACCAAGTCGCCTCAGTGTACTGATCATTACCTGAAAGTATCATCCATTTTGGGTGAAAAAATATTTGCTGTGATTTCTGGAGATTCGTAATTTTGGGAAGCTTGGCAACCCCTTTCCATGAAAGTGTTTCTCGCCAGTCACTGCTTAGGGCTACATCAAGAGGAAACAAAACATAGAGATAGAACGTGAAACTACTTTATTGTGTCAAGTTTCAAGAAGCTAGCACAAACCGTGTTGGATTTAGAGTTCCAAATACATCTATCAATATAGGAGAAAACAGAGTGAAACCTAAAAATTCAAACTGTTACTGGAAACGAACGCTTCAACATAGAAGAACGAAATTTGGGGAACCAAGTCGCCTCAGTGTACTGATCATTACCTGAAAGTATCATCCAGTTAGGGTGAAAAAATATTTGCTGATATTACGGGAGATTCGTAATTTTTGGAAGCTTGGCAACCCCATTCTATGAAAGTGTTTCTCGACAGTCACTGCTTAGGGCTACATCAAGAGGAAACAAAACATAGAGATAAAACGTGAAACTACTTTATTGTGTCAAGTTTCAAGAAGCTAGCACAAACCATGTTGGATTTAGAGTTCCAAATACATCTATCTATATAGGAGAAAACAGAGTGAAACCTAAAAATTCAAACTGTTACTGGAAACGAACGCTTCAACATAGAAGAACGAAATTTGGGGAACCAAGTCGCCTTAGTGTACTGATCATTACCTGAAAGTATCATCCAGTTTGGGTGAAAAAATATTTGCTGAGATTTCTGGAGATTCGTAATTTTGGGAAGCTTGGCAACCCCATTCCATGAAAGTATTTCTCGCCAGTCACTGCTTAGGGCTACATCAAGAGGAAACAAAACATAGAGATAGAACGTGAAACTACTTTATTGTGTCAAGTTTCAAGAAGCTAGCACAAACCGTGTTGGATTTAGAGTTCCAAATACATCTATCAATCCAAGAGAAAACAGAGTGAAACCTAAAAATTCAAACTGTTACTGGAAACAAACGCTTCAACATAGAAGAACGAAATTTGGGGAACCAAGTCGCCTTAGTGTACTGATCATTACCTGAAAGTATCATCCAGTTTGGGTGAAAAAATATTTGCTGAGATTTCTGGAGATTCGTAATTTTGGGAAGCTTGGCAACCCCTTTCCATGAAAGGGTTTCTCGCCAGTCACTGCTTAGGGGTACATCAAGAGGAAACAAAACATAGAGATAGAACGTGAAACTACTTTATTGTGTCAAGTTTCAAGAAGCTAGCACAAAACGTGTTGGATTTAGAGTTCCAAATACATCTATCAATACAGGAGAAAACAGAGTGAAACCTAAAAATTCAAACTGTTACTGGAAACGAACGCTTCAACATAGAAGAACGAAATTTGGGGAACCAAGTCGCCTCAGTGTACTGATCATTACCTGAAAGTATCATCCATTTTGGGTGAAAAAATATTTGCTGTGATTTCTGGAGATTCGTAATTTTGGGAAGCTTGGCAACCCCTTTCCATGAAAGTGATTCTCGCCAGTCACTGCTTAGGGATTCATCAAGAGGAAACAAAACATAGATATAGAACGAGAAACTACTTTTTTGTGTCAAGTTTCAAGAAGCTAGCACAAACCGTGTTGGATTTAGAGTTCCAAATACATCTATCAATATAGGAGAAAACAGAGTGAAACCTAAAAATTCAAACTGTTACTGGAAACGAACGCTTCAACATAGAAGAACGAAATTTGGGGAACCAAGTCGCCTCAGTGTTCTGATCATTACCTGAAAGTATCATCCATTTTGGGTAAAAAATATTTGCTGTGATTTCTGGAGATTCGTAATTTTGGGAAGCTTGGCAACCCCTTTCCATGAAAGTGTTTCTCGCCAGTCACTGCTTAGGGCTACATCAAGAGGAAACAAAACATAGAGATAGAACGTGAAACTACTTTATTGTGTCAAGTTTCAAGAAGCTAGCACAAACCGTGTTGGATTTAGAGTTCCAAATACATCTATCAATATAGGAGAAAACAGAGTGAAACCTAAAAATTCAAACTGTTACTGGAAACGAACGCTTCAACATAGAAGAACGAAATTTGGGGAACCAAGTCGCCTCAGTGTACTGATCATTACCTGAAAGTATCATCCAGTTAGGGTGAAAAAATATTTGCTGAGATTTCTGGAGATTCGTAATTTTTGGAAGCTTGGCAACCCCATTCCATGAAAGTGTTTCTCGCCAGTCACTGCTTAGGGCTACATCAAGAGGAAACAAAACATAGAGATAGAACGTGAAACTACTTTATTGTGTCAAGTTTCAAGAAGCTAGCACAAACCGTGTTGGATTTAGAGTTCCAAATACATCTATCAATATAGGAGAAAACAGAGTGAAACCTAAAAATTCAAACTGTTAGTGGAAACGAACGCTTCAACATAGTAGAACGAAATTTGGGCAACCAAGGCGCCTTAGTTTACTGATCATTACCTGAAAGTATCATCCAGTTTGGGTGAAAAAATATTTGCTGAGATTTCTGGAGATTCGTAATTTTGGGAAGCTTGGCAACCCCTTTCCATGAAAGTGTTTCTCGCCAGTCACTGCTTAGGGCTACATCAAGAGGAAACAAAACATAGAGATAGAACGTGAAACTACTTTTTTGTGTCAAGTTTCAAGAAGCTAGCACAAACCGTGTTGGATTTAGAGTTCCAAATACATCTATCAATATAGGAGAAAACAGAGTGAAACCTAAAAATTCAAACTGTTAGTGGAAACGAACGCTTCAACATAGAAGAACGAAATTTGGGCAACCAAGGCGCCTTAGTTTACTGATCATTACCTGAAAGTATCATCCAGTTTGGGTGAAAAAATATTTGCTGAGATTTCTGGAGATTCGTAATTTTGGGAAGCTTGGCAACCCCTTTCCATGTAAGTGTTTCTCGCCAGTCACTGCTTAGGGATTCATCAAGAGGAAACAAAACATAGAGATAGAACGTGAAACTACTTTATTGTGTCAAGTTTCAAGAAGCTAGCACAAACCGTGTTGGATTTAGAGTTCCAAATACATCTATCAATATAGGAGAAAACAGAGTGAAACCTAAAAATTCAAACTGTTACTGGAAACGAACGCTTCAACATAGAAGAACGAAATTTGGGGAACCAAGTGGCCTCAGTGTACTGATCATTACCTGAAAGTATCATCCAGTTAGGGTGAAAAAATATTTGCTGATATTTCGGGAGATTCGTAATTTTTGGAAGCTTGGCAACCCCATTCCATGAAAGTGTTTCTCGACAGTCACTGCTTAGGGCTACATCAAGAGGAAACAAAACATAGAGATAGAACGTGAAACTACTTTATTGTGTCAAGTTTCAAGAAGCTAGCACAAACCGTGTTGGATTTAGAGTTCCAAATACATCTATCAATACAGGGGAAAACAGAGTGAAACCTAAAAATTCAAACTGTTACTGGAAACGAACGCTTCAACATAGAAGAACGAAATTTGGGGAACCCAGTCTCCTTAGTGTACTGATCATTACCTGAAAGTATCATCCAGTTTGGGTGAAAAAATATTTGCTGAGATTTCTGGAGATTCGTAATTTTGGGAAGCTTGGCAACCCCTTTACATGAAAGTGTTTCTCGCCAGTCACTGCTTAGGGCTACATCAAGAGGAAACAAAACATAGAGATAGAACGTGAAACTACTTTATTGTGTCAAGTTTCAAGAAGCTAGAACAAACCGTGTTGGATTTAGAGTTCCAAATACAACTATCAATATAGGAGAAAACAGAGTGAAACCTAAAAATTCAAACTGTTAGTGGAAACGAACGCTTCAACATAGAAGAACGAAATTTGGGGAACCAAGTCGCCTTAGTTTACTGATCATTACCTGAAAGTATCATCCAGTTTGGGTGAAAAAATATTTGCTGAGATTTCTGGAGATTCGTAATTTTGGGAAGCTTGGCAACCCCATTCCATGAAAGTATTTCTCGCCAGTCACTGCTTAGGGCTACATCAAGAGGAAACAAAACATAGAGATAGAACGTGAAACTACTTTATTGTGTCAAGTTTCAAGAAGCTAGCACAAACCGTGTTGGATTTAGAGTTCCAAATACATCTATCAATCCAAGAGAAAACAGAGTGAAACCTAAAAATTCAAACTGTTACTGGAAACAAACGCTTCAACATAGAAGAACGAAATTTTGGGAACCAAGTCGCCTTAGTGTACTGATCATTACCTGAAAGTATCATCCAGTTTGGGTGAAAAAATATTTGCTGAGATTTCTGGAGATTCGTAATTTTGGGAAGCTTGGCAACCCCTTTCCATGAAAGGGTTTCTCGCCAGTCACTGCTTAGGGGTACATCAAGAGGAAACAAAACATAGAGATAGAACGTGAAACTACTTTATTGTGTCAAGTTTCAAGAAGCTAGCACAAAACGTGTTGGATTTAGAGTTCCAAATACATCTATCAATACAGGAGAAAACAGAGTGAAACCTAAAAATTCAAACTGTTACTGGAAACGAACGCTTCAACATAGAAGAACGAAATTTGGGGAACCAAGTCGCCTCAGTGTACTGATCATTACCTGAAAGTATCATCCATTTTGGGTGAAAAAATATTTGCTGTGATTTCTGGAGATTCGTAATTTTGGGAAGCTTGGCAACCCCTTTCCATGAAAGTGATTCTCGCCAGTCACTGCTTAGGGATTCATCAAGAGGAAACAAAACATAGATATAGAACGAGAAACTACTTTTTTGTGTCAAGTTTCAAGAAGCTAGCACAAACCGTGTTGGATTTAGAGTTCCAAATACATCTATCAATATAGGAGAAAACAGAGTGAAACCTAAAAATTCAAACTGTTACTGGAAACGAACGCTTCAACATAGAAGAACGAAATTTGGGGAACCAAGTCGCCTCAGTGTACTGATCATTACCTGAAAGTATCATCCATTTTGGGTAAAAAATATTTGCTGTGATTTCTGGAGATTCGTAATTTTGGGAAGCTTGGCAACCCCTTTCCATGAAAGTGTTTCTCGCCAGTCACTGCTTAGGGCTACATCAAGAGGAAACAAAACATAGAGATAGAACGTGAAACTACTTTATTGTGTCAAGTTTCAAGAAGCTAGCACAAACCGTGTTGGATTTAGAGTTCCAAATACATCTATCAATATAGGAGAAAACAGAGTGAAACCTAAAAATTCAAACTGTTACTGGAAACGAACGCTTCAACATAGAAGAACGAAATTTGGGGAACCAAGTCGCCTCAGTGTACTGATCATTACCTGAAAGTATCATCCAGTTAGGGTGAAAAAATATTTGCTGAGATTTCTGGAGATTCGTAATTTTTGGAAGCTTGGCAACCCCATTCCATGAAAGTGTTTCTCGCCAGTCACTGCTTAGGGCTACATCAAGAGGAAACAAAACATAGAGATAGAACGTGAAACTACTTTATTGTGTCAAGTTTCAAGAAGCTAGCACAAACCGTGTTGGATTTAGAGTTCCAAATACATCTATCAATATAGGAGAAAACAGAGTGAAACCTAAAAATTCAAACTGTTAGTGGAAACGAACGCTTCAACATAGTAGAACGAAATTTGGGCAACCAAGGCGCCTTAGTTTACTGATCATTACCTGAAAGTATCATCCAGTTTGGGTGAAAAAATATTTGCTGAGATTTCTGGAGATTCGTAATTTTGGGAAGCTTGGCAACCCCTTTCCATGAAAGTGTTTCTCGCCAGTCACTGCTTAGGGCTACATCAAGAGGAAACAAAACATAGAGATAGAACGTGAAACTACTTTTTTGTGTCAAGTTTCAAGAAGCTAGCACAAACCGTGTTGGATTTAGAGTTCCAAATACATCTATCAATATAGGAGAAAACAGAGTGAAACCTAAAAATTCAAACTGTTAGTGGAAACGAACGCTTCAACATAGAAGAACGAAATTTGGGCAACCAAGGCGCCTTAGTTTACTGATCATTACCTGAAAGTATCATCCAGTTTGGGTGAAAAAATATTTGCTGAGATTTCTGGAGATTCGTAATTTTGGGAAGCTTGGCAACCCCTTTCCATGTAAGTGTTTCTCGCCAGTCACTGCTTAGGGATTCATCAAGAGGAAACAAAACATAGAGATAGAACGTGAAACTACTTTATTGTGTCAAGTTTCAAGAAGCTAGCACAAACCGTGTTGGATTTAGAGTTCCAAATACATCTATCAATATAGGAGAAAACAGAGTGAAACCTAAAAATTCAAACTGTTACTGGAAACGAACGCTTCAACATAGAAGAACGAAATTTGGGGAACCAAGTGGCCTCAGTGTACTGATCATTACCTGAAAGTATCATCCAGTTAGGGTGAAAAAATATTTGCTGATATTTCGGGAGATTCGTAATTTTTGGAAGCTTGGCAACCCCATTCCATGAAAGTGTTTCTCGACAGTCACTGCTTAGGGCTACATCAAGAGGAAACAAAACATAGAGATAGAACGTGAAACTACTTTATTGTGTCAAGTTTCAAGAAGCTAGCACAAACCGTGTTGGATTTAGAGTTCCAAATACATCTATCAATACAGGGGAAAACAGAGTGAAACCTAAAAATTCAAACTGTTACTGGAAACGAACGCTTCAACATAGAAGAACGAAATTTGGGGAACCCAGTCGCCTTAGTGTACTGATCATTACCTGAAAGTATCATCCAGTTTGGGTGAAAAAATATTTGCTGAGATTTCTGGAGATTCGTAATTTTGGGAAGCTTGGCAACCCCTTTACATGAAAGTGTTTCTCGCCAGTCACTGCTTAGGGCTACATCAAGAGGAAACAAAACATAGAGATAGAACGTGAAACTACTTTATTGTGTCAAGTTTCAAGAAGCTAGAACAAACCGTGTTGGATTTAGAGTTCCAAATACAACTATCAATATAGGAGAAAACAGAGTGAAACCTAAAAATTCAAACTGTTAGTGGAAACGAACGCTTCAACATAGAAGAACGAAATTTGGGGAACCAAGTCGCCTTAGTTTACTGATCATTACCTGAAAGTATCATCCAGTTTGGGTGAAAAAATATTTGCTGAGATTTCTGGAGATTCGTAATTTTGGGAAGCTTGGCAACCCCTTTCCATGTAAGTGTTTCTCGCCAGTCACTGCTTAGGGCTACATCAAGAGGAAACAAAACATAGAGATAGAACGTGAAACTACTTTATTGTGTCAAGTTTCAAGAAGCTAGCACAAACCATGTTGGATTTAGAGTTCCAAATACATCTATCAATATAGGAGAAAACAGAGTGAAACCTAAAAATTCAAACTGTTACTGGAAACGAACGCTTCAACATAGAAGAACAAAATTTGGGGAACCAAGTCGCCTCAGTGTACTGATCATTACCTGAAAGTATCATCCATTTTGGGTGAAAAAATATTTGCTGTGATTTCTGGAGATTCGTAATTTTGGGAAGCTTGGCAACCCCTTTCCATGAAAGTGTTTCTCGCCAGTCACTGCTTAGGGCTACATCAAGAGGAAACAAAACATAGAGATAGAACGTGAAACTACTTTATTGTGTCAAGTTTCAAGAAGCTAGCACAAACCGTGTTGGATTTAGAGTTCCAAATACATCTATCAATATAGGAGAAAACAGAGTGAAACCTAAAAATTCAAACTGTTACTGGAAACGAACGCTTCAACATAGAAGAACGAAATTTGGGGAACCAAGTCGCCTCAGTGTACTGATCATTACCTGAAAGTATCATCCAGTTAGGGTGAAAAAATATTTGCTGATATTTCGGGAGATTCGTAATTTTTGGAAGCTTGGCAACCCCATTCCATGAAAGTGTTTCTCGACAGTCACTGCTTAGGGCTACATCAAGAGGAAACAAAACATAGAGATAGAACGTGAAACTACTTTATTGTGTCAAGTTTCAAGAAGCTAGCACAAACCGTGTTGGATTTAGAGTTCCAAATACATCTATCTATATAGGAGAAAACAGAGTGAAACCTAAAAATTCAAACTGTTACTGGAAACGAACGCTTCAACATAGAAGAACGAAATTTGGGGAACCAAGTCGCCTTAGTGTACTGATCATTACCTGAAAGTATCATCCAGTTTGGGTGAAAAAATATTTGCTGAGATTTCTGGAGATTCGTAATTTTGGGAAGCTTGGCAACCCCATTCCATGAAAGTATTTCTCGCCAGTCACTGCTTAGGGCTACATCAAGAGGAAACAAAACATAGAGATAGAACGTGAAACTACTTTATTGTGTCAAGTTTCAAGAAGCTAGCACAAACCGTGTTGGATTTAGAGTTCCAAATACATCTATCAATCCAAGAGAAAATAGAGTGAAACCTAAAAATTCAAACTGTTACTGGAAACAAACGCTTCAACATAGAAGAACGAAATTTGGGGAACCAAGTCGCCTTAGTGTACTGATCATTACCTGAAAGTATCATCCAGTTTGGGTGAAAAAATATTTGCTGAGATTTCTGGAGATTCGTAATTTTGGGAAGCTTGGCAACCCCTTTCCATGAAAGGGTTTCTCGCCAGTCACTGCTTAGGGGTACATCAAGAGGAAACAAAACATAGAGATAGAACGTGAAACTACTTTATTGTGTCAAGTTTCAAGAAGCTAGCACAAAACGTGTTGGATTTAGAGTTCCAAATACATCTATCAATACAGGAGAAAACAGAGTGAAACCTAAAAATTCAAACTGTTACTGGAAACGAACGCTTCAACATAGAAGAACGAAATTTGGGGAACCAAGTCGCCTCAGTGTACTGATCATTACCTGAAAGTATCATCCATTTTGGGTGAAAAAATATTTGCTGTGATTTCTGGAGATTCGTAATTTTGGGAAGCTTGGCAACCCCTTTCCATGAAAGTGTTTCTCGCCAGTCACTGCTTAGGGATTCATCAAGAGGAAACAAAACATAGATATAGAACGAGAAACTACTTTTTTGTGTCAAGTTTCAAGAAGCTAGCACAAACCGTGTTGGATTTAGAGTTCCAAATACATCTATCAATATAGGAGAAAACAGAGTGAAACCTAAAAATTCAAACTGTTACTGGAAACGAACGCTTCAACATAGAAGAACGAAATTTGGGGAATCAAGTCGCCTTAGTGTACTGATCATTACCTGAAAGTATCATCCATTTTGGGTAAAAAATATTTGCTGTGATTTCTGGAGATTCGTAATTTTGGGAAGCTTGGCAACCCCTTTCCATGAAAGTGTTTCTCGCCAGTCACTGCTTAGGGCTACATCAAGAGGAAACAAAACATAGAGATAGAACGTGAAACTACTTTATTGTGTCAAGTTTCAAGAAGCTAGCACAAACCGTGTTGGATTTAGAGTTCCAAATACATCTATCAATATAGGAGAAAACAGAGTGAAACCTAAAAATTCAAACTGTTACTGGAAACGAACGCTTCAACATAGAAGAACGAAATTTGGGGAACCAAGTCGCCTCAGTGTACTGATCATTACCTGAAAGTATCATCCAGTTAGGGTGAAAAAATATTTGCTGAGATTTCTGGAGATTCGTAATTTTTGGAAGCTTGGCAACCCCATTCCATGAAAGTGTTTCTCGCCAGTCACTGCTTAGGGCTACATCAAGAGGAAACAAAACATAGAGATAGAACGTGAAACTACTTTATTGTGTCAAGTTTCAAGAAGCTAGCACAAACCGTGTTGGATTTAGAGTTCCAAATACATCTATCAATATAGGAGAAAACAGAGTGAAACCTAAAAATTCAAACTGTTAGTGGAAACGAACGCTTCAACATAGAAGAACGAAATTTGGGCAACCAAGGCGCCTTAGTTTACTGATCATTACCTGAAAGTATCATCCAGTTAGGGTGAAAAAATATTTGCTGATATTTCGGGAGATTCGTAATTTTTGGAAGCTTGGCAACCCCATTCCATGAAAGTGTTTCTCGACAGTCACTGCTTAGGGCTACATCAAGAGGAAACAAAACATAGAGATAGAACGTGAAACTACTTTATTGTGTCAAGTTTCAAGAAGCTAGCACAAACCGTGTTGGATTTAGAGTTCCAAATACATCTATCTATATAGGAGAAAACAGAGTGAAACCTAAAAATTCAAACTGTTACTGGAAACGAACGCTTCAACATAGAAGAACGAAATTTGGGGAACCAAGTCGCCTTAGTGTACTGATCATTACCTGAAAGTATCATCCAGTTTGGGTGAAAAAATATTTGCTGAGATTTCTGGAGATTCGTAATTTTGGGAAGCTTGGCAAACCCATTCCATGAAAGTATTTCTCGCCAGTCACTGCTTAGGGCTACATCAAGAGGAAACAAAACATAGAGATAGAACGTGAAACTACTTTATTGTGTCAAGTTTCAAGAAGCTAGCACAAACCGTGTTGAATTTAGAGTTCCAAATACATCTATCAATCCAAGAGAAAACAGAGTGAAACCTAAAAATTCAAACTGTTACTGGAAACAAACGCTTCAACATAGAAGAACGAAATTTGGGGAACCAAGTCGCCTTAGTGTACTGATCATTACCTGAAAGTATCATCCAGTTTGGGTGAAAAAATATTTGCTGAGATTTCTGGAGATTCGTAATTTTGGGAAGCTTGGCAACCCCTTTCCATGAAAGGGTTTCTCGCCAGTCACTGCTTAGGGGTACATCAAGAGGAAACAAAACATAGAGATAGAACGTGAAACTACTTTATTGTGTCAAGTTTCAAGAAGCTAGCACAAAACGTGTTGGATTTAGAGTTCCAAATACATCTATCAATACAGGAGAAAACAGAGTGAAACCTAAAAATTCAAACTGTTACTGGAAACGAACGCTTCAACATAGAAGAACGAAATTTGGGGAACCAAGTCGCCTCAGTGTACTGATCATTACCTGAAAGTATCATCCAGTTTGGGTGAAAAAATATTTGCTGAGATTTCTGGAGATTCGTAATTTTGGGAAGCTTGGCAACCCCTTTCCATGTAAGTGTTTCTCGCCAGTCACTGCTTAGGGATACATCAAGAGGAAACAAAACATAGAGATAGAACGTGAAACTACTTTATTGTGTCAAGTTTCAAGAAGCTAGCACAAACCGTGTTGGATTTAGAGTTCCAAATACATCTATCAATATAGGAGAAAACAGAGTGAAACCTAAAAATTCAAACTGTTAGTGGAAACGAACGCTTCAACATAGAAGAACGAAATTTGGGCAACCAAGGCGCCTTAGTTTACTGATCATTACCTGAAAGTATCATCCAGTTTGGGTGAAAAAATATTTGCTGAGATTTCTGGAGATTCGTAATTTTGGGAAGCTTGGCAACCCCTTTCCATGTAAGTGTTTCTCGCCAGTCACTGCTTAGGGATTCATCAAGAGGAAACAAAACATAGAGATAGAACGTGAAACTACTTTATTGTGTCAAGTTTCAAGAAGCTAGCACAAACCGTGTTGGATTTAGAGTTCCAAATACATCTATCAATATAGGAGAAAACAGAGTGAAACCTAAAAATTCAAACTGTTACTGGAAACGAACGCTTCAACATAGAAGAACGAAATTTGGGGAACCAAGTGGCCTCAGTGTACTGATCATTACCTGAAAGTATCATCCAGTTAGGGTGAAAAAATATTTGCTGATATTTCGGGAGATTCGTAATTTTTGGAAGCTTGGCAACCCCATTCCATGAAAGTGTTTCTCGACAGTCACTGCTTAGGGCTACATCAAGAGGAAACAAAACATAGAGATAGAACGTGAAACTACTTTATTGTGTCAAGTTTCAAGAAGCTAGCACAAACCGTGTTGGATTTAGAGTTCCAAATACATCTATCAATACAGGGGAAAACAGAGTGAAACCTAAAAATTCAAACTGTTACTGGAAACGAACGCTTCAACATAGAAGAACGAAATTTGGGGAACCCAGTCGCCTTAGTGTACTGATCATTACCTGAAAGTATCATCCAGTTTGGGTGAAAAAATATTTGCTGAGATTTCTGGAGATTCGTAATTTTGGGAAGCTTGGCAACCCCTTTACATGAAAGTGTTTCTCGCCAGTCACTGCTTAGGGCTACATCAAGAGGAAACAAAACATAGAGATAGAACGTGAAACTACTTTATTGTGTCAAGTTTCAAGAAGCTAGAACAAACCGTGTTGGATTTAGAGTTCCAAATACAACTATCAATATAGGAGAAAACAGAGTGAAACCTAAAAATTCAAACTGTTAGTGGAAACGAACGCTTCAACATAGAAGAACGAAATTTGGGGAACCAAGTCGCCTTAGTTTACTGATCATTACCTGAAAGTATCATCCAGTTTGGGTGAAAAAATATTTGCTGATATTTCGGGAGATTCGTAATTTTTGGAAGCTTGGCAACCCCATTCCATGAAAGTGTTTCTCGACAGTCACTGCTTAGGGCTACATCAAGAGGAAACAAAACATAGAGATAGAACGTGAAACTACTTTATTGTGTCAAGTTTCAAGAAGCTAGCACAAACCGTGTTGGATTTAGAGTTCCAAATACATCTATCAATACAGGGGAAAACAGAGTGAAACCTAAAAATTCAAACTGTTACTGGAAACGAACGCTTCAACATAGAAGAACGAAATTTGGGGAACCCAGTCGCCTTAGTGTACTGATCATTACCTGAAAGTATCATCCAGTTTGGGTGAAAAAATATTTGCTGAGATTTCTGGAGATTCGTAATTTTGGGAAGCTTGGCAACCCCTTTACATGAAAGTGTTTCTCGCCAGTCACTGCTTAGGGCTACATCAAGAGGAAACAAAACATAGAGATAGAACGTGAAACTACTTTATTGTGTCAAGTTTCAAGAAGCTAGAACAAACCGTGTTGGATTTAGAGTTCCAAATACAACTATCAATATAGGAGAAAACAGAGTGAAACCTAAAAATTCAAACTGTTAGTGGAAACGAACGCTTCAACATAGAAGAACGAAATTTGGGGAACCAAGTCGCCTTAGTTTACTGATCATTACCTGAAAGTATCATCCAGTTTGGGTGAAAAAATATTTGCTGAGATTTCTGGAGATTCGTAATTTTGGGAAGCTTGGCAACCCCTTTCCATGTAAGTGTTTCTCGCCAGTCACTGCTTAGGGCTACATCAAGAGGAAACAAAACATAGAGATAGAACGTGAAACTACTTTATTGTGTCAAGTTTCAAGAAGCTAGCACAAACCGTGTTGGATTTAGAGTTCCAAATACATCTATCAATATAGGAGAAAACAGAGTGAAACCTAAAAATTCAAACTGTTACTGGAAACGAACGCTTCAACATAGAAGAACGAAATTTGGGGAACCAAGTCGCCTCAGTGTACTGATCATTACCTGAAAGTATCATCCATTTTGGGTGAAAAAATATTTGCTGTGATTTCTGGAGATTCGTAATTTTGGGAAGCTTGGCAACCCCTTTCCATGAAAGTGTTTCTCGCCAGTCACTGCTTAGGGCTACATCAAGAGGAAACAAAACATAGAGATAGAACGTGAAACTACTTTATTGTGTCAAGTTTCAAGAAGCTAGCACAAACCGTGTTGGATTTAGAGTTCCAAATACATCTATCAATATAGGAGAAAACAGAGTGAAACCTAAAAATTCAAACTGTTACTGGAAACGAACGCTTCAACATAGAAGAACGAAATTTGGGGAACCAAGTCGCCTCAGTGTACTGATCATTACCTGAAAGTATCATCCAGTTAGGGTGAAAAAATATTTGCTGATATTTCGGGAGATTCGTAATTTTTGGAAGCATGGCAACCCCATTCCATGAAAGTGTTTCTCGACAGTCACTGCTTAGGGCTACATCAAGAGGAAACAAAACATAGAGATAGAACGTGAAACTACTTTATTGTGTCAAGTTTCAAGAAGCTAGCACAAACCGTGTTGGATTTAGAGTTCCAAATACATCTATCTATATAGGAGAAAACAGAGTGAAACCTAAAAATTCAAACTGTTACTGGAAACGAACGCTTCAACATAGAAGAACGAAATTTGGGGAACCAAGTCGCCTTAGTGTACTGATCATTACCTGAAAGTATCATCCAGTTTGGGTGAAAAAATATTTGCTGAGATTTCTGGAGATTCGTAATTTTGGGAAGCTTGGCAACCCCATTCCATGAAAGTATTTCTCGCCAGTCACTGCTTAGGGCTACATCAAGAGGAAACAAAACATAGAGATAGAACGTGAAACTACTTTATTGTGTCAAGTTTCAAGAAGCTAGCACAAACCGTGTTGGATTTAGAGTTCCAAAAACATCTATCAATCCAAGAGAAAACAGAGTGAAACCTAAAAATTCAAACTGTTACTGGAAACAAACGCTTCAACATAGAAGAACGAAATTTGGGGAACCAAGTCGCCTTAGTGTACTGATCATTACCTGAAAGTATCATCCAGTTTGGGTGAAAAAATATTTGCTGAGATTTCTGGAGATTCGTAATTTTGGGAAGCTTGGCAACCCCTTTCCATGTAAGTGTTTCTCGCCAGTCACTGCTTAGGGCTACATCAAGAGGAAACAAAAAATAGAGATAGAACGTGAAACTACTTTATTGTGTCAAGTTTCAAGAAGCTAGCACAAACCGTGTTGGATTTAGAGTTCCAAATACATCTATCAATATAGGAGAAAACAGAGTGAAACCTAAAAATTCAAACTGTTACTGGAAACGAACGCTTCAACATAGAAGAACGAAATTTGGGGAACCAAGTCGCCTTAGTTTACTGATCATTACCTGAAAGTATCATCCAGTTTGGGTGAAAAAATATTTGCTGAGATTTCTGGAGATTCGTAATTTTGGGAAGCTTGGCAACCCCTTTCCATGTAAGTGTTTCTCGCCAGTCACTGCTTAGGGCTACATCAAGAGGAAACAAAACATAGAGATAGAACGTGAAACTACTTTATTGTGTCAAGTTTCAAGAAGCTAGCACAAACCGTGTTGGATTTAGAGTTCCAAATACATCTATCAATATAGGAGAAAACAGAGTGAAACCTAAAAATTCAAACTGTTACTGGAAACGAACGCTTCAACATAGAAGAACGAAATTTGGGGAACCAAGTCGCCTCAGTGTACTGATCATTACCTGAAAGTATCATCCAGTTAGGGTGAAAAAATATTTGCTGATATTTCGGGAGATTCGTAATTTTTGGAAGCATGGCAACCCCATTCCATGAAAGTGTTTCTCGACAGTCACTGCTTAGGGCTACATCAAGAGGAAACAAAACATAGAGATAGAACGTGAAACTACTTTATTGTGTCAAGTTTCAAGAAGCTAGCACAAACCGTGTTGGATTTAGAGTTCCAAATACATCTATCTATATAGGAGAAAACAGAGTGAAACCTAAAAATTCAAACTGTTACTGGAAACGAACGCTTCAACATAGAAGAACGAAATTTGGGGAACCAAGTCGCCTTAGTGTACTGATCATTACCTGAAAGTATCATCCAGTTTGGGTGAAAAAATATTTGCTGAGATTTCTGGAGATTCGTAATTTTGGGAAGCTTGGCAACCCCATTCCATGAAAGTATTTCTCGCCAGTCACTGCTTAGGGCTACATCAAGAGGAAACAAAACATAGAGATAGAACGTGAAACTACTTTATTGTGTCAAGTTTCAAGAAGCTAGCACAAACCGTGTTGGATTTAGAGTTCCAAATACATCTATCAATCCAAGAGAAAACAGAGTGAAACCTAAAAATTCAAACTGTTACTGGAAACAAACGCTTCAACATAGAAGAACGAAATTTGGGGAACCAAGTCGCCTTAGTGTACTGATCATTACCTGAAAGTATCATCCAGTTTGGGTGAAAAAATATTTGCTGAGATTTCTGGAGATTCGTAATTTTGGGAAGCTTGGCAACCCCTTTCCATGAAAGGGTTTCTCGCCAGTCACTGCTTAGGGGTACATCAAGAGGAAACAAAACATAGAGATAGAACGTGAAACTACTTTATTGTGTCAAGTTTCAAGAAGCTAGCACAAAACGTGTTGGATTTAGAGTTCCAAATACATCTATCAATACAGGAGAAAACAGAGTGAAACCTAAAAATTCAAACTGTTACTGGAAACGAACGCTTCAACATAGAAGAACGAAATTTGGGGAACCAAGTCGCCTCAGTGTACTGATCATTACCTGAAAGTATCATCCATTTTGGGTGAAAAAATATTTGCTGTGATTTCTGGAGATTCGTAATTTTGGGAAGCTTGGCAACCCCTTTCCATGAAAGTGTTTCTCGCCAGTCACTGCTTAGGGATTCATCAAGAGGAAACAAAACATAGATATAGAACGAGAAACTACTTTTTTGTGTCAAGTTTCAAGAAGCTAGCACAAACCGTGTTGGATTTAGAGTTCCAAATACATCTATCAATATAGGAGAAAACAGAGTGAAACCTAAAAATTCAAACTGTTACTGGAAACGAACGCTTCAACATAGAAGAACGAAATTTGGGGAACCAAGTCGCCTCAGTGTACTGATCATTACCTGAAAGTATCATCCATTTTGGGTAAAAAATATTTGCTGTGATTTCTGGAGATTCGTAATTTTGGGAAGCTTGGCAACCCCTTTCCATGAAAGTGTTTCTCGCCAGTCACTGCTTAGGGCTACATCAAGAGGAAACAAAACATAGAGATAGAACGTGAAACTACTTTATTGTGTCAAGTTTCAAGAAGCTAGCACAAACCGTGTTGGATTTAGAGTTCCAAATACATCTATCAATATAGGAGAAAACAGAGTGAAACCTAAAAATTCAAACTGTTACTGGAAACGAACGCTTCAACATAGAAGAACGAAATTTGGGGAACCAAGTCGCCTCAGTGTACTGATCATTACCTGAAAGTATCATCCAGTTAGGGTGAAAAAATATTTGCTGAGATTTCTGGAGATTCGTAATTTTTGGAAGCTTGGCAACCCCATTCCATGAAAGTGTTTCTCGCCAGTCACTGCTTAGGGCTACATCAAGAGGAAACAAAACATAGAGATAGAACGTGAAACTACTTTATTGTGTCAAGTTTCAAGAAGCTAGCACAAACCGTGTTGGATTTAGAGTTCCAAATACATCTATCAATATAGGAGAAAACAGAGTGAAACCTAAAAATTCAAACTGTTAGTGGAAACGAACGCTTCAACATAGAAGAACGAAATTTGGGCAACCAAGGCGCCTTAGTTTACTGATCATTACCTGAAAGTATCATCCAGTTTGGGTGAAAAAATATTTGCTGAGATTTCTGGAGATTCGCAATTTTGGGAAGCTTGGCAACCCCTTTCCATGTAAGTGTTTCTCGCCAGTCACTGCTTAGGGATACATCAAGAGGAAACAAACATAGAGATAGAACGTGAAACTACTTTATTGTGTCAAGTTTCAAGAAGCTAGCACAAACCGTGTTGGATTTAGAGTTCCAAATACATCTATCAATATAGGAGAAAACAGAGTGAAACCTAAAAATTCAAACTGTTAGTGGAAACGAACGCTTCAACATAGAAGAACGAAATTTGGGCAACCAAGGCGCCTTAGTTTACTGATCATTACCTGAAAGTATCATCCAGTTTGGGTGAAAAAATATTTGCTGAGATTTCTGGAGATTCGTAATTTTGGGTAGCTTGGCAACCCCTTTCCATATAAGTGTTTCTCGCCAGTCACTGCTTAGGGATTCATCAAGAGGAAACAAAACATAGAGATAGAACGTGAAACTACTTTATTGTGTCAAGTTTCAAGAAGCTAGCACAAACCGTGTTGGATTTAGAGTTCCAAATACATCTATCAATATAGGAGAAAACAGAGTGAAACCTAAAAATTCAAACTGTTACTGGAAACGAACGCTTCAACATAGAAGAACGAAATTTGGGGAACCAAGTGGCCTCAGTGTACTGATCATTACCTGAAAGTATCATCCAGTTAGGGTGAAAAAATATTTGCTGATATTTCGGGAGATTCGTAATTTTTGGAAGCTTGGCAACCCCATTCCATGAAAGTGTTTCTCGACAGTCACTGCTTAGGGCTACATCAAGAGGAAACAAAACATAGAGATAGAACGTGAAACTACTTTATTGTGTCAAGTTTCAAGAAGCTAGCACAAACCGTGTTGGATTTAGAGTTCCAAATACATCTATCAATACAGGGGAAAACAGAGTGAAACCTAAAAATTCAAACTGTTACTGGAAACGAACGCTTCAACATAGAAGAACGAAATTTGGGGAACCCAGTCGCCTTAGTGTACTGATCATTACCTGAAAGTATCATCCAGTTTGGGTGAAAAAATATTTGCTGAGATTTCTGGAGATTCGTAATTTTGGGAAGCTTGGCAACCCCTTTACATGAAAGTGTTTTTCGCCAGTCACTGCTTAGGGCTACATCAAGAGGAAACAAAACATAGAGATAGAACGTGAAACTACTTTATTGTGTCAAGTTTCAAGAAGCTAGAACAAACCGTGTTGGATTTAGAGTTCCAAATACAACTATCAATATAGGAGAAAACAGAGTGAAACCTAAAAATTCAAACTGTTAGTGGAAACGAACGCTTCAACATAGAAGAACGAAATTTGGGGAACCAAGTCGCCTTAGTTTATTGATCATTACCTGAAAGTATCATCCAGTTTGGGTGAAAAAATATTTGCTGAGATTTCTGGAGATTCGTAATTTTGGGAAGCTTGGCAACCCCTTTCCATGTAAGTGTTTCTCGCCAGTCACTGCTTAGGGCTACATCAAGAGGAAACAAAACATAGAGATAGAACGTGAAACTACTTTATTGTGTCAAGTTTCAAGAAGCTAGCACAAACCGTGTTGGATTTAGAGTTCCAAATACATCTATCAATATAGGAGAAAACAGAGTGAAACCTAAAAATTCAAACTGTTACTGGAAACGAACGCTTCAACATAGAAGAACGAAATTTGGGGAACCAAGTCGCCTTAGTTTACTGATCATTACCTGAAAGTATCATCCAGTTTGGGTGAAAAAATATTTGCTGAGATTTCTGGAGATTCGTAATTTTGGGAAGCTTGGCAACCCCTTTCCATGTAAGTGTTTCTCGCCAGTCACTGCTTAGGGCTACATCAAGAGGAAACAAAACATAGAGATAGAACGTGAAACTACTTTATTGTGTCAAGTTTCAAGAAGCTAGCACAAACCGTGTTGGATTTAGAGTTCCAAATACATCTATCAATATAGGAGAAAACAGAGTGAAACCTAAAAATTCAAACTGTTACTGGAAACGAACGCTTCAACATAGAAGAACGAAATTTGGGGAACCAAGTCGCCTCAGTGTACTGATCATTACCTGAAAGTATCATCCATTTTGGGGGAAAAAATATTTGCTGTGATTTCTGGAGATTCGTAATTTTGGGAAGCTTGGCAACCCCTTTCCATGAAAGTGTTTCTCGCCAGTCACTGCTTAGGGCTACATCAAGAGGAAACAAAACATAGAGATAGAACGTGAAACTACTTTATTGTGTCAAGTTTCAAGAAGCTAGCACAAACCGTGTTGGATTTAGAGTTCCAAATACATCTATCAATATAGGAGAAAACAGAGTGAAACCTAAAAATTCAAACTGTTACTGGAAACGAACGCTTCAACATAGAAGAACGAAATTTGGGGAACCAAGTCGCCTCAGTGTACTGATCATTACCTGAAAGTATCATCCAGTTAGGGTGAAAAAATATTTGCTGAGATTTCTGGAGATTCGTAATTTTGGGAAGCTTGGCAACCCCATTCCATGAAAGTATTTCTCGCCAGTCACTGCTTAGGGCTACATCAAGAGGAAACAAAACATAGAGATAGAACGTGAAACTACTTTATTGTGTCAAGTTTCAAGAAGCTAGCACAAACCGTGTTGGATTTAGAGTTCCAAATACATCTATCAATCCAAGAGAAAACAGAGTGAAACCTAAAAATTCAAACTGTTACTGGAAACAAACGCTTCAACATAGAAGAACGAAATTTGGGGAACCAAGTCGCCTTAGTGTACTGATCATTACCTGAAAGTATCATCCAGTTTGGGTGAAAAAATATTTGCTGAGATTTCTGGAGATTCGTAATTTTGGGAAGCTTGGCAACCCCTTTCCATGAAAGGGTTTCTCGCCAGTCACTGCTTAGGGGTACATCAAGAGGAAACAAAACATAGAGATAGAACGTGAAACTACTTTATTGTGTCAAGTTTCAAGAAGCTAGCACAAAACGTGTTGGATTTAGAGTTCCAAATACATCTATCAATACAGGAGAAAACAGAGTGAAACCTAAAAATTCAAACTGTTACTGGAAACGAACGCTTCAACATAGAAGAACGAAATTTGGGGAACCAAGTCGCCTCAGTGTACTGATCATTACCTGAAAGTATCATCCATTTTGGGTGAAAAAATATTTGCTGTGATTTCTGGAGATTCGTAATTTTGGGAAGCTTGGCAACCCCTTTCCATGAAAGTGTTTCTCGCCAGTCACTGCTTAGGGATTCATCAAGAGGAAACAAAACATAGATATAGAACGAGAAACTACTTTTTTGTGTCAAGTTTCAAGAAGCTAGCACAAACCGTGTTGGATTTAGAGTTCCAAATACATCTATCAATATAGGAGAAAACAGAGTGAAACCTAAAAATTCAAACTGTTACTGGAAACGAACGCTTCAACATAGAAGAACGAAATTTGGGGAACCAAGTCGCCTCAGTGTACTGATCATTACCTGAAAGTATCATCCAGTTAGGGTGAAAAAATATTTGCTGAGATTTCTGGAGATTCGTAATTTTTGGAAGCTTGGCAACCCCATTCCATGAAAGTGTTTCTCGCCAGTCACTGCTTAGGGCTACATCAAGAGGAAACAAAACATAGAGATAGAACGTGAAACTACTTTATTGTGTCAAGTTTCAAGAAGCTAGCACAAACCGTGTTGGATTTAGAGTTCCAAATACATCTATCAATATAGGAGAAAACAGAGTGAAACCTAAAAATTCAAACTGTTAGTGGAAACGAACGCTTCAACATAGAAGAACGAAATTTGGGCAACCAAGGCGCCTTAGTTTACTGATCATTACCTGAAAGTATCATCCAGTTTGGGTGAAAAAATATTTGCTGAGATTTCTGGAGATTCGTAATTTTGGGAAGCTTGGCAACCCCTTTCCATGTAAGTGTTTCTCGCCAGTCACTGCTTAGGGATACATCAAGAGGAAACAAAACATAGAGATAGAACGTGAAACTACTTTATTGTGTCAAGTTTCAAGAAGCTAGCACAAACCGTGTTGGATTTAGAGTTCCAAATACATCTATCAATATAGGAGAAAACAGAGTGAAACCTAAAAATTCAAACTGTTAGTGGAAACGAACGCTTCAACATAGAAGAACGAAATTTGGGCAACCAAGGCGCCTTAGTTTACTGATCATTACCTGAAAGTATCATCCAGTTTGGGTGAAAAAATATTTGCTGAGATTTCTGGAGATTCGTAATTTTGGGAAGCTTGGCAACCCCTTTCCATGTAAGTGTTTCTCGCCAGTCACTGCTTAGGGATTCATCAAGAGGAAACAAAACATAGAGATAGAACGTGAAACTACTTTATTGTGTCAAGTTTCAAGAAGCTAGCACAAACCGTGTTGGATTTAGAGTTCCAAATACATCTATCAATATAGGAGAAAACAGAGTGAAACCTAAAAATTCAAACTGTTACTGGAAACGAACGCTTCAACATAGAAGAACGAAATTTGGGGAACCAAGTGGCCTCAGTGTACTGATCATTACCTGAAAGTATCATCCAGTTAGGGTGAAAAAATATTTGCTGATATTTCGGGAGATTCGTAATTTTTGGAAGCTTGGCAACCCCATTCCATGAAAGTGTTTCTCGACAGTCACTGCTTAGGGCTACATCAAGAGGAAACAAAACATAGAGATAGAACGTGAAACTACTTTATTGTGTCAAGTTTCAAGAAGCTAGCACAAACCGTGTTGGATTTAGAGTTCCAAATACATCTATCAATACAGGGGAAAACAGAGTGAAACCTAAAAATTCAAACTGTTACTGGAAACGAACGCTTCAACATAGAAGAACGAAATTTGGGGAACCCAGTCGCCTTAGTGTACTGATCATTACCTGAAAGTATCATCCAGTTTGGGTGAAAAAATATTTGCTGAGATTTCTGGAGATTCGTAATTTTGGGAAGCTTGGCAACCCCTTTACATGAAAGTGTTTCTCGCCAGTCACTGCTTAGGGCTACATCAAGAGGAAACAAAACATAGAGATAGAACGTGAAACTACTTTATTGTGTCAAGTTTCAAGAAGCTAGAACAAACCGTGTTGGATTTAGAGTTCCAAATACAACTATCAATATAGGAGAAAACAGAGTGAAACCTAAAAATTCAAACTGTTAGTGGAAACGAACGCTTCAACATAGAAGAACGAAATTTGGGGAACCAAGTCGCCTTAGTTTACTGATCATTACCTGAAAGTATCATCCAGTTTGGGTGAAAAAATATTTGCTGAGATTTCTGGAGATTCGTAATTTTGGGAAGCTTGGCAACCCCTTTCCATGTAAGTGTTTCTCGCCAGTCACTGCTTAGGGCTACATCAAGAGGAAACAAAACATAGAGATAGAACGTGAAACTACTTTATTGTGTCAAGTTTCAAGAAGCTAGCACAAACCGTGTTGGATTTAGAGTTCCAAATACATCTATCAATATAGGAGAAAACAGAGTGAAACCTAAAAATTCAAACTGTTACTGGAAACGAACGCTTCAACATAGAAGAACGAAATTTGGGGAACCAAGTCGCCGCAGTGTACTGATCATTACCTGAAAGTATCATCCATTTTGGGTGAAAAAATATTTGCTGTGATTTCTGGAGATTCGTAATTTTGGGAAGCTTGGCAACCCCTTTCCATGAAAGTGTTTCTCGCCAGTCACTGCTTAGGGCTACATCAAGAGGAAACAAAACATAGAGATAGAACGTGAAACTACTTTATTGTGTCAAGTTTCAAGACACGAGTTCCAAATACATCTATCAATATAGGAGAAAACAGAGTGAAACCTAAAAATTCAAACTGTTACTGGAAACGAACGCTTCAACATAGAAGAACGAAATTTGGGGAACCAAGTGGCCTCAGTGTACTGATCATTACCTGAAAGTATCATCCAGTTAGGGTGAAAAAATATTTGCTGATATTTCGGGAGATTCGTAATTTTTGGAAGCTTGGCAACCCCATTCCATGAAAGTGTTTCTCGACAGTCACTGCTTAGGGCTACATCAAGAGGAAACAAAACATAGAGATAGAACGTGAAACTACTTTATTGTGTCAAGTTTCAAGAAGCTAGCACAAACCGTGTTGGATTTAGAGTTCCAAATACATCTATCTATATAGGAGAAAACAGAGTGAAACCTAAAAATTCAAACTGTTACTGGAAACGAACGCTTCAACATAGAAGAACGAAATTTGGGGAACCCAGTCGCCTTAGTGTACTGATCATTACCTGAAAGTATCATCCAGTTTGGGTGAAAAAATATTTGCTGAGATTTCTGGAGATTCGTAATTTTGGGAAGCTTGGCAACCACATTCCATGAAAGTATTTCTCGCCAGTCACTGCTTAGGGCTACATCAAGAGGAAACAAAACATAGAGATAGAACGTGAAACTACTTTATTGTGTCAAGTTTCAAGAAGCTAGCACAAACCGTGTTGGATTTAGAGTTCCAAATACATCTATCAATCCAAGAGAAAACAGAGTGAAACCTAAAAATTCAAACTGTTACTGGAAACAAACGCTTCAACATAGAAGAACGAAATTTGGGGAACCAAGTCGCCTTAGTGTACTGATCATTACCTGAAAGTATCATCCAGTTTGGGTGAAAAAATATTTGCTGAGATTTCTGGAGATTCGTAATTTTGGGAAGCTTGGCAACCCCTTTCCATGAAAGGGTTTCTCGCCAGTCACTGCTTAGGGGTACATCAAGAGGAAACAAAACATAGAGATAGAACGTGAAACTACTTTATTGTGTCAAGTTTCAAGAAGCTAGCACAAACCGTGTTGGATTTAGAGTTCCAAATACATCTATCAATACAGGAGAAAACAGAGTGAAACCTAAAAATTCAAACTGTTACTGGAAACGAACGCTTCAACATAGAAGAACGAAATTTGGGGAACCCAGTCGCCTTAGTGTACTGATCATTACCTGAAAGTATCATCCAGTTTGGGTGAAAAAATATTTGCTGAGATTTCTGGAGATTCGTAATTTTGGGAAGCTTGGCAACCCCTTTACATGAAAGTGTTTCTCGCCAGTCACTGCTTAGGGCTACATCAAGAGGAAACAAAACATAGAGATAGAACGTGAAACTACTTTATTGTGTCAAGTTTCAAGAAGCTAGCACAAACCGTGTTGGATTTAGAGTTCCAAATACAACTATCAATATAGGAGAAAACAGAGTGAAACCTAAAAATTCAAACTGTTACTGGAAACGAACGCTTCAACATAGAAGAACGAAATTTGGGGAACCAAGTCGCCTTAGGGTACTGATCATTACCTGAAAGTATCATCCAGTTTGGGTGAAAAAATATTTGCTGAGATTTCTGGAGATTCGTAATTTTTGGAAGCTTGGCAACCCCTTTCCATGAAAGTGTTTCTCGCCAGTCACTGCTTAGGGCTACAACAAGAGGAAACAAAACATAGAGATAGAATGTGAAACTACTTTATTGTGTCAAGTTTCAAGAAGCTAGCACAAACCGTGTTGGATTTAGAGTTCCAAATACATCTATCAATATAGGAGAAAACAGAGTGAAACCTAAAAATTCAAACTGTTACTGGAAACGAACGCTTCAACATAGAAGAACGAAAGTTGGGGAACCAAGTCGCCTCAGTGTACTGATCATTACCTGAAAGTATCATCCATTTTGGGTGAAAAAATATTTGCTGTGATTTCTGGAGATTCGTAATTTTGGGAAGCTTGGCAACCCCTTTCCATGAAAGTGTTTCTCGCCAGTCACTGCTTAGGGATTCATCAAGAGGAAACAAAACATAGATATAGAACGAGAAACTACTTTTTTGTGTCAAGTTTCAAGAAGCTAGCACAAACCGTGTTGGATTTAGAGTTCCAAATACATCTATCAATATAGGAGAAAACAGAGTGAAACCTAAAAATTCAAACTGTTACTGGAAACGAACGCTTCAACATAGAAGAACGAAATTTGGGGAACCAAGTCGCCTTAGTGTACTGATCATTACCTGAAAGTATCATCCAGTTTGGGTGAAAAAATATTTGCTGAGATTTCTGGAGTTTCGTAATTTTGGGAAGCTTGGCAACCCCTTTCCATGAAAGTGTTTCTCGCCAGTCACTGCTTAGGGATACATCAAGAGGAAACAAAACATAGAGATAGAACGTGAAACTACTTTATTGTGTCAAGTTTCAAGAAGCTAGCACAAACCGTGTTGGATTTAGAGTTCCAAATACATCTATCAATCCAAGAGAAAACAGAGTGAAACCTAAAAATTCAAACTGTTACTGGAAACAAACGCTTCAACATAGAAGAACGAAATTTGGGGAACCAAGTCGCCTTAGTGTACTGATCATTACCTGAAAGTATCATCCAGTTTGGGTGAAAAAATATTTGCTGAGATTTCTGGAGATTCGTAATTTTGGGAAGCTTGGCAACCCCTTTCCATGAAAGGGTTTCTCGCCAGTCACTGCTTAGGGGTACATCAAGAGGAAACAAAACATAGAGATAGAACGTGAAACTACTTTATTGTGTCAAGTTTCAAGAAGCTAGCACAAAACGTGTTGGATTTAGAGTTCCAAATACATCTATCAATACAGGAGAAAACAGAGTGAAACCTAAAAATTCAAACTGTTACTGGAAACGAACGCTTCAACATAGAAGAACGAAATTTGGGGAACCAAGTCGCCTCAGTGTACTGATCATTACCTGAAAGTATCATCCATTTTGGGTGAAAAAATATTTGCTGTGATTTCTGGAGATTCGTAATTTTGGGAAGCTTGGCAACCCCTTTCCATGAAAGTGTTTCTCGCCAGTCACTGCTTAGGGATTCATCAAGAGGAAACAAAACATAGATATAGAACGAGAAACTACTTTTTTGTGTCAAGTTTCAAGAAGCTAGCACAAACCGTGTTGGATTTAGAGTTCCAAATACATCTATCAATATAGGAGAAAACAGAGTGAAACCTAAAAATTCAAACTGTTACTGGAAACGAACGCTTCAACATAGAAGAACGAAATTTGGGGAACCAAGTCGCCTCAGTGTACTGATCATTACCTGAAAGTATCATCCATTTTGGGTAAAAAATATTTGCTGTGATTTCTGGAGATTCGTAATTTTGGGAAGCTTGGCAACCCCTTTCCATGAAAGTGTTTCTCGCCAGTCACTGCTTAGGGCTACATCAAGAGGAAACAAAACATAGAGATAGAACGTGAAACTACTTTATTGTGTCAAGTTTCAAGAAGCTAGCACAAACCGTGTTGGATTTAGAGTTCCAAATACATCTATCAATATAGGAGAAAACAGAGTGAAACCTAAAAATTCAAACTGTTACTGGAAACGAACGCTTCAACATAGAAGAACGAAATTTGGGGAACCAAGTCGCCTCAGTGTACTGATCATTACCTGAAAGTATCATCCAGTTAGGGTGAAAAAATATTTGCTGAGATTTCTGGAGATTCGTAATTTTTGGAAGCTTGGCAACCCCATTCCATGAAAGTGTTTCTCGCCAGTCACTGCTTAGGGCTACATCAAGAGGAAACAAAACATAGAGATAGAACGTGAAACTACTTTATTGTGTCAAGTTTCAAGAAGCTAGCACAAACCGTGTTGGATTTAGAGTTCCAAATACATCTATCAATATAGGAGAAAACAGAGTGAAACCTAAAAATTCAAACTGTTAGTGGAAACGAACGCTTCAACATAGAAGAACGAAATTTGGGCAACCAAGGCGCCTTAGTTTACTGATCATTACCTGAAAGTATCATCCAGTTTGGGTGAAAAAATATTTGCTGAGATTTCTGGAGATTCGCAATTTTGGGAAGCTTGGCAACCCCTTTCCATGTAAGTGTTTCTCGCCAGTCACTGCTTAGGGATACATCAAGAGGAAACAAACATAGAGATAGAACGTGAAACTACTTTATTGTGTCAAGTTTCAAGAAGCTAGCACAAACCGTGTTGGATTTAGAGTTCCAAATACATCTATCAATATAGGAGAAAACAGAGTGAAACCTAAAAATTCAAACTGTTAGTGGAAACGAACGCTTCAACATAGAAGAACGAAATTTGGGCAACCAAGGCGCCTTAGTTTACTGATCATTACCTGAAAGTATCATCCAGTTTGGGTGAAAAAATATTTGCTGAGATTTCTGGAGATTCGTAATTTTGGGTAGCTTGGCAACCCCTTTCCATGTAAGTGTTTCTCGCCAGTCACTGCTTAGGGATTCATCAAGAGGAAACAAAACATAGAGATAGAACGTGAAACTACTTTATTGTGTCAAGTTTCAAGAAGCTAGCACAAACCGTGTTGGATTTAGAGTTCCAAATACATCTATCAATATAGGAGAAAACAGAGTAAAACCTAAAAATTCAAACTGTTACTGGAAACGAACGCTTCAACATAGAAGAACGAAATTTGGGGAACCAAGTGGCCTCAGTGTACTGATCATTACCTGAAAGTATCATCCAGTTAGGGTGAAAAAATATTTGCTGATATTTCGGGAGATTCGTAATTTTTGGAAGCTTGGCAACCCCATTCCATGAAAGTGTTTCTCGACAGTCACTGCTTAGGGCTACATCAAGAGGAAACAAAACATAGTGATAGAACGTGAAACTACTTTATTGTGTCAAGTTTCAAGAAGCTAGCACAAACCGTGTTGGATTTAGAGTTCCAAATACATCTATCAATACAGGGGAAAACAGAGTGAAACCTAAAAATTCAAACTGTTACTGGAAACGAACGCTTCAACATAGAAGAACGAAATTTGGGGAACCCAGTCGCCTTAGTGTACTGATCATTACCTGAAAGTATCATCCAGTTTGGGTGAAAAAATATTTGCTGAGATTTCTGGAGATTCGTAATTTTGGGAAGCTTGGCAACCCCTTTACATGAAAGTGTTTTTCGCCAGTCACTGCTTAGGGCTACATCAAGAGGAAACAAAACATAGAGATAGAACGTGAAACTACTTTATTGTGTCAAGTTTCAAGAAGCTAGAACAAACCGTGTTGGATTTAGAGTTCCAAATACAACTATCAATATAGGAGAAAACAGAGTGAAACCTAAAAATTCAAACTGTTAGTGGAAACGAACGCTTCAACATAGAAGAACGAAATTTGGGGAACCAAGTCGCCTTAGTTTACTGATCATTACCTGAAAGTATCATCCAGTTTGGGTGAAAAAATATTTGCTGAGATTTCTGGAGATTCGTAATTTTGGGAAGCTTGGCAACCCCTTTCCATGTAAGTGTTTCTCGCCAGTCACTGCTTAGGGCTACATCAAGAGGAAACAAAACATAGAGATAGAACGTGAAACTACTTTATTGTGTCAAGTTTCAAGAAGCTAGCACAAACCGTGTTGGATTTAGAGTTCCAAATACATCTATCAATATAGGAGAAAACAGAGTGAAACCTAAAAATTCAAACTGTTACTGGAAACGAACGCTTCAACATAGAAGAACGAAATTTGGGGAACCAAGTCGCCTTAGTTTACTGATCATTACCTGAAAGTATCATCCAGTTTGGGTGAAAAAATATTTGCTGAGATTTCTGGAGATTCGTAATTTTGGGAAGCTTGGCAACCCCTTTCCATGTAAGTGTTTCTCGCCAGTCACTGCTTAGGGCTACATCAAGAGGAAACAAAACATAGAGATAGAACGTGAAACTACTTTATTGTGTCAAGTTTCAAGAAGCTAGCACAAACCGTGTTGGATTTAGAGTTCCAAATACATCTATCAATATAGGAGAAAACAGAGTGAAACCTAAAAATTCAAACTGTTACTGGAAACGAACGCTTCAACATAGAAGAACGAAATTTGGGGAACCAAGTCGCCTCAGTGTACTGATCATTACCTGAAAGTATCATCCATTTTGGGGGAAAAAATATTTGCTGTGATTTCTGGAGATTCGTAATTTTGGGAAGCTTGGCAACCCCTTTCCATGAAAGTGTTTCTCGCCAGTCACTGCTTAGGGCTACATCAAGAGGAAACAAAACATAGAGATAGAACGTGAAACTACTTTATTGTGTCAAGTTTCAAGAAGCTAGCACAAACCGTGTTGGATTTAGAGTTCCAAATACATCTATCAATATAGGAGAAAACAGAGTGAAACCTAAAAATTCAAACTGTTACTGGAAACGAACGCTTCAACATAGAAGAACGAAATTTGGGGAACCAAGTGGCCTCAGTGTACTGATCATTACCTGAAAGTATCATCCAGTTAGGGTGAAAAAATATTTGCTGAGATTTCTGGAGATTCGTAATTTTGGGAAGCTTGGCAACCCCATTCCATGAAAGTATTTCTCGCCAGTCACTGCTTAGGGCTACATCAAGAGGAAACAAAACATAGAGATAGAACGTGAAACTACTTTATTGTGTCAAGTTTCAAGAAGCTAGCACAAACCGTGTTGGATTTAGAGTTCCAAATACATCTATCAATCCAAGAGAAAACAGAGTGAAACCTAAAAATTCAAACTGTTACTGGAAACAAACGCTTCAACATAGAAGAACGAAATTTGGGGAACCAAGTCGCCTTAGTGTACTGATCATTACCTGAAAGTATCATCCAGTTTGGGTGAAAAAATATTTGCTGAGATTTCTGGAGATTCGTAATTTTGGGAAGCTTGGCAACCCCTTTCCATGAAAGGGTTTCTCGCCAGTCACTGCTTAGGGGTACATCAAGAGGAAACAAAACATAGAGATAGAACGTGAAACTACTTTATTGTGTCAAGTTTCAAGAAGCTAGCACAAAACGTGTTGGATTTAGAGTTCCAAATACATCTATCAATACAGGAGAAAACAGAGTGAAACCTAAAAATTCAAACTGTTACTGGAAACGAACGCTTCAACATAGAAGAACGAAATTTGGGGAACCAAGTCGCCTCAGTGTACTGATCATTACCTGAAAGTATCATCCATTTTGGGTGAAAAAATATTTGCTGTGATTTCTGGAGATTCGTAATTTTGGGAAGCTTGGCAACCCCTTTCCATGAAAGTGTTTCTCGCCAGTCACTGCTTAGGGATTCATCAAGAGGAAACAAAACATAGATATAGAACGAGAAACTACTTTTTTGTGTCAAGTTTCAAGAAGCTAGCACAAACCGTGTTGGATTTAGAGTTCCAAATACATCTATCAATATAGGAGAAAACAGAGTGAAACCTAAAAATTCAAACTGTTACTGGAAACGAACGCTTCAACATAGAAGAACGAAATTTGGGGAACCAAGTCGCCTCAGTGTACTGATCATTACCTGAAAGTATCATCCATTTTGGGTAAAAAATATTTGCTGTGATTTCTGGAGATTCGTAATTTTGGGAAGCTTGGCAACCCCTTTCCATGAAAGTGTTTCTCGCCAGTCACTGCTTAGGGCTACATCAAGAGGAAACAAAACATAGAGATAGAACGTGAAACTACTTTATTGTGTCAAGTTTCAAGAAGCTAGCACAAACCGTGTTGGATTTAGAGTTCCAAATACATCTATCAATATAGGAGAAAACAGAGTGAAACCTAAAAATTCAAACTGTTACTGGAAACGAACGCTTCAACATAGAAGAACGAAATTTGGGGAACCAAGTCGCCTCAGTGTACTGATCATTACCTGAAAGTATCATCCAGTTAGGGTGAAAAAATATTTGCTGAGATTTCTGGAGATTCGTAATTTTTGGAAGCTTGGCAACCCCATTCCATGAAAGTGTTTCTCGCCAGTCACTGCTTAGGGCTACATCAAGAGGAAACAAAACATAGAGATAGAACGTGAAACTACTTTATTGTGTCAAGTTTCAAGAAGCTAGCACAAACCGTGTTGGATTTAGAGTTCCAAATACATCTATCAATATAGGAGAAAACAGAGTGAAACCTAAAAATTCAAACTGTTAGTGGAAACGAACGCTTCAACATAGAAGAACGAAATTTGGGCAACCAAGGCGCCTTAGTTTACTGATCATTACCTGAAAGTATCATCCAGTTTGGGTGAAAAAATATTTGCTGAGATTTCTGGAGATTCGTAATTTTGGGAAGCTTGGCAACCCCTTTCCATGTAAGTGTTTCTCGCCAGTCACTGCTTAGGGATACATCAAGAGGAAACAAAACATAGAGATAGAACGTGAAACTACTTTATTGTGTCAAGTTTCAAGAAGCTAGCACAAACCGTGTTGGATTTAGAGTTCCAAATACATCTATCAATATAGGAGAAAACAGAGTGAAACCTAAAAATTCAAACTGTTAGTGGAAACGAACGCTTCAACATAGAAGAACGAAATTTGGGCAACCAAGGCGCCTTAGTTTACTGATCATTACCTGAAAGTATCATCCAGTTTGGGTGAAAAAATATTTGCTGAGATTTCTGGAGATTCGTAATTTTGGGAAGCTTGGCAACCCCTTTCCATGTAAGTGTTTCTCGCCAGTCACTGCTTAGGGATTCATCAAGAGGAAACAAAACATAGAGATAGAACGTGAAACTACTTTATTGTGTCAAGTTTCAAGAAGCTAGCACAAACCGTGTTGGATTTAGAGTTCCAAATACATCTATCAATATAGGAGAAAACAGAGTGAAACCTAAAAATTCAAACTGTTACTGGAAACGAACGCTTCAACATAGAAGAACGAAATTTGGGGAACCAAGTGGCCTCAGTGTACTGATCATTACCTGAAAGTATCATCCAGTTAGGGTGAAAAAATATTTGCTGATAATTCGGGAGATTCGTAATTTTTGGAAGCTTGGCAACCCCATTCCATGAAAGTGTTTCTCGACAGTCACTGCTTAGGGCTACATCAAGAGGAAACAAAACATAGAGATAGAACGTGAAACTACTTTATTGTGTCAAGTTTCAAGAAGCTAGCACAAACCGTGTTGGATTTAGAGTTCCAAATACATCTATCAATACAGGGGAAAACAGAGTGAAACCTAAAAATTCAAACTGTTACTGGAAACGAACGCTTCAACATAGAAGAACGAAATTTGGGGAACCCAGTCGCCTTAGTGTACTGATCATTACCTGAAAGTATCATCCAGTTTGGGTGAAAAAATATTTGCTGAGATTTCTGGAGATTCGTAATTTTGGGAAGCTTGGCAACCCCTTTACATGAAAGTGTTTCTCGCCAGTCACTGCTTAGGGCTACATCAAGAGGAAACAAAACATAGAGATAGAACGTGAAACTACTTTATTGTGTCAAGTTTCAAGAAGCTAGAACAAACCGTGTTGGATTTAGAGTTCCAAATACAACTATCAATATAGGAGAAAACAGAGTGAAACCTAAAAATTCAAACTGTTAGTGGAAACGAACGCTTCAACATAGAAGAACGAAATTTGGGGAACCAAGTCGCCTTAGTTTACTGATCATTACCTGAAAGTATCATCCAGTTTGGGTGAAAAAATATTTGCTGAGATTTCTGGAGATTCGTAATTTTGGGAAGCTTGGCAACCCCTTTCCATGTAAGTGTTTCTCGCCAGTCACTGCTTAGGGCTACATCAAGAGGAAACAAAACATAGAGATAGAACGTGAAACTACTTTATTGTGTCAAGTTTCAAGAAGCTAGCACAAACCGTGTTGGATTTAGAGTTCCAAATACATCTATCAATATAGGAGAAAACAGAGTGAAACCTAAAAATTCAAACTGTTACTGGAAACGAACGCTTCAACATAGAAGAACGAAATTTGGGGAACCAAGTCGCCGCAGTGTACTGATCATTACCTGAAAGTATCATCCATTTTGGGTGAAAAAATATTTGCTGTGATTTCTGGAGATTCGTAATTTTGGGAAGCTTGGCAACCCCTTTCCATGAAAGTGTTTCTCGCCAGTCACTGCTTAGGGCTACATCAAGAGGAAACAAAACATAGAGATAGAACGTGAAACTACTTTATTGTGTCAAGTTTCAAGAAGCTAGCACAAACCGTGTTGGATTTAGAGTTCCAAATACATCTATCAATATAGGAGAAAACAGAGTGAAACCTAAAAATTCAAACTGTTACTGGAAACGAACGCTTCAACATAGAAGAACGAAATTTGGGGAACCAAGTGGCCTCAGTGTACTGATCATTACCTGAAAGTATCATCCAGTTAGGGTGAAAAAATATTTGCTGATATTTCGGGAGATTCGTAATTTTTGGAAGCTTGGCAACCCCATTCCATGAAAGTGTTTCTCGACAGTCACTGCTTAGGGCTACATCAAGAGGAAACAAAACATAGAGATAGAACGTGAAACTACTTTATTGTGTCAAGTTTCAAGAAGCTAGCACAAACCGTGTTGGATTTAGAGTTCCAAATACATCTATCTATATAGGAGAAAACAGAGTGAAACCTAAAAATTCAAACTGTTACTGGAAACGAACGCTTCAACATAGAAGAACGAAATTTGGGGAACCCAGTCGCCTTAGTGTACTGATCATTACCTGAAAGTATCATCCAGTTTGGGTGAAAAAATATTTGCTGAGATTTCTGGAGATTCGTAATTTTGGGAAGCTTGGCAACCCCATTCCATGAAAGTATTTCTCGCCAGTCACTGCTTAGGGCTACATCAAGAGGAAACAAAACATAGAGATAGAACGTGAAACTACTTTATTGTGTCAAGTTTCAAGAAGCTAGCACAAACCGTGTTGGATTTAGAGTTCCAAATACATCTATCAATCCAAGAGAAAACAGAGTGAAACCTAAAAATTCAAACTGTTACTGGAAACAAACGCTTCAACATAGAAGAACGAAATTTGGGGAACCAAGTCGCCTTAGTGTACTGATCATTACCTGAAAGTATCATCCAGTTTGGGTGAAAAAATATTTGCTGAGATTTCTGGAGATTCGTAATTTTGGGAAGCTTGGCAACCCCTTTCCATGAAAGGGTTTCTCGCCAGTCACTGCTTAGGGGTACATCAATAGGAAACAAAACATAGAGATAGAACGTGAAACTACTTTATTGTGTCAAGTTTCAAGAAGCTAGCACAAACCGTGTTGGATTTAGAGTTCCAAATACATCTATCAATACAGGAGAAAACAGAGTGAAACCTAAAAATTCAAACTGTTACTGGAAACGAACGCTTCAACATAGAAGAACGAAATTTGGGGAACCCAGTCGCCTTAGTGTACTGATCATTACCTGAAAGTATCATCCAGTTTGGGTGAAAAAATATTTGCTGAGATTTCTGGAGATTCGTAATTTTGGGAAGCTTGGCAACCCCTTTACATGAAAGTGTTTCTCGCCAGTCACTGCTTAGGGCTACATCAAGAGGAAACAAAACATAGAGATAGAACGTGAAACTACTTTATTGTGTCAAGTTTCAAGAAGCTAGCACAAACCGTGTTGGATTTAGAGTTCCAAATACAACTATCAATATAGGAGAAAACAGAGTGAAACCTAAAAATTCAAACTGTTACTGGAAACGAACGCTTCAACATAGAAGAACGAAATTTGGGGAACCAAGTCGCCTTAGGGTACTGATCATTACCTGAAAGTATCATCCAGTTTGGGTGAAAAAATATTTGCTGAGATTTCTGGAGATTCGTAATTTTTGGAAGCTTGGCAACCCCTTTCCATGAAAGTGTTTCTCGCCAGTCACTGCTTAGGGCTACATCAAGAGGAAACAAAACATAGAGATAGAATGTGAAACTACTTTATTGTGTCAAGTTTCAAGAAGCTAGCACAAACCGTGTTGGATTTAGAGTTCCAAATACATCTATCAATATAGGAGAAAACAGAGTGAAACCTAAAAATTCAAACTGTTACTGGAAACGAACGCTTCAACATAGAAGAACGAAAGTTGGGGAACCAAGTCGCCTCAGTGTACTGATCATTACCTGAAAGTATCATCCATTTTGGGTGAAAAAATATTTGCTGTGATTTCTGGAGATTCGTAATTTTGGGAAGCTTGGCAACCCCTTTCCATGAAAGTGTTTCTCGCCAGTCACTGCTTAGGGATTCATCAAGAGGAAACAAAACATAGATATAGAACGAGAAACTACTTTTTTGTGTCAAGTTTCAAGAAGCTAGCACAAACCGTGTTGGATTTAGAGTTCCAAATATATCTATCAATATAGGAGAAAACAGAGTGAAACCTAAAAATTCAAACTGTTACTGGAAACGAACGCTTCAACATAGAAGAACGAAATTTGGGGAACCAAGTCGCCTTAGTGTACTGATCATTACCTGAAAGTATCATCCAGTTTGGGTGAAAAAATATTTGCTGAGATTTCTGGAGATTCGTAATTTTGGGAAGCTTGGCAACCCCTTTCCATGAAAGTGTTTCTCGCCAGTCACTGCTTAGGGATACATCAAGAGGAAACAAAACATAGAGATAGAACGTGAAACTACTTTATTGTGTCAAGTTTCAAGAAGCTAGCACAAACCGTGTTGGATTTAGAGTTCCAAATACATCTATCAATACAGGAGAAAACAGAGTGAAACCTAAAAATTCAAACTGTTACTGGAAACGAACGCTTCAACATAGAAGAACGAAATTTGGGGAACCAAGTCGCCGCAGTGTACTGATCATTACCTGAAAGTATCATCCATTTTGGGTGAAAAAATATTTGCTGTGATTTCTGGAGATTCGTAATTTTGGGAAGCTTGGCAACCCCTTTCCATGAAAGTGTTTCTCGCCAGTCACTGCTTAGGGCTACATCAAGAGGAAACAAAACATAGAGATAGAACGTGAAACTACTTTATTGTGTCAAGTTTCAAGAAGCTAGCACAAACCGTGTTGGATTTAGAGTTCCAAATACATCTATCAATATAGGAGAAAACAGAGTGAAACCTAAAAATTCAAACTGTTACTGGAAACGAACGCTTCAACATAGAAGAACGAAATTTGGGGAACCAAGTGGCCTCAGTGTACTGATCATTACCTGAAAGTATCATCCAGTTAGGGTGAAAAAATATTTGCTGATATTTCGGGAGATTCGTAATTTTTGGAAGCTTGGCAACCCCATTCCATGAAAGTGTTTCTCGACAGTCACTGCTTAGGGCTACATCAAGAGGAAACAAAACATAGAGATAGAACGTGAAACTACTTTATTGTGTCAAGTTTCAAGAAGCTAGCACAAACCGTGTTGGATTTAGAGTTCCAAATACATCTATCTATATAGGAGAAAACAGAGTGAAACCTAAAAATTCAAACTGTTACTGGAAACGAACGCTTCAACATAGAAGAACGAAATTTGGGGAACCCAGTCGCCTTAGTGTACTGATCATTACCTGAAAGTATCATCCAGTTTGGGTGAAAAAATATTTGCTGAGATTTCTGGAGATTCGTAATTTTGGGAAGCTTGGCAACCCCATTCCATGAAAGTATTTCTCGCCAGTCACTGCTTAGGGCTACATCAAGAGGAAACAAAACATAGAGATAGAACGTGAAACTACTTTATTGTGTCAAGTTTCAAGAAGCTAGCACAAACCGTGTTGGATTTAGAGTTCCAAATACATCTATCAATCCAAGAGAAAACAGAGTGAAACCTAAAAATTCAAACTGTTACTGGAAACAAACGCTTCAACATAGAAGAACGAAATTTGGGGAACCAAGTCGCCTTAGTGTACTGATCATTACCTGAAAGTATCATCCAGTTTGGGTGAAAAAATATTTGCTGAGATTTCTGGAGATTCGTAATTTTGGGAAGCTTGGCAACCCCTTTCCATGAAAGGGTTTCTCGCCAGTCACTGCTTAGGGGTACATCAATAGGAAACAAAACATAGAGATAGAACGTGAAACTACTTTATTGTGTCAAGTTTCAAGAAGCTAGCACAAACCGTGTTGGATTTAGAGTTCCAAATACATCTATCAATACAGGAGAAAACAGAGTGAAACCTAAAAATTCAAACTGTTACTGGAAACGAACGCTTCAACATAGAAGAACGAAATTTGGGGAACCCAGTCGCCTTAGTGTACTGATCATTACCTGAAAGTATCATCCAGTTTGGGTGAAAAAATATTTGCTGAGATTTCTGGAGATTCGTAATTTTGGGAAGCTTGGCAACCCCTTTACATGAAAGTGTTTCTCGCCAGTCACTGCTTAGGGCTACATCAAGAGGAAACAAAACATAGAGATAGAACGTGAAACTACTTTATTGTGTCAAGTTTCAAGAAGCTAGCACAAACCGTGTTGGATTTAGAGTTCCAAATACAACTATCAATATAGGAGAAAACAGAGTGAAACCTAAAAATTCAAACTGTTACTGGAAACGAACGCTTCAACATAGAAGAACGAAATTTGGGGAACCAAGTCGCCTTAGGGTACTGATCATTACCTGAAAGTATCATCCAGTTTGGGTGAAAAAATATTTGCTGAGATTTCTGGAGATTCGTAATTTTTGGAAGCTTGGCAACCCCTTTCCATGAAAGTGTTTCTCGCCAGTCACTGCTTAGGGCTACATCAAGAGGAAACAAAACATAGAGATAGAATGTGAAACTACTTTATTGTGTCAAGTTTCAAGAAGCTAGCACAAACCGTGTTGGATTTAGAGTTCCAAATACATCTATCAATATAGGAGAAAACAGAGTGAAACCTAAAAATTCAAACTGTTACTGGAAACGAACGCTTCAACATAGAAGAACGAAAGTTGGGGAACCAAGTCGCCTCAGTGTACTGATCATTACCTGAAAGTATCATCCATTTTGGGTGAAAAAATATTTGCTGTGATTTCTGGAGATTCGTAATTTTGGGAAGCTTGGCAACCCCTTTCCATGAAAGTGTTTCTCGCCAGTCACTGCTTAGGGATTCATCAAGAGGAAACAAAACATAGATATAGAACGAGAAACTACTTTTTTGTGTCAAGTTTCAAGAAGCTAGCACAAACCGTGTTGGATTTAGAGTTCCAAATACATCTATCAATATAGGAGAAAACAGAGTGAAACCTAAAAATTCAAACTGTTACTGGAAACGAACGCTTCAACATAGAAGAACGAAATTTGGGGAACCAAGTCGCCTTAGTGTACTGATCATTACCTGAAAGTATCATCCAGTTTGGGTGAAAAAATATTTGCTGAGATTTCTGGAGATTCGTAATTTTGGGAAGCTTGGCAACCCCTTTCCATGAAAGTGTTTCTCGCCAGTCACTGCTTAGGGATACATCAAGAGGAAACAAAACATAGAGATAGAACGTGAAACTACTTTATTGTGTCAAGTTTCAAGAAGCTAGCACAAACCGTGTTGGATTTAGAGTTCCAAATACATCTATCAATACAGGAGAAAACAGAGTGAAACCTAAAAATTCAAACTGTTACTGGAAACGAACGCTTCAACATAGAAGAACGAAATTTGGGGAACCAAGTCGCCTTAGTTTACTGATCATTACCTGAAAGTATCATCCAGTTTGGGTGAAAAAATATTTGCTGAGATTTCTGGAGATTCGTAATTTTGGGAAGCTTGGCAACCCCTTTCCATGTAAGTGTTTCTCGCCAGTCACTGCTTAGGGCTACATCAAGAGGAAACAAAACATAGAGATAGAACGTGAAACTACTTTATTGTGTCAAGTTTCAAGAAGCTAGCACAAACCGTGTTGGATTTAGAGTTCCAAATACATCTATCAATACAAGAGAAAACAGAGTGAAACCTAAAAATTCAAACTGTTACTGGAAACGAACGCTTCAACATAGAAGAACGAAATTTGGGGAACCAAGTCGCCTCAGTGTACTGATCATTACCTGAAAGTATCATCCAGTTAGGGTGAAAAAATATTTGCTTATATTTCGGGAGATTCGTAATTTTTGGAAGCTTGGCAACCCCATTCCATGAAAGTGTTTCTCGACAGTCACTGCTTAGGGCTACATCAAGAGGAAACAAAACATAGAGATAGAATGTGAAACTACTTTATTGTGTCAAGTTTCAAGAAGCTAGCACAAACCGTGTTGGATTTAGAGTTCCAAATACATCTATCTATATAGGAGAAAACAGAGTGAAACCTAAAAATTCAAACTGTTACTGGAAACGAACGCTTCAACATAGAAGAACGAAATTTGGGGAACCAAGTCGCCTTAGTGTACTTATCATTACCTGAAAGTATCATCCAGTTTGGGTGAAAAAATATTTGCTGAGATTTCTGGAGATTCGTAATTTTGGGAAGCTTGGCAACCCCTTTCCATGAAAGGGTTTCTCGCCAGTCACTGCTTAGGGGTACATCAAGAGGAAACAAAACATAGAGATAGAAGGTGAAACTACTTTATTGTGTCAAGTTTCAAGAAGCTAGCACAAAACGTGTTGGATTTAGAGTTCCAAATACATCTATCAATACAGGAGAAAACAGAGTGAAACCTAAAAATTCAAACTGTTACTGGAAACGAACGCTTCAACATAGAAGAACGAAATTTGGGGAACCAAGTCGCCTCAGTGTACTGATCATTACCTGAAAGTATCATCCATTTTGGGTGAAAAAATATTTGCTGTGATTTCTGGAGATTCGTAATTTTGGGAAGCTTGGCAACCCCTTTCCATTTAAGTGTTTCTCGCCAGTCACTGCTTAGGGCTACATCAAGAGGAAACAAAACATAGAGATAGAACGTGAAACTACTTTATTGTGTCAAGTTTCAAGAAGCTAGCACAAACCGTGTTGGATTTAGAGTTCCAAATACATCTATCAATACAAGAGAAAACAGAGTGAAACCTAAAAATTCAAACTGTTACTGGAAACGAACGCTTCAACATAGAAGAACGAAATTTGGGGAACCAAGTCGCCTCAGTGTACTGATCATTACCTGAAAGTATCATCCAGTTAGGGTGAAAAAATATTTGCTGATATTTCGGGAGATTCGTAATTTTTGGAAGCTTGGCAACCCCATTCCATGAAAGTGTTTCTCGACAGTCACTGCTTAGGGCTACATCAAGAGGAAACAAAACATAGAGATAGAATGTGAAACTACTTTATTGTGTCAAGTTTCAAGAAGCTAGCACAAACCGTGTTGGATTTAGAGTTCCAAATACATCTATCTATATAGGAGAAAACAGAGTGAAACCTAAAAATTCAAACTGTTACTGGAAACGAACGCTTCAACATAGAAGAACGAAATTTGGGGAACCAAGTCGCCTTAGTGTGCTTATCATTACCTGAAAGTATCATCCAGTTTGGGTGAAAAAATATTTGCTGAGATTTCTGGAGATTCGTAATTTTGGGAAGCTTGGCAACCCCTTTCCATGAAAGGGTTTCTCGCCATTCACTGCTTAGGGGTACATCAAGAGGAAACAAAACATAGAGATAGAAGGTGAAACTACTTTATTGTGTCAAGTTTCAAGAAGCTAGCACAAAACGTGTTGGATTTAGAGTTCCAAATACATCTATCAATACAGGAGAAAACAGAGTGAAACCTAAAAATTCAAACTGTTACTGGAAACGAACGCTTCAACATAGAAGAACGAAATTTGGGGAACCAAGTCGCCTCAGTGTACTGATCATTACCTGAAAGTATCATCCATTTTGGGTGAAAAAATATTTGCTGTGATTTCTGGAGATTCGTAATTTTGGGAAGCTTGGCAACCCCTTTCCATGAAAGTGTTTCTCGCCAGTCACTGCTTAGGGATTCATCAAGAGGAAACAAAACATAGATATAGAACGAGAAACTACTTTTTTGTGTCAAGTTTCAAGAAGCTAGCACAAACCGTGTTGGATTTAGAGTTCCAAATACATCTATCAATATAGGAGAAAACAGAGTGAAACCTAAAAATTCAAACTGTTACTGGAAACGAACGCTTCAACATAGAAGAACGAAATTTGGGGAACCCAGTCGCCTTAGTGTACTGATCATTACCTGAAAGTATCATCCAGTTTGGGTGAAAAAATATTTGCTGAGATTTCTGGAGATTCGTAACTTTGGGAAGCTTGGCAACCCCTTTCCATGAAAGTGTTTCTCGCCAGTCACTGCTTAGGGCTACATCAAGAGGAAACAAAACATAGAGATAGAACGTGAAACTACTTTATTGTGTCAAGTTTCAAGAAGCTAGCACAAACCGTGTTGGATTTAGAGTTCCAAATACATCTATCAATACAGGAGAAAACAGAGTGAAACCTAAAAATTCAAACTGTTAGTGGAAACGAACGCTTCAACATAGAAGAACGAAATTTGGGGAACCAAGTCGCCTTAGTTTACTGATCATTACCTGAAAGTATCATCCAGTTTGGGTGAAAAAATATTTGCTGAGATTTCTGGAGATTCGTAATTTTGGGAAGCTTGGCAACCCCTTTCCATGTAAGTGTTTCTCGCCAGTCACTGCTTAGGGCTACATCAAGAGGAAACAAAACATAGAGATAGAACGTGAAACTACTTTATTGTGTCAAGTTTCAAGAAGCTAGCACAAACCGTGTTGGATTTAGAGTTCCAAATACATCTATCAATACAAGAGAAAACAGAGTGAAACCTAAAAATTCAAACTGTTACTGGAAACGAACGCTTCAACATAGAAGAACGAAATTTGGGGAACCCAGTCGCCTTAGTGTACTGATCATTACCTAAAAGTATCATCCAGTTTGGGTGAAAAAATATTTGCTGAGATTTCTGGAGATTCGTAATTTTGGGAAGCTTGGCAACCCCTTTACATGAAAGTGTTTCTCGCCAGTCACTGCTTAGGGCTACATCAAGAGGAAACAAAACATAGAGATAGAACGTGAAACTACTTTATTGTGTCAAGTTTCAAGAAGCTAGCACAAACCGTGTTGGATTTAGAGTTCCAAATACAACTATCAATATAGGAGAAAACAGAGTGAAACCTAAAAATTCAAACTGTTAGTGGAAACGAACGCTTCAACATAGAAGAACGAAATTTGGGGAACCAAGTCGCCTTAGTTTACTGATCATTACCTGAAAGTATCATCCAGTTTGGGTGAAAAAATATTTGCTGAGATTTCTGGAGATTCGTAATTTTGGGAAGCTTGGCAACCCCTTTCCATGTAAGTGTTTCTCGCCAGTCACTGCTTAGGGCTACATCAAGAGGAAACAAAACATAGAGATAGAACGTGAAACTACTTTATTGTGTCAAGTTTCAAGAAGCTAGCACAAACCGTGTTGGATTTAGAGTTCCAAATACATCTATCAATACAAGAGAAAACAGAGTGAAACCTAAAAATTCAAACTGTTACTGGAAACGAACGCTTCAACATAGAAGAACGAAATTTGGGGAACCAAGTCGCCTCAGTGTACTGATCATTACCTGAAAGTATCATCCAGTTAGGGTGAAAAAATATTTGCTGATATTTCGGGAGATTCGTAATTTTTGGAAGCTTGGCAACCCCATTCCATGAAAGTGTTTCTCGACAGTCACTGCTTAGGGCTACATCAAGAGGAAACAAAACATAGAGATAGAATGTGAAACTACTTTATTGTGTCAAGTTTCAAGAAGCTAGCACAAACCGTGTTGGATTTAGAGTTCCAAATACATCTATCTATATAGGAGAAAACAGAGTGAAACCTAAAAATTCAAACTGTTACTGGAAACGAACGCTTCAACATAGAAGAACGAAATTTGGGGAACCAAGTCGCCTTAGTGTACTTATCATTACCTGAAAGTATCATCCAGTTTGGGTGAAAAAATATTTGCTGAGATTTCTGGAGATTCGTAATTTTGGGAAGCTTGGCAACCCCTTTCCATGAAAGTGTTTCTCGCCAGTCACTGCTTAGGGATTCATCAAGAGGAAACAAAACATAGATATAGAACGAGAAACTACTTTTTTGTGTCAAGTTTCAAGAAGCTAGCACAAACCGTGTTGGATTTAGAGTTCCAAATACATCTATCAATATAGGAGAAAACAGAGTGAAACCTAAAAATTCAAACTGTTACTGGAAACGAACGCTTCAACATAGAAGAACGAAATTTGGGGAACCAAGTCGCCTTAGTGTACTGATCATTACCTGAAAGTATCATCCAGTTTGGGTGAAAAAATATTTGCTGAGATTTCTGGAGATTCGTAATTTTGGGAAGCTTGGCAACCCCTTTCCATGAAAGTGTTTCTCGCCAGTCACTGCTTAGGGATACATCAAGAGGAAACAAAACATAGAGATAGAACGTGAAACTACTTTATTGTGTCAAGTTTCAAGAAGCTAGCACAAACCGTGTTGGATTTAGAGTTCCAAATACATCTATCAATACAGGAGAAAACAGAGTGAAACCTAAAAATTCAAACTGTTACTGGAAACGAACGCTTCAACATAGAAGAACGAAATTTGGGGAACCCAGTCGCCTTAGTGTACTGATCATTACCTGAAAGTATCATCAAGTTTGGGTGAAAAAATATTTGCTGAGATTTCTGGAGATTCGTAATTTTGGGAAGCTTGGCAACCCCTTTACATGAAAGTGTTTCTCGCCAGTCACTGCTTAGGGCTACATCAAGAGGAAACAAAACATAGAGATAGAACGTGAAACTACTTTATTGTGTCAAGTTTCAAGAAGCTAGCACAAACCGTGTTGGATTTAGAGTTCCAAATACAACTATCAATATAGGAGAAAACAGAGTGAAACCTAAAAATTCAAACTGTTAGTGGAAACGAACGCTTCAACATAGAAGAACGAAATTTGGGGAACCAAGTCGCCTTAGTTTACTGATCATTACCTGAAAGTATCATCCAGTTTGGGTGAAAAAATATTTGCTGAGATTTCTGGAGATTCGTAATTTTGGGAAGCTTGGCAACCCCTTTCCATGTAAGTGTTTCTCGCCAGTCACTGCTTAGGGCTACATCAAGAGGAAACAAAACATAGAGATAGAACGTGAAACTACTTTATTGTGTCAAGTTTCAAGAAGCTAGCACAAACCGTGTTGGATTTAGAGTTCCAAATACATCTATCAATACAAGAGAAAACAGAGTGAAACCTAAAAATTCAAACTGTTACTGGAAACGAACGCTTCAACATAGAAGAACGAAATTTGGGGAACCAAGTCGACTTAGGGTACTGATCATTACCTGAAAGTATCATCCAGTTTGGGTGAAAAAATATTTGCTGAGATTTCTGGAGATTCGTAATTTTGGGAAGCTTGGCAACCCCTTTCCATGAAAGTGTTTCTCGCCAGTCACTGCTTAGGGCTACATCAAGAGGAAACAAAACATAGAGATAGAACGTGAAACTACTTTATTGTGTCAAGTTTCAAGAAGCTAGCACAAACCGTGTTGGATTTAGAGTTCCAAATACATCTATCAATATAGGAGAAAACAGAGTGAAACCTAAAAATTCAAACTGTTACTGGAAACGAACGCTTCAACATAGAAGAACGAAATTTGGGGAACCAAGTCGCCTCAGTGTACTGATCATTACCTGAAAGTATCATCCATTTTGGGTGAAAAAATATTTGCTGTGATTTCTGGAGATTCGTAATTTTGGGAAGCTTGGCAACTCCTTTCCATGAAAGTGTTTCTCGCCAGTCACTGCTTAGGGCTACATCAAGAGGAAACAAAACATAGAGATAGAACGTGAAACTACTTTATTGTGTCAAGTTTCAAGAAGCTAGCACAAACCGTGTTGGATTTAGAGTTCCAAATACATCTATCAATATAGGAGAAAACAGAGTGAAACCTAAAAATTCAAACTGTTACTGGAAACGAACGCTTCAACATAGAAGAACGAAATTTGGGGAACCAAGTCGCCTCAGTGTACTGATCATTACCTGCAAGTATCATCCAGTTAGGGTGAAAAAATATTTGCTGATATTTCGGGAGATTCGTAATTTTTGGAAGCTTGGCAACCCCATTCCATGAAAGTGTTTCTCGACAGTCACTGCTTAGGGCTACATCAAGAGGAAACAAAACATAGAGATAGAATGTGAAACTACTTTATTGTGTCAAGTTTCAAGAAGCTAGCAAAAACCGTGTTGGATTTAGAGTTCCAAATACATCTATCTATATAGGAGAAAACAGAGTGAAACCTAAAAATTCAAACTGTTACTGGAAACGAACGCTTCAACATAGAAGAACGAAATTTGGGGAACCAAGTCGCCTTAGTGTACTTATCATTACCTGAAAGTATCATCCAGTTTGGGTGAAAAAATATTTGCTGAGATTTCTGGAGATTCGTAATTTTGGGAAGCTTGGCAACCCCTTTCCATGAAAGGGTTTCTCGCCAGTCACTGCTTAGGGGTACATCAAGAGGAAACAAAACATAGAGATAGAAGGTGAAACTACTTTATTGTGTCAAGTTTCAAGAAGCTAGCACAAAACGTGTTGGATTTAGAGTTCCAAATACATCTATCAATACAGGAGAAAACAGAGTGAAACCTAAAAATTCAAACTGTTACTGGAAACGAACGCTTCAACATAGAAGAACGAAATTTGGGGAACCAAGTCGCCTCAGTGTACTGATCATTACCTGAAAGTATCATCCATTTTGGGTGAAAAAATATTTGCTGTGATTTCTGGAGATTCGTAATTTTGGGAAGCTTGGCAACCCCTTTCCATGAAAGTGTTTCTCGCCAGTCACTGCTTAGGGATTCATCAAGAGGAAACAAAACATAGATATAGAACGAGAAACTACTTTTTTGTGTCAAGTTTCAAGAAGCTAGCACAAACCGTGTTGGATTTAGAGTTCCAAATACATCTATCAATATAGGAGAAAACAGAGTGAAACCTAAAAATTCAAACTGTTACTGGAAACGAACGCTTCAACATAGAAGAACGAAATTTGGGGAACCAAGTCGCCTTAGTGTACTGATCATTACCTGAAAGTATCATCCAGTTTGGGTGAAAAAATATTTGCTGAGATTTCTGGAGATTCGTAATTTTGGGAAGCTTGGCAACCCCTTTCCATGAAAGTGTTTCTCGCCAGTCACTGCTTAGGGATACATCAAGAGGAAACAAAACATAGAGATAGAACGTGAAACTACTTTATTGTGTCAAGTTTCAAGAAGCTAGCACAAACCGTGTTGGATTTAGAGTTCCAAATACATCTATCAATACAGGAGAAAACAGAGTGAAACCTAAAAATTCAAACTGTTACTGGAAACGAACGCTTCAACATAGAAGAACGAAATTTGGGGAACCCAGTCGCCTTAGTGTACTGATCATTACCTGAAAGTATCATCCAGTTTGGGTGAAAAAATATTTGCTGAGATTTCTGGAGATTCGTAATTTTGGGAAGCTTGGCAACCCCTTTACATGAAAGTGTTTCTCGCCAGTCACTGTTTAGGGCTACATCAAGAGGAAACAAAACATAGAGATAGAACGTGAAACTACTTTATTGTGTCAAGTTTCAAGAAGCTAGCACAAACCGTGTTGGATTTAGAGTTCCAAATACAACTATCAATATAGGAGAAAACAGAGTGAAACCTAAAAATTCAAACTGTTAGTGGAAACGAACGCTTCAACATAGAAGAACGAAATTTGGGGAACCAAGTCGCCTTAGTTTACTGATCATTACTTGAAAGTATCATCCAGTTTGGGTGAAAAAATATTTGCTGAGATTTCTGGAGATTCGTAATTTTGGGAAGCTTGGCAACCCCTTTCCATGTAAGTGTTTCTCGCCAGTCACTGCTTAGGGCTACATCAAGAGGAAACAAAACATAGAGATAGAACGTGAAACTACTTTATTGTGTCAAGTTTCAAGAAGCTAGCACAAACCGTGTTGGATTTAGAGTTCCAAATACATCTATCAATACAAGAGAAAACAGAGTGAAACCTAAAAATTCAAACTGTTACTGGAAATGAACGCTTCAACATAGAAGAACGAAATTTGGGGAACCAAGTCGCCTTAGGGTACTGATCATTACCTGAAAGTATCATCCAGTTTGGGTGAAAAAATATTTGCTGAGATTTCTGGAGATTCGTAATTTTGGGAAGCTTGGCAACCCCTTTCCATGAAAGTGTTTCTCGCCAGTCACTGCTTAGGGCTACATCAAGAGGAAACAAAACATAGAGATAGAACGTGAAACTACTTTATTGTGTCAAGTTTCAAGAAGCTAGCACAAACCGTGTTGGATTTAGAGTTCCAAATACATCTATCAATATAGGAGAAAACAGAGTGAAACCTAAAAATTCAAACTGTTACTGGAAACGAACGCTTCAACATAGAAGAATGAAATTTGGGGAACCAAGTCGCCTCAGTGTACTGATCATTACCTGAAAGTATCATCCATTTTGGGTGAAAAAATATTTGCTGTGATTTCTGGAGATTCGTAATTTTGGGAAGCTTGGCAACTCCTTTCCATGAAAGTGTTTCTCGCCAGTCACTGCTTAGGGCTACATCAAGAGGAAACAAAACATAGAGATAGAACGTGAAACTACTTTATTGTGTCAAGTTTCAAGAAGCTAGCACAAACCGTGTTGGATTTAGAGTTCCAAATACATCTATCAATATAGGAGAAAACAGAGTGAAACCTAAAAATTCAAACTGTTACTGGAAACGAACGCTTCAACATAGAAGAACGAAATTTGGGGAACCAAGTCGCCTCAGTGTACTGATCATTACCTGAAAGTATCATCCAGTTAGGGTGAAAAAATATTTGCTGATATTTCGGGAGATTCGTAATTTTTGGAAGCTTGGCAACCCCATTCCATGAAAGTGTTTCTCGACAGTCACTGCTTAGGGCTACATCAAGAGGAAACAAAACATAGAGAGAGAATGTGAAACTACTTTATTGTGTCAAGTTTCAAGAAGCTAGCACAAACCGTGTTGGATTTAGAGTTCCAAATACATCTATCAATATAGGAGAAAACAGAGTGAAACCTAAAAATTCAAACTGTTACTGGAAACGAACGCTTCAACATAGAAGAACGAAATTTGGGGAACCAAGTCGCCTTAGTGTACTTATCATTACCTGAAAGTATCATCCAGTTTGGGTGAAAAAATATTTGCTGAGATTTCTGGAGATTCGTAATTTTGGGAAGCTTGGCAACCCCTTTCCATGAAAGGGTTTCTCGCCAGTCACTGCTTAGGGGTACATCAAGAGGAAACAAAACATAGAGATAGAAGGTGAAACTACTTTATTGTGTCAAGTTTCAAGAAGCTAGCACAAAACGTGTTGGATTTAGAGTTCCAAATACATCTATCAATACAGGAGAAAACAGAGTGAAACCTAAAAATTCAAACTGTTACTGGAAACGAACGCTTCAACATAGAAGAACGAAATTTGGGGAACCAAGTCGCCTCAGTGTACTGATCATTACCTGAAAGTATCATCCATTTTGGGTGAAAAAATATTTGCTGTGATTTCTGGAGATTCGTAATTTTGGGAAGCTTGGCAACCCCTTTCCATGAAAGTGTTTCTCGCCAGTCACTGCTTAGGGATTCATCAAGAGGAAACAAAACATATATATAGAACGAGAAACTACTTTTTTGTGTCAAGTTTCAAGAAGCTAGCACAAACCGTGTTGGATTTAGAGTTCCAAATACATCTATCAATATAGGAGAAAACAGAGTGAAACCTAAAAATTCAAACTGTTACTGGAAACGAACGCTTCAACATAGAAGAACGAAATTTGGGGAACCAAGTCGCCTTAGTGTACTGATCATTACCGGAAAGTATCATCCAGTTTGGGTGAAAAAATATTTGCTGAGATTTCTGGAGATTCGTAATTTTGGGAAGCTTGGCAACCCCTTTCCATGAAAGTGTTTCTCGCCAGTCACTGCTTAGGGATACATCAAGAGGAAACAAAACATAGAGATAGAACGTGAAACTACTTTATTGTGTCAAGTTTCAAGAAGCTAGCACAAACCGTGTTGGATTTAGAGTTCCAAATACATCTATCAATACAGGAGAAAACAGAGTGAAACCTAAAAATTCAAACTGTTACTGGAAACGAACGCTTCAACATAGAAGAACGAAATTTGGGGAACCCAGTCGCCTTAGTGTACTGATCATTACCTGAAAGTATCATCCAGTTTGGGTGAAAAAATATTTGCTGAGATTTCTGGAGATTCGTAATTTTGGGAAGCTTGGCAACCCCTTTACATGAAAGTGTTTCTCGCCAGTCACTGCTTAGGGCTACATCAAGAGGAAACAAAACATAGAGATAGAACGTGAAACTACTTTATTGTGTCAAGTTTCAAGAAGCTAGCACAAACCGTGTTGGATTTAGAGTTCCAAATACAACTATCAATATAGGAGAAAACAGAGTGAAACCTAAAAATTCAAACTGTTAGTGGAAACGAACGCTTCAACATAGAAGAACGAAATTTGGGGAACCAAGTCGCCTTAGTTTACTGATCATTACCTGAAAGTATCATCCAGTTTGGGTGAAAAAATACTTGCTGAGATTTCTGGAGATTCGTAATTTTGGGAAGCTTGGCAACCCCTTTCCATGAAAGTGTTTCTCGCCAGTCACTGCTTAGGGGTACATCAAGAGGAAACAAAACATAGAGATAGAAGGTGAAACTACTTTATTGTGTCAAGTTTCAAGAAGCTAGCACAAAACGTGTTGGATTTAGAGTTCCAAATACATCTATCAATACAGGAGAAAACAGAGTGAAACCTAAAAATTCAAACTGTTACTGGAAACGAACGCTTCAACATAGAAGAACGAAATTTGGGGAACCAAGTCGCCTCAGTGTACTGATCATTACCTGAAAGTATCATCCATTTTGGGTGAAAAAATATTTGCTGTGATTTCTGGAGATTCGTAATTTTGGGAACCTTGGCAACCCCTTTCCATGAAAGTGTTTCTCGCCAGTCACTGCTTAGGGATTCATCAAGAGGAAACAAAACATAGATATAGAACGAGAAACTACTTTTTTGTGTCAAGTTTCAAGAAGCTAGCACAAACCGTGTTGGATTTAGAGTTCCAAATACATCTATCAATATAGGAGAAAACAGAGTGAAACCTAAAAATTCAAACTGTTACTGGAAACGAACGCTTCAACATAGAAGAACGAAATTTGGGGAACCAAGTCGCCTTAGTGTACTGATCATTACCTGAAAGTATCATCCAGTTTGGGTGAAAAAATATTTGCTGAGATTTCTGGAGATTCGTAATTTTGGGAAGCTTGGCAACCCCTTTCCATGAAAGTGTTTCTCGCCAGTCACTGCTTAGGGATACATCAAGAGGAAACAAAACATAGAGATAGAACGTGAAACTACTTTATTGTGTCAAGTTTCAAGAAGCTAGCACAAACCGTGTTGGATTTAGAGTTCCAAATACATCTATCAATACAGGAGAAAACAGAGTGAAACCTAAAAATTCAAACTGTTACTGGAAACGAACGCTTCAACATAGAAGAACGAAATTTGGGGAAAGCAGTCGCCTTAGTGTACTGATCATTACCTGAAAGTATCATCCAGTTTGGGTGAAAAAATATTTGCTGAGATTTCTGGAGATTCGTAATTTTGGGAAGCTTGGCAACCCCTTTACATGAAAGTGTTTCTCGCCAGTCACTGCTTAGGGCTACATCAAGAGGAAACAAAACATAGAGATAGAACGTGAAACTACTTTATTGTGTCAAGTTTCAAGAAGCTAGCACAAACCGTGTTGGATTTAGAGTTCCAAATACAACTATCAATATAGGAGAAAACAGAGTGAAACCTAAAAATTCAAACTGTTAGTGGAAACGAACGCTTCAACATAGAAGAACGAAATTTGGGGAACCAAGTCGCCTTATTTTACTGATCATTACCTGAAAGTATCATCCAGTTTGGGTGAAAAAATACTTGCTGAGATTTCTGGAGATTCGTAATTTTGGGAAGCTTGGCATCCCCTTTCCATGTAAGTGTTTCTCGCCAGTCACTGCTTAGGGCTACATCAAGAGGAAACAAAACATAGAGATAGAACGTGAAAGTACTTTATTGTGTCAAGTTTCAAGAAGCTAGCACAAACCGTGTTGGATTTAGAGTTCCAAATACATCTATCAATACAAGAGAAAACAGAGTGAAACCTAAAAATTCAAACTGTTAGTGGAAACGAACGCTTCAACATAGAAGAACGAAATTTGGGGAACCAAGTCGCCTTAGTTTACTGATCATTACCTGAAAGTATCATCCAGTTTGGGTGAAAAAATATTTGCTGAGATTTCTGGAGATTCGTAATTTTGGGAAGCTTGGCAACCCCTTTCCATGTAAGTGTTTCTCGCCAGTCACTGCTTAGGGCTACATCAAGAGGAAACAAAACATAGAGATAGAACGTGAAACTATTTTATTGTGTCAAGTTTCAAGAAGCTAGCACAAACCGTGTTGGATTTAGAGTTCCAAATACATCTATCAATATAGGAGAAAACAGAGTGAAACCTAAAAATTCAAACTGTTACTGGAAACGAACGCTTCAACATAGAAGAACGAAATTAGGGGAACCAAGTCGCCTCAGTGTACTGATCATTACCTGAAAGTATCATCCAGTTAGGGTGAAAAAATATTTGCTGATATTTCGGGAGATTCGTAATTTTTGGAAGCTTGGCAACCCCATTCCTGAAAGTGTTTCTCGACAGTCACTGCTTAGGGCTACATCAAGAGGAAACAAAACATAGAGATAGAACGTGAAACTACTTTATTGTGTCAAGTTTCAAGAAGCTAGCACAAACCGTGTTGGATTTAGAGTTCCAAATACATCTATCTATATAGGAGAAAACAGAGTGAAACCTAAAAATTCAAACTGTTACTGGAAACGAACGCTTCAACATAGAAGAACGAAATTTGGGGAACCAAGTCGCCTTAGTGTACTTATCATTACCTGAAAGTATCATCCAGTTTGGGTGAAAAAATATTTGCTGAGATTTCTGGAGATTCGTAATTTTGGGAAGCTTGGCAACCCCTTTCCATGAAAGGGTTTCTCGCCAGTCACTGCTTAGGGGTACATCAAGAGGAAACAAAACATAGAGATAGAAGGTGAAACTACTTTATTGTGTCAAGTTTCAAGAAGCTAGCACAAACCGTGTTGGATTTAGAGTTCCAAATACATCTATCAATATAGGAGAAAACAGAGTGAAACCTAAAAATTCAAACTGTTACTGGAAACGAACGCTTCAACATAGAAGAACGAAATTTGGGGAACCAAGTCGCCTTAGTGTACTGATCATTACCTGAAAGTATCATCCAGTTTGGGTGAAAAAATATTTGCTGAGATTTCTGGAGATTCGTAATTTTGGGAAGCTTGGCAACCCCTTTCCATGAAAGTGTTTCTCGCCAGTCACTGCTTAGGGATTCATCAAGAGGAAACAAAACATAGATATAGAACGAGAAACTACTTTTTTGTGTCAAGTTTCTAGAAGCTAGCACAAACCGTGTTGGATTTAGAGTTCCAAATACATCTATCAATATAGGAGAAAACAGAGTGAAACCTAAAAATTCAAACTGTTACTGGAAACGAACGCTTCAACATAGAAGAACGAAATTTGGGGAACCAAGTCGCCTTAGTGTACTGATCATTACCTGAAAGTATCATCCATTTTGGGTGAAAAAATATTTGCTGTGATTTCTGGAGATTCGTAATTTTGGGAAGCTTGGCAACCCCTTTCCATGAAAGTGTTTCTCGCCAGTCACTGCTTAGGGCTACATCAAGAGGAAACAAAACATGGAGATAGAACGTGAAACTACTTTATTGTGTCAAGTTTCAAGAAGCTAGCACAAACCGTGTTGGATTTAGAGTTCCAAATACATCTATCAATATAGGAGAGAACAGAGTGAAACCTAAAAATTCAAACTGTTACTGGAAACGAACGCTTCAACATAGAAGAACGGAATTTGGGGAACCAAGTCGCCTCAGTGTACTGATCATTACCTGAAAGTATCATCCAGTTAGGGTGAATAAATATTTGCTGATATTTCGGGAGATTCGTAATTTTTGGAAGCTTGGCAACCCCTTTCCATGAAAGTGTTTCTCGACAGTCACTGCTTAGGGCTACATAAAGAGGAAACAAAACATAGAGATAGAACGTGAAAGTACTTTATTGTGTCAAGTTTCAAGAAGCTAGCACAAACCGTGTTGGATTTAGAGTTCCAAATACATCTATCAATATAGGAGAAAACAGAGTGAAACCTAAAAATTCAAACTGTTACTGGAAACGAACGCTTCAACATAGAAGAACGAAATTTGGGGAACCAAGTCGCCTTAGTGTACTTATCATTACCTGAAAGTATCATCCAGTTTGGGTGAAAAAATATTTGCTGAGATTTCTGGAGATTCGTAATTTTGGGAAGCTTGGCAACCCCATTCCATGAAAGTGTTTCTCGCCTGTCACTGCTTAGGGCTACATCAAGAGGAAACAAAACATAGAGATAAAACGTGAAACTACTTTATTGTGTCAAGTTTCAAGAAGCTAGCACAAACCGTGTTGGATTTAGAGTTCCAAATACATCTATCAATACAAGAGAAAACAGAGTGAAACCTAAAAATTCAAACTGTTACTGGAAACGAACGCTTCAACATAGAAGAACGAAATTTGGGGAACCAAGTCGCCTTAGTGTACTGATCATTACCTGAAAGTATCATCCAGTTTGGGTGAAAAAATATTTGCTGAGATTTCTGGAGATTCGTAATTTTGGGAAGCTTGGCAACCCCTTTCCATGAAAGGGTTTCTCGCCAGTCACTGCTTAGGGGTACATCAAGAGGAAACAAAACATAGAGATAGAACGTGAAACTACTTTATTGTGTCAAGTTTCAAGAAGCTAGCACAAACCGTGTTGGATTTAGAGTTCCAAATACATCTATCAATACAGGAGAAAACAGAGTGAAACCTAAAAATTCAAACTGTTACTGGAAACGAACGCTTCAACATAGAAGAACGAAATTTGGGGAACCCAGTCGCCTTAGTGTACTGATCATTACCTGAAAGTATCATCCAGTTTGGGTGAAAAAATATTTGCTGAGATTTCTGGAGATTCGTAATTTTGGGAAGCTTGGCAACCCCTTTACATGAAAGTGTTTCTCGCCAGTCACTGCTTAGGGCTACATCAAGAGGAAACAAAACATAGAGATAGAACGTGAAACTACTTTATTGTGTCAAGTTTCAAGAAGCTAGCACAAACCGTGTTGGATTTAGAGTTCCAAATACAACTATCAATATAGGAGAAAACAGAGTGAAACCTAAAAATTCAAACTGTTAGTGGAAACGAACGCTTCAACATAGAAGAACGAAATTTGGGGAACCAAGTCGCCTTAGTTTACTGATCATTACCTGAAAGTATCATCCAGTTTGGGTGAAAAAATATTTGCTGAGATTTCTGGAGATTCGTAATTTTGGGAAGCTTGGCAACCCCTTTCCATGTAAGTGTTTCTCGCCAGTCACTGCTTAGGGCTACATCAAGAGGAAACAAAACATAGAGATAGAACGTGAAACTACTTTATTGTGTCAAGTTTCAAGAAGCTAGCACAAACCGTGTTGGATTTAGAGTTCCAAATACATCTATCAATACAAGAGAAAACAGAGTGAAACCTAAAAATTCAAACTGTTACTGGAAACGAACGCTTCAACATAGAAGAACGAAATTTGGGGAACCAAGTCGCCTTAGGGTACTGATCATTACCTGAAAGTATCATCCAGTTTGGGTGAAAAAATATTTGCTGAGATTTCTGGAGATTCGTAATTTTTGGAAGCTTGGCAACCCCTTTCCATGAAAGTGTTTCTCGCCAGTCACTGCTTAGGGCTACATCAAGAGGAAACAAAACATGGAGATAGAACGTGAAACTACTTTATTGTGTCAAGTTTCAAGAAGCTAGCACAAACCGTGTTGGATTTAGAGTTCCAAATACATCTATCAATATAGGAGAGAACAGAGTGAAACCTAAAAATTCAAACTGTTACTGGAAACGAACGCTTCAACATAGAAGAACGGAATTTGGGGAACCAAGTCGCCTCAGTGTACTGATCATTACCTGAAAGTATCATCCAGTTAGGGTGAATAAATATTTGCTGATATTTCGGGAGATTCGTAATTTTTGGAAGCTTGGCAACCCCTTTCCATGAAAGTGTTTCTCGACAGTCACTGCTTAGGGCTACATAAAGAGGAAACAAAACATAGAGATAGAACGTGAAAGTACTTTATTGTGTCAAGTTTCAAGAAGCTAGCACAAACCGTGTTGGATTTAGAGTTCCAAATACATCTATCAATATAGGAGAAAACAGAGTGAAACCTAAAAATTCAAACTGTTACTGGAAACGAACGCTTCAACATAGAAGAACGAAATTTGGGGAACCAAGTCGCCTTAGTGTACTTATCATTACCTGAAAGTATCATCCAGTTTGGGTGAAAAAATATTTGCTGAGATTTCTGGAGATTCGTAATTTTGGGAAGCTTGGCAACCCCATTCCATGAAAGTGTTTCTCGCCTGTCACTGCTTAGGGCTACATCAAGAGGAAACAAAACATAGAGATAAAACGTGAAACTACTTTATTGTGTCAAGTTTCAAGAAGCTAGCACAAACCGTGTTGGATTTAGAGTTCCAAATACATCTATCAATACAAGAGAAAACAGAGTGAAACCTAAAAATTCAAACTGTTACTGGAAACGAACGCTTCAACATAGAAGAACGAAATTTGGGGAACCAAGTCGCCTTAGTGTACTGATCATTACCTGAAAGTATCATCCAGTTTGGGTGAAAAAATATTTGCTGAGATTTCTGGAGATTCGTAATTTTGGGAAGCTTGGCAACCCCTTTCCATGAAAGGGTTTCTCGCCAGTCACTGCTTAGGGGTACATCAAGAGGAAACAAAACATAGAGATAGAACGTGAAACTACTTTATTGTGTCAAGTTTCAAGAAGCTAGCACAAACCGTGTTGGATTTAGAGTTCCAAATACATCTATCAATACAGGAGAAAACAGAGTGAAACCTAAAAATTCAAACTGTTACTGGAAACGAACGCTTCAACATAGAAGAACGAAATTTGGGGAACCCAGTCGCCTTAGTGTACTGATCATTACCTGAAAGTATCATCCAGTTTGGGTGAAAAAATATTTGCTGAGATTTCTGGAGATTCGTAATTTTGGGAAGCTTGGCAACCCCTTTACATGAAAGTGTTTCTCGCCAGTCACTGCTTAGGGCTACATCAAGAGGAAACAAAACATAGAGATAGAACGTGAAACTACTTTATTGTGTCAAGTTTCAAGAAGCTAGCACAAACCGTGTTGGATTTAGAGTTCCAAATACAACTATCAATATAGGAGAAAACAGAGTGAAACCTAAAAATTCAAACTGTTAGTGGAAACGAACGCTTCAACATAGAAGAACGAAATTTGGGGAACCAAGTCGCCTTAGTTTACTGATCATTACCTGAAAGTATCATCCAGTTTGGGTGAAAAAATATTTGCTGAGATTTCTGGAGATTCGTAATTTTGGGAAGCTTGGCAACCCCTTTCCATGTAAGTGTTTCTCGCCAGTCACTGCTTAGGGCTACATCAAGAGGAAACAAAACATAGAGATAGAACGTGAAACTACTTTATTGTGTCAAGTTTCAAGAAGCTAGCACAAACCGTGTTGGATTTAGAGTTCCAAATACATCTATCAATACAAGAGAAAACAGAGTGAAACCTAAAAATTCAAACTGTTACTGGAAACGAACGCTTCAACATAGAAGAACGAAATTTGGGGAACCAAGTCGCCTTAGGGTACTGATCATTACCTGAAAGTATCATCCAGTTTGGGTGAAAAAATATTTGCTGAGATTTCTGGAGATTCGTAATTTTTGGAAGCTTGGCAACCCCTTTCCATGAAAGTGTTTCTCGCCAGTCACTGCTTAGGGCTACATCAAGAGGAAACAAAACATAGAGATAGAACGTGAAACTACTTTATTGTGTCAAGTTTCAAGAAGCTAGCACAAACCGTGTTGGATTTAGAGTTCCAAATACACCTATCAATATAGGAGAAAACAGAGTGAAACCTAAAAATTCAAACTGTTACTGGAAACGAACGCTTCAACATAGAAGAACGAAATTTGGGGAACCAAGTCGCCTCAGTGTACTGATCATTACCTGAAAGTATCATCCATTTTGGGTGAAAAAATATTTGCTGTGATTTCTGGAGATTCGTAATTTTGGGAAGCTTGGCAACCCCTTTCCATGAAAGTGTTTCTCGCCAGTCACTGCTTAGGGCTACATCAAGAGGAAACAAAACATAGAGATAGAACGTGAAACTACTTTATTGTGTCAAGTTTCAAGAAGCTAGCACAAACCGTGTTGGATTTAGAGTTCCAAATACAACTATCAATACAGGAGAAAACAGAGTGAAACCTAAAAATTCAAACTGTTAGTGGAAACGAACGCTTCAACATAGAAGAACGAAATTTGGGGAACCAAGTCGCCTTAGTTTACTGATCATTACCTGAAAGTATCATCCAGTTTGGGTGAAAAAATATTTGCTGAGATTTCTGGAGATTCGTAATTTTGGGAAGCTTGGCAACCCCTTTCCATGTAAGTGTTTCTCGCCAGTCACTGCTTAGGGCTACATCAAGAGGAAACAAAACATAGAGATAGAACGTGAAACTACTTTATTGTGTCAAGTTTCAAGAAGCTAGCACAAACTGTGTTGGATTTAGAGTTCCAAATACATCTATCAATACAAGAGAAAACAGAGTGAAACCTAAAAATTCAAACTGTTACTGGAAACGAACGCTTCAACATAGAAGAACGAAATTTGGGGAACCAAGTCGCCTTAGGGTACTGATCATTACCTGAAAGTATCATCCAGTTTGGGTGAAAAAATATTTGCTGAGATTTCTGGAGATTCGTAATTTTTGGAAGCTTGGCAACCCCTTTCCATGAAAGGGTTTCTCGCCAGTCACTGCTTAGGGCTACATCAAGAGGAAACAAAACATAGAGATAGAACGTGAAACTACTTTATTGTGTCAAGTTTCAAGAAGCTAGCACAAACCGTGTTGGATTTAGAGTTCCAAATACATCTATCAATATAGGAGAAAACAGAGTGAAACCTAAAAATTCAAACTGTTACTGGAAACGAACGCTTCAACATAGAAGAACGAAATTTGGGGAACCAAGTCGCCTCAGTGTACTGATCATTACCTGAAAGTATCATCCATTTTGGGTGAAAAAATATTTGCTGTGATTTCTGGAGATTCGTAATTTTGGGAAGCTTGGCAACCCCTTTCCATGAAAGTGTTTCTCGCCAGTCACTGCTTAGGGATTCATCAAGAGGAAACAAAACATAGATATAGAACGAGAAACTACTTTTTTGTGTCAAGTTTCAAGAAGCTAGCACAAACCGTGTTGGATTTAGAGTTCCAAATACATCTATCAATATAGGAGAAAACAGAGTGAAACCTAAAAATTCAAACTGTTACTGGAAACGAACGCTTCAACATAGAAGAACGAAATTTGGGGAACCAAGTCGCCTTAGTGTACTGATCATTACCTGAAAGTATCATCCAGTTTGGGTGAAAAAATATTTGCTGAGATTTCTGGAGATTCGTAATTTTGGGAAGCTTGGCAACCCCTTTCCATGAAAGTGTTTCTCGCCAGTCACTGCTTAGGGATACATCAAGAGGAAACAAAACATAGAGATAGAACGTGAAACTACTTTATTGTGTCAAGTTTCAAGAAGCTAGCACAAACCGTGTTGGATTTAGAGTTCCAAATACATCTATCAATACAAGAGAAAACAGAGTGAAACCTAAAAATTCAAACTGTTACTGGAAACGAACGCTTCAACATAGAAGAACGAAATTTGGGGAACCCAGTCGCCTTAGTGTACTGATCATTACCTAAAAGTATCATCCAGTTTGGGTGAAAAAATATTTGCTGAGATTTCTGGAGATTCGTAATTTTGGGAAGCTTGGCAACCCCTTTACATGAAAGTGTTTCTCGCCAGTCACTGCTTAGGGCTACATCAAGAGGAAACAAAACATAGAGATAGAACGTGAAACTACTTTATTGTGTCAAGTTTCAAGAAGCTAGCACAAACCGTGTTGGATTTAGAGTTCCAAATACAACTATCAATATAGGAGAAAACAGAGTGAAACCTAAAAATTCAAACTGTTAGTGGAAACGAACGCTTCAACATAGAAGAACGAAATTTGGGGAACCAAGTCGCCTTAGTTTACTGATCATTACCTGAAAGTATCATCCAGTTTGGGTGAAAAAATATTTGCTGAGATTTCTGGAGATTCGTAATTTTGGGAAGCTTGGCAACCCCTTTCCATGTAAGTGTTTCTCGCCAGTCACTGCTTAGGGCTACATCAAGAGGAAACAAAACATAGAGATAGAACGTGAAACTACTTTATTGTGTCAAGTTTCAAGAAGCTAGCACAAACCGTGTTGGATTTAGAGTTCCAAATACATCTATCAATACAAGAGAAAACAGAGTGAAACCTAAAAATTCAAACTGTTACTGGAAACGAACGCTTCAACATAGAAGAACGAAATTTGGGGAACCAAGTCGCCTCAGTGTACTGATCATTACCTGAAAGTATCATCCAGTTAGGGTGAAAAAATATTTGCTGATATTTCGGGAGATTCGTAATTTTTGGAAGCTTGGCAACCCCATTCCATGAAAGTGTTTCTCGACAGTCACTGCTTAGGGCTACATCAAGAGGAAACAAAACATAGAGATAGAATGTGAAACTACTTTATTGTGTCAAGTTTCAAGAAGCTAGCACAAACCGTGTTGGATTTAGAGTTCCAAATACATCTATCTATATAGGAGAAAACAGAGTGAAACCTAAAAATTCAAACTGTTACTGGAAACGAACGCTTCAACATAGAAGAACGAAATTTGGGGAACCAAGTCGCCTTAGTGTACTTATCATTACCTGAAAGTATCATCCAGTTTGGGTGAAAAAATATTTGCTGAGATTTCTGGAGATTCGTAATTTTGGGAAGCTTGGCAACCCCTTTCCATGAAAGGGTTTCTCGCCAGTCACTGCTTAGGGGTACATCAAGAGGAAACAAAACATAGAGATAGAAGGTGAAACTACTTTATTGTGTCAAGTTTCAAGAAGCTAGCACAAAACGTGTTGGATTTAGAGTTCCAAATACATCTATCAATACAGGAGAAAACAGAGTGAAACCTAAAAATTCAAACTGTTACTGGAAACGATCGCTTCAACATAGAAGAACGAAATTTGGGGAACCAAGTCGCCTCAGTGTACTGATCATTACCTGAAAGTATCATCCATTTTGGGTGAAAAAATATTTGCTGTGATTTCTGGAGATTCGTAATTTTGGGAAGCTTGGCAACCCCTTTCCATGAAAGTGTTTCTCGCCAGTCACTGCTTAGGGATTCATCAAGAGGAAACAAAACATAGATATAGAACGAGAAACTACTTTTTTGTGTCAAGTTTCAAGAAGCTAGCACAAACCGTGTTGGATTTAGAGTTCCAAATACATCTATCAATATAGGAGAAAACAGAGTGAAACCTAAAAATTCAAACTGTTACTGGAAACGAACGCTTCAACATAGAAGAACGAAATTTGGGGAACCAAGTCGCCTTAGTGTACTGATCATTACCTGAAAGTATCATCCAGTTTGGGTGAAAAAATATTTGCTGAGATTTCTGGAGATTCGTAATTTTGGGAAGCTTGGCAACCCCTTTCCATGAAACTGTTTCTCGCCAGTCACTGCTTAGGGATTCATCAAGAGGAAACAAAACATAGATATAGAACCAGAAACTACTTTTTTGTGTCAAGTTTCTAGAAGCTAGCACAAACCGTGTTGGATTTAGAGTTCCAAATACATCTATCAATATAGGAGAAAACAGAGTGAAACCTAAAAATTCAAACTGTTACTGGAAACGAACGCTTCAACATAGAAGAGCGAAATTTGGGGAACCAAGTCGCCTTAGTGTACTGATCATTACCTGAAAGTATCATTCATTTTGGGTGAAAAAATATTTGCTGTGATTTCTGGAGATTCGTAATTTTGGGAAGCTTGGCAACCCCTTTCCATGAAAGTGTTTCTCGCCAGTCACTGCTTAGGGCTACATCAAGAGGAAACGAAACATAGAGATAGAACGTGAAACTACTTTATTGTGTCAAGTTTCAAGAAGCTAGCACAAACCGTGTTGGATTTAGAGTTCCAAATACATCTATCAATATAGGAGAGAACAGAGTGAAACCTAAAAATTCAAACTGTTAGTGGAAACGAACGCTTCAACATAGAAGAACGAAATTTGGGGAACCAAGTCGCCTTAGTTTACTGATCATTACCTGAAAGTATCATCCAGTTTGGGTGAAAAAATATTTGCTGAGATTTCTGGAGATTCGTAATTTTGGGAAGCTTGGCAACCCCTTTCCATGTAAGTGTTTCTCGCCAGTCACTGCTTAGGGCTACATCAAGAGGAAACAAAACATAGAGATAGAACGTGAAACTACTTTATTGTGTCAAGTTTCAAGAAGCTAGCACAAACCGTGTTGGATTTAGAGTTCCAAATACATCTATCAATACAAGAGAAAACAGAGTGAAACCTAAAAATTCAAACTGTTACTGGAAACGAACGCTTCAACATAGAAGAACGAAATTTGGGGAACCAAGTCGCCTTAGGGTACTGATCATTACCTGAAAGTATCATCCAGTTTGGGTGAAAAAATATTTGCTGAGATTTCTGGAGATTCGTAATTTTGGGAAGCTTGGCAACCCCTTTCCATGAAAGTGTTTCTCGCCAGTCACTGCTTAGGGCTACATCAAGAGGAAACAAAACATAGAGATAGAACGTGAAACTACTTTATTGTGTCAAGTTTCAAGAAGCTAGCACAAACCGTGTTGGATTTAGAGTTCCAAATACATCTATCAATATAGGAGAAAACAGAGTGAAACCTAAAAATTCAAACTGTTACTGGAAACGAACGCTTCAACATAGAAGAACGAAATTTGGGGAACCAAGTCGCCTCAGTGTACTGATCATTACCTGAAAGTATCATCCATTTTGGGTGAAAAAATATTTGCTGTGATTTCTGGAGATTCGTAATTTTGGGAAGCTTGGCAACTCCTTTCCATGAAAGTGTTTCTCGCCAGTCACTGCTTAGGGCTACATCAAGAGGAAACAAAACATAGAGATAGAACGTGAAACTACTTTATTGTGTCAAGTTTCAAGAAGCTAGCACAAACCGTGTTGGATTTAGAGTTCCAAATACATCTATCAATATAGGAGAAAACAGAGTGAAACCTAAAAATTCAAACTGTTACTGGAAACGAACGCTTCAACATAGAAGAACGAAATTTGGGGAACCAAGTCGCCTCAGTGTACTGATCATTACCTGAAAGTATCATCCAGTTAGGGTGAAAAAATATTTGCTGATATTTCGGGAGATTCGTAATTTTTGGAAGCTTGGCAACCCCATTCCATGAAAGTGTTTCTCGACAGTCACTGCTTAGGGCTACATCAAGAGGAAACAAAACATAGAGATAGAATGTGAAACTACTTTATTGTGTCAAGTTTCAAGAAGCTAGCACAAACCGTGTTGGATTTAGAGTTCCAAATACATCTATCTATATAGGAGAAAACAGAGTGAAACCTAAAAATTCAAACTGTTACTGGATACGAACGCTTCAACATAGAAGAACGAAATTTGGGGAACCAATTCGCCTCAGTGTACTGATCATTACCTGAAAGTATCATCCATTTTGGGTGAAAAAATATTTGCTGTGATTTCTGGAGATTCGTAATTTTGGGAAGCTTGGCAACCCCTTTCCATGAAAGTGTTTCTCGCCAGTCACTGCTTAGGGATTCATCAAGAGGAAACAAAACATAGATATAGAACGAGAAACTACTTTTTTGTGTCAAGTTTCAAGAAGCTAGCACAAACCGTGTTGGATTTAGAGTTCCAAATACATCTATCAATATAGGAGAAAACAGAGTGAAACCTAAAAATTCAAACTGTTACTGGAAACGAACGCTTCAACATAGAAGAACGAAATTTGGGGAACCAAGTCGCCTTAGTGTACTGATCATTACCTGAAAGTATCATCCAGTTTGGGTGAAAAAATATTTGCTGAGATTTCTGGAGATTCGTAATTTTGGGAAGCTTGGCAACCCCTTTCCATGAAAGTGTTTCTCGCCAGTCACTGCTTAGGGATACATCAAGAGGAAACAAAACATAGAGATAGAACGTGAAACTACTTTATTGTGTCAAGTTTCAAGAAGCTAGCACAAACCGTGTTGGATTTAGAGTTCCAAATACATCTATCAATACAGGAGAAAACAGAGTGAAACCTAAAAATTCAAACTGTTACTGGAAACGAACGCTTCAACATAGAAGAACGAAATTTGGGGAACCCAGTCGCCTTAGTGTACTGATCATTACCTGAAAGTATCATCCAGTTTGGGTGAAAAAATATTTGCTGAGATTTCTGGAGATTCGTAATTTTGGGAAGCTTGGCAACCCCTTTACATGAAAGTGTTTCTCGCCAGTCACTGCTTAGGGCTACATCAAGAGGAAACAAAACATAGAGATAGAACGTGAAACTACTTTATTGTGTCAAGTTTCAAGAAGCTAGCACAAACCGTTTTGGATTTAGAGTTCCAAATACAACTATCAATATAGGAGAAAACAGAGTGAAACCTAAATATTCAAACTGTTAGTGGAAACGAACGCTTCAACATAGAAGAACGAAATTTGGGGAACCAAGTCGCCTTAGTTTACTGATCATTACCTGAAAGTATCATCCAGTTTGGGTGAAAAAATATTTGCTGAGATTTCTGGAGATTCGTAATTTTGGGAAGCTTGGCAACCCCTTTCCATGTAAGTGTTTCTCGCCAGTCACTGCTTAGGGCTACATCAAGAGGAAACAAAACATAGAGATAGAACGTGAAACTACTTTATTGTGTCAAGTTTCAAGAAGCTAGCACAAACCGTGTTGGATTTAGAGTTCCAAATACATCTATCAATACAAGAGAAAACAGAGTGAAACCTAAAAATTCAAACTGTTACTGGAAACGAACGCTTCAACATAGAAGAACGAAATTTGGGGAACCAAGTCGCCTTAGGGTACTGATCATTACCTGAAAGTATCATCCAGTTTGGGTGAAAAAATATTTGCTGAGATTTCTGGAGATTCGTAATTTTGGGAAGCTTGGCAACCCCTTTCCATGAAAGTGTTTCTCGCCAGTCACTGCTTAGGGCTACATCAAGAGGAAACAAAACATAGAGATAGAACGTGAAACTACTTTATTGTGTCAAGTTTCAAGAAGCTAGCACAAACCGTGTTGGATTTAGAGTTCCAAATACATCTATCAATATAGGAGAAAACAGAGTGAAACCTAAAAATTCAAACTGTTACTGGAAACGAACGCTTCAACATAGAAGAACGAAATTTGGGGAACCAAGTCGCCTCAGTGTACTGATCATTACCTGAAAGTATCATCCATTTTGGGTGAAAAAATATTTGCTGTGATTTCTGGAGATTCGTAATTTTGGGAAGCTTGGCAACTCCTTTCCATGAAAGTGTTTCTCGCCAGTCACTGCTTAGGGCTACATCAAGAGGAAACAAAACATAGAGATAGAACGTGAAACTACTTTATTGTGTCAAGTTTCAAGAAGCTAGCACAAACCGTGTTGGATTTAGAGTTCCAAATACATCTATCAATATAGGAGAAAACAGAGTGAAACCTAAAAATTCAAACTGTTAGTGGAAACGAACGCTTCAACATAGAAGAACGAAATTTGGGGAACCAAGTCGCCTCAGTGTACTGATCATTACCTGAAAGTATCATCCAGTTAGGGTGAAAAAATATTTGCTGATATTTCGGGAGATTCGTAATTTTTGGAAGCTTGGCAACCCCATTCCATGAAAGTGTTTCTCGACAGTCACTGCTTAGGGCTACATCAAGAGGAAACAAAACATAGAGATAGAATGTGAAACTACTTTATTGTGTCAAGTTTCAAGAAGCTAGCACAAACCGTGTTGGATTTAGAGTTCCAAATACATCTATCTATATAGGAGAAAACAGAGTGAAACCTAAAAATTCAAACTGTTACTGGAAACGAACGCTTCAACATAGAAGAACGAAATTTGGGGAACCAAGTCGCCTTAGTGTACTTATCATTACCTGAAAGTATCATCCAGTTTGGGTGAAAAAATATTTGCTGAGATTTCTGGAGATTCGTAATTTTGGGAAGCTTGGCAACCCCTTTCCATGAAAGTGTTTCTCGCCAGTCACTGCTTAGGGGTACATCAAGAGGAAACAAAACATAGAGATAGAAGGTGAAACTACTTTATTGTGTCAAGTTTCAAGAAGCTAGCACAAAACGTGTTGGATTTAGAGTTCCAAATACATCTATCAATACAGGAGAAAACAGAGTGAAACCTAAAAATTCAAACTGTTACTGGAAACGAACGCTTCAACATAGAAGAACGAAATTTGGGGAACCAAGTCGCCTCAGTGTACTGATCATTACCTGAAAGTATCATCCATTTTGGGTGAAAAAATATTTGCTGTGATTTCTGGAGATTCGTAATTTTGGGAAGCTTGGCAACCCCTTTCCATGAAAGTGTTTCTCGCCAGTCACTGCTTAGGGATTCATCAAGAGGAAACAAAACATAGATATAGAACGAGAAACTACTTTTTTGTGTCAAGTTTCAAGAAGCTAGCACAAACCGTGTTGGATTTAGAGTTCCAAATACATCTATCAATATAGGAGAAAACAGAGTGAAACCTAAAAATTCAAACTGTTACTGGAAACGAACGCTTCAACATAGAAGAACGAAATTTGGGGAACCAAGTCGCCTTAGTGTACTGATCATTACCTGAAAGTATCATCCAGTTTGGGTGAAAAAATATTTGCTGAGATTTCTGGAGATTCGTAATTTTGGGAAGCTTGGCAACCCCTTTCCATGAAAGTGTTTCTCGCCAGTCACTGCTTAGGGATACATCAAGAGGAAACAAAACATAGAGATAGAACGTGAAACTACTTTATTGTGTCAAGTTTCAAGAAGCTAGCACAAACCGTGTTGGATTTAGAGTTCCAAATACATCTATCAATACAGGAGAAAACAGAGTGAAACCTAAAAATTCAAACTGTTACTGGAAACGAACGCTTCAACATAGAAGAACGAAATTTGGGGAACCCAGTCGCCTTAGTGTACTGATCATTACCTGAAAGTATCATCCAGTTTGGGTGAAAAAATATTTGCTGAGATTTCTGGAGATTCGTAATTTTGGGAAGCTTGGCAACCCCTTTACATGAAAGTGTTTCTCGCCAGTCACTGCTTAGGGCTACATCAAGAGGAAACAAAACATAGAGATAGAACGTGAAACTACTTTATTGTGTCAAGTTTCAAGAAGCTAGCACAAACCGTGTTGGATTTAGAGTTCCAAATACAACTATCAATATAGGAGAAAACAGAGTGAAACCTAAAAATTCAAACTGTTAGTGGAAACGAACGCTTCAACATAGAAGAACGAAATTTGGGGAACCAAGTCGCCTTAGTTTACTGATCATTACCTGAAAGTATCATCCAGTTTGGGTGAAAAAATACTTGCTGAGATTTCTGGAGATTCGTAATTTTGGGAAGCTTGGCAACCCCTTTCCATGAAAGGGTTTCTCGCCAGTCACTGCTTAGGGGTACATCAAGAGGAAACAAAACATAGAGATAGAAGGTGAAACTACTTTATTGTGTCAAGTTTCAAGAAGCTAGCACAAAACGTGTTGGATTTAGAGTTCCAAATACATCTATCAATACAGGAGAAAACAGAGTGAAACCTAAAAATTCAAACTGTTACTGGAAACGAACGCTTCAACATAGAAGAACGGAATTTGGGGAACCAAGTCGCCTCAGTGTACTGATCATTACCTGAAAGTATCATCCATTTTGGGTGAAAAAATATTTGCTGTGATTTCTGGAGATTCGTAATTTTGGGAAGCTTGGCAACCCCTTTCCATGAAAGTGTTTCTCGCCAGTCACTGCTTAGGGATTCATCAAGAGGAAACAAAACATAGATATAGAACGAGAAACTACTTTTTTGTGTCAAGTTTCAAGAAGCTAGCACAAACCGTGTTGGATTTAGAGTTCCAAATACATCTATCAATATAGGAGAAAACAGAGTGAAACCTAAAAATTCAAACTGTTACTGGAAACGAACGCTTCAACATAGAAGAACGAAATTTGGGGAACCAAGTCGCCTTAGTGTACTGATCATTACCTGAAAGTATCATCCAGTTTGGGTGAAAAAATATTTGCTGAGATTTCTGGAGATTCGTAATTTTGGGAAGCTTGGCAACCCCTTTCCATGAAAGTGTTTCTCGCCAGTCACTGCTTAGGGATACATCAAGAGGAAACAAAACATAGAGATAGAACGTGAAACTACTTTATTGTGTCAAGTTTCAAGAAGCTAGCACAAACCGTGTTGGATTTAGAGTTCCAAATACATCTATCAATACAGGAGAAAACAGAGTGAAACCTAAAAATTCAAACTGTTACTGGAAACGAACGCTTCAACATAGAAGAACGAAATTTGGGGAACCCAGTCGCCTTAGTGTACTGATCATTACCTGAAAGTATCATCCAGTTTGGGTGAAAAAATATTTGCTGAGATTTCTGGATATTCGTAATTTTGGGAAGCTTGGCAACCCCTTTACATGAAAGTGTTTCTCGCCAGTCACTGCTTAGGGCTACATCAAGAGGAAACAAAACATAGAGATAGAACGTGAAACTACTTTATTGTGTCAAGTTTCAAGAAGCTAGCACAAACCGTGTTGGATTTAGAGTTCCAAATACAACTATCAATATAGGAGAAAACAGAGTGAAACCTAAAAATTCAAACTGTTAGTGGAAACGAACGCTTCAACATAGAAGAACGAAATTTGGGGAACCAAGTCGCCTTAGTTTACTGATCATTACCTGAAAGTATCATCCAGTTTGGGTGAAAAAATACTTGCTGAGATTTCTGGAGATTCGTAATTTTGGGAAGCTTGGCAACCCCTTTCCATGTAAGTGTTTCTCGCCAGTCACTGCTTAGGGCTACATCAAGAGGAAACAAAACATAGAGATAGAACGTGAAAGTACTTTATTGTGTCAAGTTTCAAGAAGCTAGCACAAACCGTGTTGGATTTAGAGTTCCAAATACATCTATCAATACAAGAGAAAACAGAGTGAAACCTAAAAATTCAAACTGTTAGTGGAAACGAACGCTTCAACATAGAAGAACGAAATTTGGGGAACCAAGTCGCCTTAGTTTACTGATCATTACCTGAAAGTATCATCCAGTTTGGGTGAAAAAATATTTGCTGAGATTTCTGGAGATTCGTAATTTTGGGAAGCTTGGCAACCCCTTTCAATGTAAGTGTTTCTCGCCAGTCACTGCTTAGGGCTACATCAAGAGGAAACAAAACATAGAGATAGAACGTGAAACTACTTTATTGTGTCAAGTTTCAAGAAGCTAGCACAAACCGTGTTGGATTTAGAGTTCCAAATACATCTATCAATATAGGAGAAAACAGAGTGAAACCTAAAAATTCAAACTGTTACTGGAAACGAACGCTTCAACATAGAAGAACGAAATTTGGGGAACCAAGTCGCCTCAGTGTACTGATCATTACCTGAAAGTATCATCCAGTTAGGGTGAAAAAATATTTGCTGATATTTCGGGAGATTCGTAATTTTTGGAAGCTTGGCAACCCCATTCCTGAAAGTGTTTCTCGACACTCACTGCTTAGGGCTACATCAAGAGGAAACAAAACATAGAGATAGAACGTGAAACTACTTTATTGTGTCAAGTTTCAAGAAGCTAGCACAAACCGTGTTGGATTTAGAGTTCCAAATACATCTATCTATATAGGAGAAAACAGAGTGAAACCTAAAAATTCAAACTGTTACTGGAAACGAACGCTTCAACATAGAAGAACGAAATTTGGGGAACCAAGTCGCCTTAGTGTACTTATCATTACCTGAAAGTATCATCCAGTTTGGGTGAAAAAATATTTGCTGAGATTTCTGGAGATTCGTAATTTTGGGAAGCTTGGCAACCCCTTTCCATGAAAGGGTTTCTCGCCAGTCACTGCTTAGGGGTACATCAAGAGGAAACAAAACATAGAGATAGAAGGTGAAACTACTTTATTGTGTCAAGTTTCAAGAAGCTAGCACAAACCGTGTTGGATTTAGAGTTCCAAATACATCTATCAATATAGGAGAAAACAGAGTGAAACCTAAAAATTCAAACTGTTACTGGAAACGAACGCTTCAACATAGAAGAACGAAATTTGGGGAACCAAGTCGCCTTAGTGTACTGATCATTACCTGAAAGTATCATCCAGTTTGGGTGAAAAAATATTTGCTGAGATTTCTGGAGATTCGTAATTTTGGGAAGCTTGGCAACCCCTTTCCATGAAAGTGTTTCTCGCCAGTCACTGCTTAGGGATTCATCAAGAGGAAACAAAACATAGATATAGAACGAGAAACTACTTTTTTGTGTCAAGTTTCTAGAAGCTAGCACAAACCGTGTTGGATTTAGAGTTCCAAATACATCTATCAATATAGGAGAAAACAGAGTGAAACCTAAAAATTCAAACTGTTACTGGAAACGAACGCTTCAACATAGAAGAACGAAATTTGGGGAACCAAGTCGCCTTAGTGTACTGATCATTACCTGAAAGTATCATCCATTTTGGGTGAAAAAATATTTGCTGTGATTTCTGGAGATTCGTAATTTTGGGAAGCTTGGCAACCCCTTTCCATGAAAGTGTTTCTCGCCAGTCACTGCTTAGGGCTACATCAAGAGGAAACAAAACATGGAGATAGAACGTGAAACTACTTTATTGTGTCAAGTTTCAAGAAGCTAGCACAAACCGTGTTGGATTTAGAGTTCCAAATACATCTATCAATATAGGAGAGAACAGAGTGAAACCTAAAAATTCAAACTGTTACTGGAAACGAACGCTTCAACATAGAAGAACGAAATTTGGGGAACCAAGTCGCCTCAGTGTACTGATCATTACCTGAAAGTATCATCCAGTTAGGGTGAATAAATATTTGCTGATATTTCGGGAGATTCGTAATTTTTGGAAGCTTGGCAACCCCTTTCCATGAAAGTGTTTCTCGACAGTCACTGCTTAGGGCTACATAAAGAGGAAACAAAACATAGAGATAGAACGTGAAAGTACTTTATTGTGTCAAGTTTCAAGAAGCTAGCACAAACCGTGTTGGATTTAGAGTTCCAAATACATCTATCAATATAGGAGAAAACAGAGTGAAACCTAAAAATTCAAACTGTTACTGGAAACGAACGCTTCAACATAGAAGAACGAAATTTGGGGAACCAAGTCGCCTTAGTGTACTTATCATTACCTGAAAGTATCATCCAGTTTGGGTGAAAAAATATTTGCTGAGATTTCTGGAGATTCGTAATTTTGGGAAGCTTGGCAACCCCATTCCATGAAAGTGTTTCTCGCCTGTCACTGCTTAGGGCTACATCAAGAGGAAACAAAACATAGAGATAAAACGTGAAACTACTTTATTGTGTCAAGTTTCAAGAAGCTAGCACAAACCGTGTTGGATTTAGAGTTCCAAATACATCTATCAATACAAGAGAAAACAGAGTGAAACCTAAAAATTCAAACTGTTACTGGAAACGAACGCTTCAACATAGAAGAACGAAATTTGGGGAACCAAGTCGCCTTAGTGTACTGATCATTACCTGAAAGTATCATCCAGTTTGGGTGAAAAAATATTTGCTGAGATTTCTGGAGATTCGTAATTTTGGGAAGCTTGGCAACCCCTTTCCATGAAAGGGTTTCTCGCCAGTCACTGCTTAGGGGTACATCAAGAGGAAACAAAACATAGAGATAGAACATAAAACTACTTTATTGTGTCAAGTTTCAAGAAGCTAGCACAAACCGTGTTGGATTTAGAGTTCCAAATACATCTATCAATACAGGAGAAAACAGAGTGAAACCTAAAAATTCAAACTGTTACTGGAAACGAACGCTTCAACATAGAAGAACGAAATTTGGGGAACCCAGTCGCCTTAGTGTACTGATCATTACCTGAAAGTATCATCCAGTTTGGGTGAAAAAATATTTGCTGAGATTTCTGGAGATTCGTAATTTTGGGAAGCTTGGCAACCCCTTTACATGAAAGTGTTTCTCGCCAGTCACTGCTTAGGGCTACATCAAGAGGAAACAAAACATAGAGATAGAATGTGAAACTACTTTATTGTGTCAAGTTTCAAGAAGCTAGCACAAACCGTGTTGGATTTAGAGTTCCAAATACAACTATCAATATAGGAGAAAACAGAGTGAAACCTAAAAATTCAAACTGTTAGTGGAAACGAACGCTTCAACATAGAAGAACGAAATTTGGGGAACCAAGTCGCCTTAGTTTACTGATCATTACCTGAAAGTATCATCCAGTTTGGGTGAAAAAATATTTGCTGAGATTTCTGGAGATTCGTAATTCTGGGAAGCTTGGCAACCCCTTTCCATGTAAGTGTTTCTCGCCAGTCACTGCTTAGGGCTACATCAAGAGGAAACAAAACATAGAGATAGAACGTGAAACTACTTTATTGTGTCAAGTTTCAAGAAGCTAGCACAAACCGTGTTGGATTTAGAGTTCCAAATACATCTATCAATACAAGAGAAAACAGAGTGAAACCTAAAAATTCAAACTGTTACTGGAAACGAACGCTTCAACATAGAAGAACGAAATTTGGGGAACCAAGTCGCCTTAGGGTACTGATCATTACCTGAAAGTATCATCCAGTTTGGGTGAAAAAATATTTGCTGAGATTTCTGGAGATTCGTAATTTTTGGAAGCTTGGCAACCCCTTTCCATGAAAGTGTTTCTCGCCAGTCACTGCTTAGGGCTACATCAAGAGGAAACAAAACATAGAGATAGAACGTGAAACTACTTTATTGTGTCAAGTTTCAAGAAGCTAGCACAAACCGTGTTGGATTTAGAGTTCCAAATACATCTATCAATACAGGAGAAAACAGAGTGAAACCTAAAAATTCAAACTGTTACTGGAAACGAACGCTTCAACATAGAAGAACGAAATTTGGGGAACCCAGTCGCCTTAGTGTACTGATCATTACCTGAAAGTATCATCCAGTTTGGGTGAAAAAATATTTGCTGAGATTTCTGGAGATTCGTAATTTTGGGAAGCTTGGCAACCCCTTTACATGAAAGTGTTTCTCGCCAGTCACTGCTTAGGGCTACATCAAGAGGAAACAAAACATAGAGATAGAATGTGAAACTACTTTATTGTGTCAAGTTTCAAGAAGCTAGCACAAACCGTGTTGGATTTAGAGTTCCAAATACAACTATCAATATAGGAGAAAACAGAGTGAAACCTAAAAATTCAAACTGTTAGTGGAAACGAACGCTTCAACATAGAAGAACGAAATTTGGGGAACCAAGTCGCCTTAGTTTACTGATCATTACCTGAAAGTATCATCCAGTTTGGGTGAAAAAATATTTGCTGAGATTTCTGGAGATTCGTAATTCTGGGAAGCTTGGCAACCCCTTTCCATGTAAGTGTTTCTCGCCAGTCACTGCTTAGGGCTACATCAAGAGGAAACAAAACATAGAGATAGAACGTGAAACTACTTTATTGTGTCAAGTTTCAAGAAGCTAGCACAAACCGTGTTGGATTTAGAGTTCCAAATACATCTATCAATACAAGAGAAAACAGAGTGAAACCTAAAAATTCAAACTGTTACTGGAAACGAACGCTTCAACATAGAAGAACGAAATTTGGGGAACCAAGTCGCCTTAGGGTACTGATCATTACCTGAAAGTATCATCCAGTTTGGGTGAAAAAATATTTGCTGAGATTTCTGGAGATTCGTAATTTTTGGAAGCTTGGCAACCCCTTTCCATGAAAGTGTTTCTCGCCAGTCACTGCTTAGGGCTACATCAAGAGGAAACAAAACATAGAGATAGAACGTGAAACTACTTTATTGTGTCAAGTTTCAAGAAGCTAGCACAAACCGTGTTGGATTTAGAGTTCCAAATACATCTATCAATATAGGAGAAAACAGAGTGAAACCTAAAAATTCAAACTGTTACTGGAAACGAACGCTTCAACATAGAAGAACGAAATTTGGGGAACCAAGTCGCCTTAGGGTACTGATCATTACCTGAAAGTATCATCCAGTTTGGGTGAAAAAATATTTGCTGAGATTTCTGGAGATTCGTAATTTTGGGAAGCTTGGCAACCCCTTTCCATGAAAGTGTTTCTCGCCAGTCACTGCTTAGGGATTCATCAAGAGGAAACAAAACATAGATATAGAACCAGAAACTACTTTTTTGTGTCAAGTTTCTAGAAGCGAGCACAAACCGTGTTGGATTTAGAGTTCCAAATACATCTATCAATATAGGAGAAAACAGAGTGAAACCTAAAAATTCAAACTGTTACTGGAAACGAACGCTTCAACATAGAAGAGCGAAATTTGGGGAACCAAGTCGCCTTAGTGTACTGATCATTACCTGAAAGTATCATTCATTTTGGGTGAAAAAATATTTGCTGTGATTTCTGGAGATTCGTAATTTTGGGAAGCTTGGCAACCCCTTTCCATGAAAGTGTTTCTCGCCAGTCACTGCTTAGGGCTACATCAAGAGGAAACGAAACATAGAGATAGAACGTGAAACTACTTTATTGTGTCAAGTTTCAAGAAGCTAGCACAAACCGTGTTGGATTTAGAGTTCCAAATACATCTATCAATATAGGAGAGAACAGAGTGAAACCTAAAAATTCAAACTGTTACTGGAAACGAACGCTTCAACATAGAAGAACGAAATTTGGGGAACCAAGTCGCCTCAGTGTACTGATCATTACCTGAAAGTATCATCCAGTTAGGGTGAATAAATATTTGCTGATATTTCGGGAGATTCGTAATTTTTGGAAGCTTGGCAACCCCTTTCCATGAAAGTGTTTCTCGACAGTCACTGCTTAGTGCTACATAAAGAGGAAACAAAACATAGAGATAGAACGTGAAAGTACTTTATTGTGTCAAGTTTCAAGAAGCTAGCACAAACCGTGTTGGATTTAGAGTTCCAAATACATCTATCAATATAGGAGAAAACAGAGTGAAACCTAAAAATTCAAACTGTTACTGGAAACGAACGCTTCAACATAGAAGAACGAAATTTGGGGAACCAAGTCGCCTTAGTGTACTTATCATTACCTGAAAGTATCATCCAGTTTGGGTGAAAAAATATTTGCTGAGATTTCTGGAGATTCGTAATTTTGGGAAGCTTGGCAACCCCTTTCCATGAAAGTGTTTCTCGCCAGTCACTGCTTAGGGATTCATCAAGAGGAAACAAAACATAGATATAGAACCAGAAACTACTTTTTTGTGTCAAGTTTCTAGAAGCTAGCACAAACCGTGTTGGATTTAGAGTTCCAAATACATCTATCAATATAGGAGAAAACAGAGTGAAACCTAAAAATTCAAACTGTTACTGGAAACGAACGCTTCAACATAGAAGAGCGAAATTTGGGGAACCAAGTCGCCTTAGTGTACTGATAATTACCTGAAAGTATCATTCATTTTGGGTGAAAAAATATTTGCTGTGATTTCTGGAGATTCGTAATTTTGGGAAGCTTGGCAACCCCTTTCCATGAAAGTGTTTCTCGCCAGTCACTGCTTAGGGCTACATCAAGAGGAAACGAAACATAGAGATAGAACGTGAAACTACTTTATTGTGTCAAGTTTCAAGAAGCTAGCACAAACCGTGTTGGATTTAGAGTTCCAAATACATCTATCAATATAGGAGAGAACAGAGTGAAACCTAAAAATTCAAACTGTTACTGGAAACGAACGCTTCAACATAGAAGAACGAAATTTGGGGAACCAAGTCACCTCAGTGTACTGATCATTACCTGAAAGTATCATCCAGTTAGGGTGAATAAATATTTGCTGATATTTCGGGAGATTCGTAATTTTTGGAAGCTTGGCAACCCCTTTCCATGAAAGTGTTTCTCGCCAGTCACTGCTTAGGGATTCATCAAGAGGAAACAAAACATAGAGATAGAACGTGAAAGTACTTTATTGTGTCAAGTTTCAAGAAGCTAGCACAAACCGTGTTGGATTTAGAGTTCCAAATACATCTATCAATATAGGAGAAAACAGAGTGAAACCTAAAATTTCAAACTGTTACTGGAAACGAACGCTTCAACATAGAAGAACGAAATTTGGGGAACCAAGTCGCCTTAGTGTACTTATCATTACCTGAAAGTATCATCCAGTTTGGGTGAAAAAATATTTGCTGAGATTTCTGGAGATTCGTAATTTTGGGAAGCTTGGCAACCCCATTCCATGAAAGTGTGTCTCGCCTGTCACTGCTTAGGGCTACATCAAGAGGAAACAAAACATAGAGATAAAACGTTAAACTACTTTATTGTGTCAAGTTTCAAGAAGCTAGCACAAACCGTGTTGGATTTAGAGTTCCAAATACATCTATCAATACAAGAGAAAACAGAGTGAAACCTAAAAATTCAAACTGTTACTGGAAACGAACGCTTCAACATAGAAGAACGAAATTTGGGGAACCAAGTCGCCTTAGTGTACTGATCATTACCTGAAAGTATCATCCAGTTTGGGTGAAAAAATATTTGCTGAGATTTCTGGAGATTCGTAATTTTGGGAAGCTTGGCAACCCCTTTCCATGAAAGGGTTTCTCGCCAGTCACTGCTTAGGGGTACATCAAGAGGAAACAAAACATAGAGATAGAACGTGAAACTACTTTATTGTGTCAAGTTTCAAGAAGCTAGCACAAACCGTGTTGGATTTAGAGTTCCAAATACATCTATCAATACAGGAGAAAACAGAGTGAAACCTAAAAATTCAAACTGTTACTGGAAACGAACGCTTCAACATAGAAGAACGAAATTTGGGGAACCCAGTCGCCTTAGTGTACTGATCATTACCTGAAAGTATCATCCAGTTTGGGTGAAAAAATATTTGCTGAGATTTCTGGAGATTCGTAATTTTGGGAAGCTTGGCAACCCCTTTACATGAAAGTGTTTCTCGCCAGTCACTGCTTAGGGCTACATCAAGAGGAAACAAAACATAGAGATAGAACGTGAAACTACTTTATTGTGTCAAGTTTCAAGAAGCTAGCACAAACCGTGTTGGATTTAGAGTTCCAAATACAACTATCAATATAGGAGAAAACAGAGTGAAACCTAAAAATTCAAACTGTTAGTGGAAACGAACGCTTCAACATAGAAGAACGAAATTTGGGGAACCAAGTCGCCTTAGTTTACTGATCATTACCTGAAAGTATCATCCAGTTTGGGTGAAAAAATATTTGCTGAGATTTCTGGAGATTCGTAATTTTGGGAAGCTTGGCAACCCCTTTCCATGTAAGTGTTTCTCGCCAGTCACTGCTTAGGGCTACATCAAGAGGAAACAAAACATAGAGATAGAACGTGAAACTACTTTATTGTGTCAAGTTTCAAGAAGCTAGCACAAACCGTGTTGGATTTAGAGTTCCAAATACATCTATCAATACAAGAGAAAACAGAGTGAAACCTAAAAATTCAAACTGTTACTGGAAACGAACGCTTCAACATAGAAGAACGAAATTTGGGGAACCAAGTCGCCTTAGGGTACTGATCATTACCTGAAAGTATCATCCAGTTTGGGTGAAAAAATATTTGCTGAGATTTCTGGAGATTCGTAATTTTTGGAAGCTTGGCAACCCCTTTCCATGAAAGTGTTTCTCGCCAGTCACTGCTTAGGGCTACATCAAGAGGAAACAAAACATAGAGATAGAACGTGAAACTACTTTATTGTGTCAAGTTTCAAGAAGCTAGCACAAACCGTGTTGGATTTAGAGTTCCAAATACATCTATCAATATAGGAGAAAACAGAGTGAAACCTAAAAATTCAAACTGTTACTGGAAACGAACGCTTCAACATAGAAGAACGAAATTTGGGGAACCAAGTCGCCTCAGTGTACTGATCATTACCTGAAAGTATCATCCATTTTGGGTGAAAAAATATTTGCTGTGATTTCTGGAGATTCGTAATTTTGGGAAGCTTGGCAACCCCTTTCCATGAAAGTGTTTCTCGCCAGTCACTGCTTAGGGGTACATCAAGAGGAAACAAAACATAGAGATAGAACGTGAAACTACTTTATTGTGTCAAGTTTCAAGAAGCTAGCACAAACCGTGTTGGATTTAGAGTTCCAAATACATCTATCAATATAGGAGAAAACAGAGTGAAACCTAAAAATTCAAACTGTTACTGGAAACGAACGCTTCAACATAGAAGAACGAAATTTGGGGAACCAAGTCGCCTCAGTGTACTGATCATTACCTGAAAGTATCATCCAGTTAGGGTGAAAAAATATTTGCTGATATTTCGGGAGATTCGTAATTTTTGGAAGCTTGGCAACCCCATTCCATGAAAGTGTTTCTCGCCTGTCACTGCTTAGGGCTACATCAAGAGGAAACAAAACATAGAGATAGAACGTGAAACTACTTTATTGTGTCAAGTTTCAAGAAGCTAGCACAAACCGTGTTGGATTTAGAGTTCCAAATACATCATTCTATATAGGAGAAAACAGAGTGAAACCTAAAAATTCAAACTGTTACTGGAAACGAACGCTTCAACATAGAAGAACGAAATTTGGGGAACCAAGTCGCCTTAGTGTACTTATCATTACCTGAAAGTATCATCCAGTTTGGGTGAAAAAATATTTGCTGAGATTTCTGGAGATTCGTAATTTTGGGAAGCTTGGCAACCCCTTTCCATGAAAGTGTTTCTCGCCAGTCACTGCTTAGGGGTACATCAAGAGGAAACAAAACATAGAGATAGAAGGTGAAACTACTTTATTGTGTCAAGTTTCAAGAAGCTAGCACAAAACGTGTTGGATTTAGAGTTCCAAATACATCTATCAATACAGGAGAAAACAGAGTGAAACCTAAAAATTCATACTGTTACTGGAAACGAACGCTTCAACATAGAAGAACGAAATTTGGGGAACCAAGTCGCCTCAGTGTACTGATCATTACCTGAAAGTATCATCCAGTTTGGGTGAAAAAATATTTGCTGAGATTTCTGGAGATTCGTAATTCTGGGAAGCTTGGCAACCCCTTTCCATGTAAGTGTTTCTCGCCAGTCACTGCTTAGGGCTACATCAAGAGGAAACAAAACATAGAGATAGAACGTGAAACTACTTTATTGTGTCAAGTTTCAAGAAGCTAGCACAAACCGTGTTGGATTTAGAGTTCCAAATACATCTATCAATACAAGAGAAAACAGAGTGAAACCTAAAAATTCAAACTGTTACTGGAAACGAACGCTTCAACATAGAAGAACGAAATTTGGGGAACCAAGTCGCCTTAGGGTACTGATCATTACCTGAAAGTATCATCCAGTTTGGGTGAAAAAATATTTGCTGAGATTTCTGGAGATTCGTAATTTTTGGAAGCTTGGCAACCCCTTTCCATGAAAGTGTTTCTCGCCAGTCACTGCTTAGGGCTACATCAAGAGGAAACAAAACATAGAGATAGAACGTGAAACTACTTTATTGTGTCAAGTTTCAAGAAGCTAGCACAAACCGTGTTGGATTTAGAGTTCCAAATACATCTATCAATATAGGAGAAAACAGAGTGAAACCTAAAAATTCAAACTGTTACTGGAAACGAACGCTTCAACATAGAAGAACGAAATTTGGGGAACCAAGTCGCCTCAGTGTACTGATCATTACCTGAAAGTATCATCCATTTTGGGTGAAAAAATATTTGCTGTGATTTCTGGAGATTCGTAATTTTGGGAAGCTTGGCAACCCCTTTCCATGAAAGTGTTTCTCGCCAGTCACTGCTTAGGGCTACATCAAGAGGAAACAAAACATAGATATAGAACGTGAAACTACTTTATTGTGTCAAGTTTCAAGAAGCTAGCACAAACCGTGTTGGATTTAGAGTTCCAAATACATCTATCAATACAGGAGAAAACAGAGTGAAACCTAAAAATTCAAACTGTTAGTGGAAACGAACGCTTCAACATAGAAGAACGAAATTCGGGGAACAAAGTCGCCTTAGTTTACTGATCATTACCTGAAAGTATCATCCAGTTTGGGTGAAAAAATATTTGCTGAGATTTCTGGAGATTCGTAATTTTGGGAAGCTTGGCAACCCCTTTCCATGTAAGTGTTTCTCGCCAGTCACTGCTTAGGGCTACATCAAGAGGAAACAAAACATAGAGATAGAACGTGAAACTACTTTATTGTGTCAAGTTTCAAGAAGCTAGCACAAACCGTGTTGGATTTAGAGTTCCAAATACATCTATCAATACAAGAGAAAACAGAGTGAAACCTAAAAATTCAAACTGTTACTGGAAACGAACGCTTCAACATAGAAGAACGAAATTTGGGGAACCAAGTCGCCTTAGGGTACTGATCATTACCTGAAAGTATCATCCAGTTTGGGTGAAAAAATATTTGCTGAGATTTCTGGAGATTCGTAATTTTGGGAAGCTTGGCAACCCCTTTCCATGAAAGTGTTTCTCGCCAGTCACTGCTTAGGGATTCATCAAGAGGAAACAAAACATAGATATAGAACCAGAAACTACTTTTTTGTGTCAAGTTTCTAGAAGCGAGCACAAACCGTGTTGGATTTAGAGTTCCAAATACATCTATCAATATAGGAGAAAACAGAGTGAAACCTAAAAATTCAAACTGTTACTGGAAACGAACGCTTCAACATAGAAGAGCGAAATTTGGGGAACCAAGTCGCCTTAGTGTACTGATCATTACCTGAAAGTATCATTCATTTTGGGTGAAAAAATATTTGCTGTGATTTCTGGAGATTCGTAATTTTGGGAAGCTTGGCAACCCCTTTCCATGAAAGTGTTTCTCGCCAGTCACTGCTTAGGGCTACATCAAGAGGAAACGAAACATAGAGATAGAACGTGAAACTACTTTATTGTGTCAAGTTTCAAGAAGCTAGCACAAACCGTGTTGGATTTAGAGTTCCAAATACATCTATCAATATAGGAGAGAACAGAGTGAAACCTAAAAATTCAAACTGTTACTGGAAACGAACGCTTCAACATAGAAGAACGAAATTTGGGGAACCAAGTCGCCTCAGTGTACTGATCATTACCTGAAAGTATCATCCAGTTAGGGTGAATAAATATTTGCTGATATTTCGGGAGATTCGTAATTTTTGGAAGCTTGGCAACCCCTTTCCATGAAAGTGTTTCTCGACAGTCACTGCTTAGTGCTACATAAAGAGGAAACAAAACATAGAGATAGAACGTGAAAGTACTTTATTGTGTCAAGTTTCAAGAAGCTAGCACAAACCGTGTTGGATTTAGAGTTCCAAATACATCTATCAATATAGGAGAAAACAGAGTGAAACCTAAAAATTCAAACTGTTACTGGAAACGAACGCTTCAACATAGAAGAACGAAATTTGGGGAACCAAGTCGCCTTAGTGTACTTATCATTACCTGAAAGTATCATCCAGTTTGGGTGAAAAAATATTTGCTGAGATTTCTGGAGATTCGTAATTTTGGGAAGCTTGGCAACCCCTTTCCATGAAAGTGTTTCTCGCCAGTCACTGCTTAGGGATTCATCAAGAGGAAACAAAACATAGATATAGAACCAGAAACTACTTTTTTGTGTCAAGTTTCTAGAAGCTAGCACAAACCGTGTTGGATTTAGAGTTCCAAATACATCTATCAATATAGGAGAAAACAGAGTGAAACCTAAAAATTCAAACTGTTACTGGAAACGAACGCTTCAACATAGAAGAGCGAAATTTGGGGAACCAAGTCGCCTTAGTGTACTGATAATTACCTGAAAGTATCATTCATTTTGGGTGAAAAAATATTTGCTGTGATTTCTGGAGATTCGTAATTTTGGGAAGCTTGGCAACCCCTTTCCATGAAAGTGTTTCTCGCCAGTCACTGCTTAGGGCTACATCAAGAGGAAACGAAACATAGAGATAGAACGTGAAACTACTTTATTGTGTCAAGTTTCAAGAAGCTAGCACAAACCGTGTTGGATTTAGAGTTCCAAATACATCTATCAATATAGGAGAGAACAGAGTGAAACCTAAAAATTCAAACTGTTACTGGAAACGAACGCTTCAACATAGAAGAACGAAATTTGGGGAACCAAGTCACCTCAGTGTACTGATCATTACCTGAAAGTATCATCCAGTTAGGGTGAATAAATATTTGCTGATATTTCGGGAGATTCGTAATTTTTGGAAGCTTGGCAACCCCTTTCCATGAAAGTGTTTCTCGCCAGTCACTGCTTAGGGATTCATCAAGAGGAAACAAAACATAGAGATAGAACGTGAAAGTACTTTATTGTGTCAAGTTTCAAGAAGCTAGCACAAACCGTGTTGGATTTAGAGTTCCAAATACATCTATCAATATAGGAGAAAACAGAGTGAAACCTAAAATTTCAAACTGTTACTGGAAACGAACGCTTCAACATAGAAGAACGAAATTTGGGGAACCAAGTCGCCTTAGTGTACTTATCATTACCTGAAAGTATCATCCAGTTTGGGTGAAAAAATATTTGCTGAGATTTCTGGAGATTCGTAATTTTGGGAAGCTTGGCAACCCCATTCCATGAAAGTGTGTCTCGCCTGTCACTGCTTAGGGCTACATCAAGAGGAAACAAAACATAGAGATAAAACGTTAAACTACTTTATTGTGTCAAGTTTCAAGAAGCTAGCACAAACCGTGTTGGATTTAGAGTTCCAAATACATCTATCAATACAAGAGAAAACAGAGTGAAACCTAAAAATTCAAACTGTTACTGGAAACGAACGCTTCAACATAGAAGAACGAAATTTGGGGAACCAAGTCGCCTTAGTGTACTGATCATTACCTGAAAGTATCATCCAGTTTGGGTGAAAAAATATTTGCTGAGATTTCTGGAGATTCGTAATTTTGGGAAGCTTGGCAACCCCTTTCCATGAAAGGGTTTCTCGCCAGTCACTGCTTAGGGGTACATCAAGAGGAAACAAAACATAGAGATAGAACGTGAAACTACTTTATTGTGTCAAGTTTCAAGAAGCTAGCACAAACCGTGTTGGATTTAGAGTTCCAAATACATCTATCAATACAGGAGAAAACAGAGTGAAACCTAAAAATTCAAACTGTTACTGGAAACGAACGCTTCAACATAGAAGAACGAAATTTGGGGAACCCAGTCGCCTTAGTGTACTGATCATTACCTGAAAGTATCATCCAGTTTGGGTGAAAAAATATTTGCTGAGATTTCTGGAGATTCGTAATTTTGGGAAGCTTGGCAACCCCTTTACATGAAAGTGTTTCTCGCCAGTCACTGCTTAGGGCTACATCAAGAGGAAACAAAACATAGAGATAGAACGTGAAACTACTTTATTGTGTCAAGTTTCAAGAAGCTAGCACAAACCGTGTTGGATTTAGAGTTCCAAATACAACTATCAATATAGGAGAAAACAGAGTGAAACCTAAAAATTCAAACTGTTAGTGGAAACGAACGCTTCAACATAGAAGAACGAAATTTGGGGAACCAAGTCGCCTTAGTTTACTGATCATTACCTGAAAGTATCATCCAGTTTGGGTGAAAAAATATTTGCTGAGATTTCTGGAGATTCGTAATTTTGGGAAGCTTGGCAACCCCTTTCCATGTAAGTGTTTCTCGCCAGTCACTGCTTAGGGCTACATCAAGAGGAAACAAAACATAGAGATAGAACGTGAAACTACTTTATTGTGTCAAGTTTCAAGAAGCTAGCACAAACCGTGTTGGATTTAGAGTTCCAAATACATCTATCAATACAAGAGAAAACAGAGTGAAACCTAAAAATTCAAACTGTTACTGGAAACGAACGCTTCAACATAGAAGAACGAAATTTGGGGAACCAAGTCGCCTTAGGGTACTGATCATTACCTGAAAGTATCATCCAGTTTGGGTGAAAAAATATTTGCTGAGATTTCTGGAGATTCGTAATTTTTGGAAGCTTGGCAACCCCTTTCCATGAAAGTGTTTCTCGCCAGTCACTGCTTAGGGCTACATCAAGAGGAAACAAAACATAGAGATAGAACGTGAAACTACTTTATTGTGTCAAGTTTCAAGAAGCTAGCACAAACCGTGTTGGATTTAGAGTTCCAAATACATCTATCAATATAGGAGAAAACAGAGTGAAACCTAAAAATTCAAACTGTTACTGGAAACGAACGCTTCAACATAGAAGAACGAAATTTGGGGAACCAAGTCGCCTCAGTGTACTGATCATTACCTGAAAGTATCATCCATTTTGGGTGAAAAAATATTTGCTGTGATTTCTGGAGATTCGTAATTTTGGGAAGCTTGGCAACCCCTTTCCATGAAAGTGTTTCTCGCCAGTCACTGCTTAGGGGTACATCAAGAGGAAACAAAACATAGAGATAGAACGTGAAACTACTTTATTGTGTCAAGTTTCAAGAAGCTAGCACAAACCGTGTTGGATTTAGAGTTCCAAATACATCTATCAATATAGGAGAAAACAGAGTGAAACCTAAAAATTCAAACTGTTACTGGAAACGAACGCTTCAACATAGAAGAACGAAATTTGGGGAACCAAGTCGCCTCAGTGTACTGATCATTACCTGAAAGTATCATCCAGTTAGGGTGAAAAAATATTTGCTGATATTTCGGGAGATTCGTAATTTTTGGAAGCTTGGCAACCCCATTCCATGAAAGTGTTTCTCGCCTGTCACTGCTTAGGGCTACATCAAGAGGAAACAAAACATAGAGATAGAACGTGAAACTACTTTATTGTGTCAAGTTTCAAGAAGCTAGCACAAACCGTGTTGGATTTAGAGTTCCAAATACATCATTCTATATAGGAGAAAACAGAGTGAAACCTAAAAATTCAAACTGTTACTGGAAACGAACGCTTCAACATAGAAGAACGAAATTTGGGGAACCAAGTCGCCTTAGTGTACTTATCATTACCTGAAAGTATCATCCAGTTTGGGTGAAAAAATATTTGCTGAGATTTCTGGAGATTCGTAATTTTGGGAAGCTTGGCAACCCCTTTCCATGAAAGTGTTTCTCGCCAGTCACTGCTTAGGGGTACATCAAGAGGAAACAAAACATAGAGATAGAAGGTGAAACTACTTTATTGTGTCAAGTTTCAAGAAGCTAGCACAAAACGTGTTGGATTTAGAGTTCCAAATACATCTATCAATACAGGAGAAAACAGAGTGAAACCTAAAAATTCATACTGTTACTGGAAACGAACGCTTCAACATAGAAGAACGAAATTTGGGGAACCAAGTCGCCTCAGTGTACTGATCATTACCTGAAAGTATCATCCATTTTGGGTGAAAAAATATTTGCTGTGATTTCTGGAGATTCGTAATTTTGGGAAGCTTGGCAACCCCTTTCCATGAAAGTGTTTCTCGCCAGTCACTGCTTAGGGATTCATCAAGAGGAAACAAAACATAGATATAGAACGAGAAACTACTTTTTTGTGTCAAGTTTCAAGAAGCTAGCACAAACCGTGTTGGATTTAGAGTTCCAAATACATCTATCAATATAGGAGAAAACAGAGTGAAACCTAAAAATTCAAACTGTTACTGGAAACGAACGCTTCAACATAGAAGAACGAAATTTGGGGAACCAAGTCGCCTTAGTGTACTGATCATTACCTGAAAGTATCATCCAGTTTGGGTGAAAAAATATTTGCTGAGATTTCTGGAGATTCGTAATTTTGGGAAGCTTGGCAACCCCTTTCCATGAAAGTGTTTCTCGCCAGTCACTGCTTAGGGATTCATCATGAGGAAACAAAACATAGATATAGAACCAGAAACTACTTTTTTGTGTCAAGTTTCTAGAAGCTAGCACAAACCGTGTTGGATTTAGAGTTCCAAATACATCTATCAATATAGGAGAAAACAGAGTGAAACCTAAAAATTCAAACTGTTACTGGAAACGAACGCTTCAACATAGAAGAGCGAAATTTGGGGAACCAAGTCGCCTTAGTGTACTGATCATTACCTGAAAGTATCATTCATTTTGGGTGAAAAAATATTTGCTGTGATTTCTGGAGATTCGTAATTTTGGGAAGCTTGGCAACCTTTTTCCATGAAAGTGTTTCTCGCCAGTCACTGCTTAGGGCTATATCAAGAGGAAACGAAACATAGAGATAGAACGTGAAACTACTTTATTGTGTCAAGTTTCAAGAAGCTAGCACAAACCGTGTTGGATTTAGAGTTCCAAATACATCTATCAATATAGGAGAGAACAGAGTGAAACCTAAAAATTCAAACTGTTACTGGAAACGAACGCTTCAACATAGAAGAACGAAATTTGGGGAACCAAGTCGCCTCAGTGTACTGATCATTACCTGAAAGTATCATCCAGTTAGGGTGAATAAATATTTGCTGATATTTCGGGAGATTCGTAATTTTTGGAAGCTTGGCAACCCCTTTCCATGAAAGTGTTTCTCGACAGTCACTGCTTAGGGCTACATAAAGAGGAAACAAAACATAGAGATAGAACGTGAAAGTACTTTATTGTGTCAAATTTCAAGAAGCTAGCACAAACCGTGTTGGATTTAGAGTTCCAAATACATCTATCAATATAGGAGAAAACAGAGTGAAACCTAAAAATTCAAACTGTTACTGGAAACGAACGCTTCAACATAGAAGAACGAAATTTGGGGAACCAAGTCGCCTTAGTGTACTTATCATTACCTGAAAGTATCATCCAGTTTGGGTGAAAAAATATTTGCTGAGATTTCTGGAGATTCGTAATTTTGGGAAGCTTGGCAACCCCATTCCATGAAAGTGTTTCTCGCCAGTCACTGCTTAGGGCTACATCAAGAGGAAACAAAACATAGAGATAAAACGTGAAACTACTTTATTGTGTCAAGTTTCAAGAAGCTAGCACAAACCGTGTTGGATTTAGAGTTCCAAATACATCTATCAATACAAGAGAAAACAGAGTGAAACCTAAAAATTCAAACTGTTACTGGAAACGAACGCTTCAACATAGAAGAACGAAATTTGGGGAACCAAGTCGCCTTAGTGTACTGATCATTACCTGAAAGTATCATCCAGTTTGGGTGAAAAAATATTTGCTGAGATTTCTGGAGATTCGTAATTTTGGGAAGCTTGGCAACCCCTTTCCTTGAAAGGGTTTCTCGCCAGTCACTGCTTAGGGGTACATCAAGAGGAAACAAAACATAGAGATAGAACGTGAAACTACTTTATTGTGTCAAGTTTCAAGAAGCTAGCACAAACCGTGTTGGATTTAGAGTTCCAAATACATCTATCAATACAGGAGAAAACAGAGTGAAACCTAAAAATTCAAACTGTTACTGGAAACGAACGCTTCAACATAGAAGAACGAAATTTGGGGAACCAAGTCGCCTTAGTGTACTGATCATTACCTGAAAGTATCATCCAGTTTGGGTGAAAAAATATTTGCTGAGATTTCTGGAGATTCGTAATTTTGGGAAGCTTGGCAACCCCTTTACATGAAAGTGTTTCTCGCCAGTCACTGCTTAGGGCTACATCAAGAGGAAACAAAACATAGAGATAGAACGTGAAACTACTTTATTGTGTCAAGTTTCAAGAAGCTAGCACAAACCGTGTTGGATTTAGAGTTCCAAATACAACTATCAATATAGGAGAAAACAGAGTGAAACCTAAAAATTCAAACTGTTAGTGGAAACGAACGCTTCAACATAGAAGAACGAAATTTGGGGAACCAAGTCGCCTTAGTTTACTGATCATTACCTGAAAGTATCATCCAGTTTGGGTGAAAAAATATTTGCTGAGATTTCTGGAGATTCGTAATTTTGGGAAGCTTGGCAACCCCTTTCCATGTAAGTGTTTCTCGCCAGTCACTGCTTAGGGCTACATCAAGAGGAAACAAAACATAGAGATAGAACGTGAAACTACTTTATTGTGTCAAGTTTCAAGAAGCTAGCACAAACCGTGTTGGATTTAGAGTTCCAAATACATCTATCAATACAAGAGAAAACAGAGTGAAACCTAAAAATTCAAACTGTTACTGGAAACGAACGCTTCAACATAGAAGAACGAAATTTGGGGAACCAAGTCGCCTTAGGGTACTGATCATTACCTGAAAGTATCATCCAGTTTGGGTGAAAAAATATTTGCTGAGATTTCTGGAGATTCGTAATTTTGGGAAGCTTGGCAACCCCTTTCCATGTAAGTGTTTCTCGCCAGTCACTGCTTAGGGCTACATCAAGAGGAAACAAAACATAGAGATAGAACGTGAAACTACTTTATTGTGTCAAGTTTCAAGAAGCTAGCACAAACCGTGTTGGATTTAGAGTTCCAAATACATCTATCAATACAAGAGAAAACAGAGTGAAACCTAAAAATTCAAACTGTTACTGGAAACGAACGCTTCAACATAGAAGAACGAAATTTGGGGAACCAAGTCGCCTTAGGGTACTGATCATTACCTGAAAGTATCATCCAGTTTGGGTGAAAAAATATTTGCTGAGATTTCTGGAGATTCGTAATTTTTGGAAGCTTGGCAACCCCTTTCCATGAAAGTGTTTCTCGCCAGTCACTGCTTAGGGCTACATCAAGAGGAAACAAAACATAGAGATAGAACGTGAAACTACTTTATTGTGTCAAGTTTCAAGAAGCTAGCACAAACCGTGTTGGATTTAGAGTTCCAAATACATCTATCAATATAGGAGAAAACAGAGTGAAACCTAAAAATTCAAACTGTTACTGGAAACGAACGCTTCAACATAGAAGAACGAAATTTGGGGAACCAAGTCGCCTCAGTGTACTGATCATTACCTGAAAGTATCATCCAGTTTGGGTGAAAAAATATTTGCTGAGATTTCTGGAGATTCGTAATTTTGGGAAGCTTGGCAACCCCTTTCCATGAAAGTGTTTCTCGCCAGTCACTGCTTAGGGATTCATCAAGAGGAAACAAAACATAGATATAGAACCAGAAACTACTTTTTTGTGTCAAGTTTCTAGAAGCTAGCACAAACCGTGTTGGATTTAGAGTTCCAAATACATCTATCAATATAGGAGAAAACAGAGTGAAACCTAAAAATTCAAACTGTTACTGGAAACGAACGCTTCAACATAGAAGAGCGAAATTTGGGGAACCAAGTCGCCTTAGTGTACTGATCATTACCTGAAAGTATCATTCATTTTGGGTGAAAAAATATTTGCTGTGATTTCTGGAGATTCGTAATTTTGGGAAGCTTGGCAACCCCTTTCCATGAAAGTGTTTCTCGCCAGTCACTGCTTAGGGCTATATCAAGAGGAAACGAAACATAGAGATAGAACGTGAAACTACTTTATTGTGTCAAGTTTCAAGAAGCTAGCACAAACCGTGTTGGATTTAGAGTTCCAAATACATCTATCAATATAGGAGAGAACAGAGTGAAACCTAAAAATTCAAACTGTTACTGGAAACGAACGCTTCAACATAGAAGAACGAAATTTGGGGAACCAAGTCGCCTCAGTGTACTGATCATTACCTGAAAGTATCATCCAGTTAGGGTGAATAAATATTTGCTGATATTTCGGGAGATTCGTAATTTTTGGAAGCTTGGCAACCCCTTTCCATGAAAGTGTTTCTCGACAGTCACTGCTTAGGGCTACATAAAGAGGAAACAAAACATAGAGATAGAACGTGAAAGTACTTTATTGTGTCAAATTTCAAGAAGCTAGCACAAACCGTGTTGGATTTAGAGTTCCAAATACATCTATCAATATAGGAGAAAACAGAGTGAAACCTAAAAATTCAAACTGTTACTGGAAACGAACGCTTCAACATAGAAGAACGAAATTTGGGGAACCAAGTCGCCTTAGTGTACTTATCATTACCTGAAAGTATCATCCAGTTTGGGTGAAAAAATATTTGCTGAGATTTCTGGAGATTCGTAATTTTGGGAAGCTTGGCAACCCCATTCCATGAAAGTGTTTCTCGCCAGTCACTGCTTAGGGCTACATCAAGAGGAAACAAAACATAGAGATAAAACGTGAAACTACTTTATTGTGTCAAGTTTCAAGAAGCTAGCACAAACCGTGTTGGATTTAGAGTTCCAAATACATCTATCAATACAAGAGAAAACAGAGTGAAACCTAAAAATTCAAACTGTTACTGGAAACGAACGCTTCAACATAGAAGAACGAAATTTGGGGAACCAAGTCGCCTTAGTGTACTGATCATTACCTGAAAGTATCATCCAGTTTGGGTGAAAAAATATTTGCTGAGATTTCTGGAGATTCGTAATTTTGGGAAGCTTGGCAACCCCTTTCCATGTAAGGGTTTCTCGCCAGTCACTGCTTAGGGGTACATCAAGAGGAAACAAAAATAAAGATAGAACGTGAAACTACTTTATTGTGTCAAGTTTCAAGAAGCTAGCACAAACCGTGTTGGATTTAGAGTTCCAAATACATCTATCAATACAGGAGAAAACAGAGTGAAACCTAAAAATTCAAACTGTTACTGGAAACGAACGCTTCAACATAGAAGAACGAAATTTGGGGAACCAAGTCGCCTTAGTGTACTGATCATTACCTGAAAGTATCATCCAGTTTGGGTGAAAAAATATTTGCTGAGATTTCTGGAGATTCGTAATTTTGGGAAGCTTGGCAACCCCTTTACATGAAAGTGTTTCTCGCCAGTCACTGCTTAGGGCTACATCAAGAGGAAACAAAACATAGAGATAGAACGTGAAACTACTTTATTGTGTCAAGTTTCAAGAAGCTAGCACAAACCGTGTTGGATTTAGAGTTCCAAATACAACTATCAATATAGGAGAAAACAGAGTGAAATCTAAAAATTCAAACTGTTAGTGGAAACGAACGCTTCAACATAGAAGAACGAAATTTGGGGAACCAAGTCGCCTTAGTTTACTGATCATTACCTGAAAGTATCATCCAGTTTGGGTGAAAAAATATTTGCTGAGATTTCTGGAGATTCGTAATTTTGGGAAGCTTGGCAACCCCTTTCCATGTAAGTGTTTCTCGCCAGTCACTGCTTAGGGCTACATCAAGAGGAAACAAAACATAGAGATAGAACGTGAAACTACTTTATTGTGTCAAGTTTCAAGAAGCTAGCACAAACCGTGTTGGATTTAGAGTTCCAAATACATCTATCAATACAAGAGAAAACAGAGTGAAACCTAAAAATTCAAACTGTTACTGGAAACGAACGCTTCAACATAGAAGAACGAAATTTGGGGAACCAAGTCGCCTTAGGGTACTGATCATTACCTGAAAGTATCATCCAGTTTGGGTGAAAAAATATTTGCTGAGATTTCTGGAGATTCGTAATTTTGGGAAGCTTGGCAACCCCTTTCCATGTAAGTGTTTCTCGCCAGTCACTGCTTAGGGCTACATCAAGAGGAAACAAAACATAGAGATAGAACGTGAAACTACTTTATTGTGTCAAGTTTCAAGAAGCTAGCACAAACCGTGTTGGATTTAGAGTTCCAAATACATCTATCAATACAAGAGAAAACAGAGTGAAACCTAAAAATTCAAACTGTTACTGGAAACGAACGCTTCAACATAGAAGAACGAAATTTGGGGAACCAAGTCGCCTTAGGGTACTGATCATTACCTGAAAGTATCATCCAGTTTGGGTGAAAAAATATTTGCTGTGATTTCTGGAGATTCGTAATTTTTGGAAGCTTGGCAACCCCTTTCCATGAAAGTGTTTCTCGCCAGTCACTGCTTAGGGCTACATCAAGAGGAAACAAAACATAGAGATAGAACGTGAAACTACTTTATTGTGTCAAGTTTCAAGAAGCTAGCACAAACCGTGTTGGATTTAGAGTTCCAAATACATCTATCAATATAGGAGAAAACAGAGTGAAACCTAAAAATTCAAACTGTTACTGGAAACGAACGCTTCAACATAGAAGAACGAAATTTGGGGAACCAAGTCGCCTCAGTGTACTGATCATTACCTGAAAGTATCATCCATTTTGGGTGAAAAAATATTTGCTGTGATTTCTGGAGATTCGTAATTTTGGGAAGCTTGGCAACCCCTTTCCATGAAAGTGTTTCTCGCCAGTCACTGCTTAGGGCTACATCAAGAGGAAACAAAACATAGAGATAGAACGTGAAACTACTTTATTGTGTCAAGTTTCAAGAAGCTAGCACAAACCGTGTTGGATTTAGAGTTCCAAATACATCTATCAATATAGGAGAAAACAGAGTGAAACCTAAAAATTCAAACTGTTACTGGAAACGAACGCTTCAACATAGAAGAACGAAATTTGGGGAACCAAGTCGCCTCAGTGTACTGATCATTACCTGAAAGTATCATCCAGTTAGGGTGAAAAAATATTTGCTGATATTTCGGGAGATTCGTAATTTTTGGAAGCTTGGCAACCCCATTCCATGAAAGTGTTTCTCGCCTGTCACTGCTTAGGGCTACATCAAGAGGAAACAAAACATAGAGATAGAACGTGAAACTACTTTATTGTGTCAAGTTTCAAGAAGCTAGCACAAACCGTGTTGGATTTAGAGTTCCAAATACATCTATCTATATAGGAGAAAACAGAGTGAAACCTAAAAATTCAAACTGTTACTGGAAACGAACGCTTCAACATAGAAGAACGAAATTTGGGGAACCAAGTCGCCTTAGTGTACTTATCATTACCTGAAAGTATCATCCAGTTTCGGTGAAAAAATATTTGCTGAGATTTCTGGAGATTCGTAATTTTGGGAAGCTTGGCAACCCCTTTCCATGAAAGGGTTTCTCGCCAGTCACTGCTTAGGGGTACATCAAGAGGAAACAAAACATAGAGATAGAAGGTGAAACTACTTTATTGTGTCAAGTTTCAAGAAGCTAGCACAAAACGTGTTGGATTTAGAGTTCCAAATACATCTATCAATACAGGAGAAAACAGAGTGAAACCTAAAAATTCAAACTGTTACTGGAAACGAACGCTTCAACATAGAAGAACGAAATTTGGGGAACCAAGTCGCCTCAGTGTACTGATCATTACCTGAAAGTATCATCCATTTTGGGTGAAAAAATATTTGCTGTGATTTCTGGAGATTCGTAATTTTGGGAAGCTTGGCAACCCCTTTCCATGAAAGTGTTTCTCGCCAGTCACTGCTTAGGGATTCATCAAGAGGAAACAAAACATAGATATAGAACGAGAAACTACTTTTTTGTGTCAAGTTTCAAGAAGCTAGCACAAACCGTGTTGGATTTAGAGTTCCAAATACATCTATCAATATAGGAGAAAACAGAGTGAAACCTAAAAATTCAAACTGTTACTGGAAACGAACGCTTCAACATAGAAGAGCGAAATTTGGGGAACCAAGTCGCCTTAGTGTACTGATCATTACCTGAAAGTATCATTCATTTTGGGTGAAAAAATATTTGCTGTGATTTCTGGAGATTCGTAATTTTGGGAAGCTTGGCAACCCCTTTCCATGAAAGTGTTTCTCGCCAGTCACTGCTTAGGGCTATATCAAGAGGAAACGAAACATAGACATAGAACGTGAAACTACTTTATTGTGTCAAGTTTCAAGAAGCTAGCACAAACCGTGTTGGATTTAGAGTTCCAAATACATCTATCAATATAGGAGAGAACAGAGTGAAACCTAAAAATTCAAACTGTTACTGGAAACGAACGCTTCAACATAGAAGAACGAAATTTGGGGAACCAAGTCGCCTCAGTGTACTGATCATTACCTGAAAGTATCATCCAGTTAGGGTGAATAAATATTTGCTGATATTTCGGGAGATTCGTAATTTTTGGAAGCTTGGCAACCCCTTTCCATGAAAGTGTTTCTCGACAGTCACTGCTTAGGGCTACATAAAGAGGAAACAAAACATAGAGATAGAACGTGAAAGTACTTTATTGTGTCAAATTTCAAGAAGCTAGCACAAACCGTGTTGGATTTAGAGTTCCAAATACATCTATCAATATAGGAGAAAACAGAGTGAAACCTAAAAATTCAAACTGTTACTGGAAACGAACGCTTCAACATAGAAGAACGAAATTTGGGGAACCAAGTCGCCTTAGTGTACTTATCATTACCTGAAAGTATCATCCAGTTTGGGTGAAAAAATATTTGCTGAGATTTCTGGAGATTCGTAATTTTGGGAAGCTTGGCAACCCCATTCCATGAAAGTGTTTCTCGCCAGTCACTGCTTAGGGCTACATCAAGAGGAAACAAAACATAGAGATAAAACGTGAAACTACTTTATTGTGTCAAGTTTCAAGAAGCTAGCACAAACCGTGTTGGATTTAGAGTTCCAAATACATCTATCAATACAAGAGAAAACAGAGTGAAACCTAAAAATTCAAACTGTTACTGGAAACGAACGCTTCAACATAGAAGAACGAAATTTGGGGAACCAAGTCGCCTTAGTGTACTGATCATTACCTGAAAGTATCATCCAGTTTGGGTGAAAAAATATTTGCTGAGATTTCTGGAGATTCGTAATTTTGGGAAGCTTGGCAACCCCTTTCCATGAAAGGGTTTCTCGCCAGTCACTGCTTAGGGGTATATCAAGAGGAAACAAAACATAGAGATAGAACGTGAAACTACTTTATTGTGTCAAGTTTCAAGAAGCTAGCACAAACCGTGTTGGATTTAGAGTTCCAAATACATCTATCAATACAGGAGAAAACAGAGTGAAACCTAAAAATTCAAACTGTTACTGGAAACGAACGCTTCAACATAGAAGAACGAAATTTGGGGAACCAAGTCGCCTTAGTGTACTGATCATTACCTGAAAGTATCATCCAGTTTGGGTGAAAAAATATTTGCTGAGATTTCTGGAGATTCGTAATTTTGGGAAGCTTGGCAACCCCTTTCCATGTAAGTGTTTCTCGCCAGTCACTGCTTAGGGCTACATCAAGAGGAAACAAAACATAGAGATAGAACGTGAAACTACTTTATTGTGTCAAGTTTCAAGAAGCTAGCACAAACCGTGTTGGATTTAGAGTTCCAAATACATCTATCAATACAAGAGAAAACAGAGTGAAACCTAAAAATTCAAACTGTTACTGGAAACGAACGCTTCAACATAGAAGAACGAAATTTGGGGAACCAAGTCGCCTTAGGGTACTGATCATTACCTGAAAGTATCATCCAGTTTGGGTGAAAAAATATTTGCTGAGATTTCTGGAGATTCGTAATTTTGGGAAGCTTGGCAACCCCTTTCCATGTAAGTGTTTCTCGCCAGTCACTGCTTAGGGCTACATCAAGAGGAAACAAAACATAGAGATAGAACGTGAAACTACTTTATTGTGTCAAGTTTCAAGAAGCTAGCACAAACCGTGTTGGATTTAGAGTTCCAAATACATCTATCAATACAAGAGAAAACAGAGTGAAACCTAAAAATTCAAACTGTTACTGGAAACGAACGCTTCAACATAGAAGAACGAAATTTGGGGAACCAAGTCGCCTTAGGGTACTGATCATTACCTGAAAGTATCATCCAGTTTGGGTGAAAAAATATTTGCTGAGATTTCTGGAGATTCGTAATTTTTGGAAGCTTGGCAACCCCTTTCCATGAAAGTGTTTCTCGCCAGTCACTGCTTAGGGCTACATCAAGAGGAAACAAAACATAGAGATAGAACGTGAAACTACTTTATTGTGTCAAGTTTCAAGAAGCTAGCACAAACCGTGTTGGATTTAGAGTTCCAAATACATCTATCAATATAGGAGAAAACAGAGTGAAACCTAAAAATTCAAACTGTTACTGGAAACGAACGCTTCAACATAGAAGAACGAAATTTGGGGAACCAAGTCGCCTCAGTGTACTGATCATTACCTGAAAGTATCATCCAGTTTGGGTGAAAAAATATTTGCTGAGATTTCTGGAGATTCGTAATTTTGGGAAGCTTGGCAACCCCTTTCCATGAAAGTGTTTCTCGCCAGTCACTGCTTAGGGATTCATCAAGAGGAAACAAAACATAGATATAGAACCAGAAACTACTTTTTTGTGTCAAGTTTCTAGAAGCTAGCACAAACCGTGTTGGATTTAGAGTTCCAAATACATCTATCAATATAGGAGAAAACAGAGTGAAACCTAAAAATTCAAACTGTTACTGGAAACGAACGCTTCAACATAGAAGAGCGAAATTTGGGGAACCAAGTCGCCTTAGTGTACTGATCATTACCTGAAAGTATCATTCATTTTGGGTGAAAAAATATTTGCTGTGATTTCTGGAGATTCGTAATTTTGGGAAGCTTGGCAACCCCTTTCCATGAAAGTGTTTCTCGCCAGTCACTGCTTAGGGCTATATCAAGAGGAAACGAAACATAGAGATAGAACGTGAAACTACTTTATTGTGTCAAGTTTCAAGAAGCTAGCACAAACCGTGTTGGATTTAGAGTTCCAAATACATCTATCAATATAGGAGAGAACAGAGTGAAACCTAAAAATTCAAACTGTTACTGGAAACGAACGCTTCAACATAGAAGAACGAAATTTGGGGAACCAAGTCGCCTCAGTGTACTGATCATTACCTGAAAGTATCATCCAGTTAGAGTGAATAAATATTTGCTGATATTTCGGGAGATTCGTAATTTTTGGAAGCTTGGCAACCCCTTTCCATGAAAGTGTTTCTCGACAGTCACTGCTTAGGGCTACATAAAGAGGAAACAAAACATAGAGATAGAACGTGAAAGTACTTTATTGTGTCAAATTTCAAGAAGCTAGCACAAACCGTGTTGGATTTAGAGTTCCAAATACATCTATCAATATAGGAGAAAACAGAGTGAAACCTAAAAATTCAAACTGTTACTGGAAACGAACGCTTCAACATAGAAGAACGAAATTTGGGGAACCAAGTCGCCTTAGTGTACTTATCATTACCTGAAAGTATCATCCAGTTTGGGTGAAAAAATATTTGCTGAGATTTCTGGAGATTCGTAATTTTGGGAAGCTTGGCAACCCCATTCCATGAAAGTGTTTCTCGCCAGTCACTGCTTAGGGCTACATCAAGAGGAAACAAAACATAGAGATAAAACGTGAAACTACTTTATTGTGTCAAGTTTCAAGAAGCTAGCACAAACCGTGTTGGATTTAGAGTTCCAAATACATCTATCAATACAAGAGAAAACAGAGTGAAACCTAAAAATTCAAACTGTTACTGGAAACGAACGCTTCAACATAGAAGAACGAAATTTGGGGAACCAAGTCGCCTTAGTGTACTGATCATTACCTGAAAGTATCATCCAGTTTGGGTGAAAAAATATTTGCTGAGATTTCTGGAGATTCGTAATTTTGGGAAGCTTGGCAACCCCTTTCCATGAAAGGGTTTCTCGCCAGTCACTGCTTAGGGGTACATCAAGAGGAAACAAAACATAGAGATAGAACGTGAAACTACTTTATTGTGTCAAGTTTCAAGAAGCTAGCACAAACCGTGTTGGATTTAGAGTTCCAAATACAACTATCAATACAGGAGAAAACAGAGTGAAACCTAAAAATTCAAACTGTTACTGGAAACGAACGCTTCAACATAGAAGAACGAAATTTGGGGAACCAAGTCGCCTTAGTGTACTGATCATTACCTGAAAGTATCATCCAGTTTGGGTGAAAAAATATTTGCTGAGATTTCTGGAGATTCGTAATTTTGGGAAGCTTGGCAACCCCTTTACATGAAAGTGTTTCTCGCCAGTCACTGCTTAGGGCTACATCAAGAGGAAACAAAACATAGAGATAGAACGTGAAACTACTTTATTGTGTCAAGTTTCAAGAAGCTAGCACAAACCGTGTTGGATTTAGAGTTCCAAATACAACTATCAATATAGGAGAAAACAGAGTGAAATCTAAAAATTCAAACTGTTAGTGGAAACGAACGCTTCAACATAGAAGAACGAAATTTGGGGAACCAAGTCGCCTTAGTTTACTGATCATTACCTGAAAGTATCATCCAGTTTGGGTGAAAAAATATTTGCTGAGATTTCTGGAGATTCGTAATTTTGGGAAGCTTGGCAACCCCTTTCCATGTAAGTGTTTCTCGCCAGTCACTGCTTAGGGCTACATCAAGAGGAAACAAAACATAGAGATAGAACGTGAAACTACTTTATTGTGTCAAGTTTCAAGAAGCTAGCACAAACCGTGTTGGATTTAGAGTTCCAAATACATCTATCAATACAAGAGAAAACAGAGTGAAACCTAAAAATTCAAACTGTTACTGGAAACGAACGCTTCAACATAGAAGAACGAAATTTGGGGAACCAAGTCGCCTTAGGGTACTGATCATTACCTGAAAGTATCATCCAGTTTGGGTGAAAAAATATTTGCTGAGATTTCTGGAGATTCGTAATTTTGGGAAGCTTGGCAACCCCTTTCCATGTAAGTGTTTCTCGCCAGTCACTGCTTAGGGCTACATCAAGAGGAAACAAAACATAGAGATAGAACGTGAAACTACTTTATTGTGTCAAGTTTCAAGAAGCTAGCACAAACCGTGTTGGATTTAGAGTTCCAAATACATCTATCAATACAAGAGAAAACAGAGTGAAACCTAAAAATTCAAACTGTTACTGGAAACGAACGCTTCAACATAGAAGAACGAAATTTGGGGAACCAAGTCGCCTTAGGGTACTGATCATTACCTGAAAGTATCATCCAGTTTGGGTGAAAAAATATTTGCTGAGATTTCTGGAGATTCGTAATTTTTGGAAGCTTGGCAACCCCTTTCCATGAAAGTGTTTCTCGCCAGTCACTGCTTAGGGCTACATCAAGAGGAAACAAAACATAGAGATAGAACGTGAAACTACTTTATTGTGTCAAGTTTCAAGAAGCTAGCACAAACCGTGTTGGATTTAGAGTTCCAAATACATCTATCAATATAGGAGAAAACAGAGTGAAACCTAAAAATTCAAACTGTTACTGGAAACGAACGCTTCAACATAGAAGAACGAAATTTGGGGAACCAAGTCGCCTCAGTGTACTGATCATTACCTGAAAGTATCATCCAGTTAGGGTGAAAAAATATTTGCTGATATTTCGGGAGATTCGTAATTTTTGGAAGCTTGGCAACCCCATTCCATGAAAGTGTTTCTCGCCTGTCACTGCTTAGGGCTACATCAAGAGGAAACAAAACATAGAGATAGAACGTGAAACTACTTTATTGTGTCAAGTTTCAAGAAGCTAGCACAAACCGTGTTGGATTTAGAGTTCCAAATACATCTATCTATATAGGAGAAAACAGAGTGAAACCTAAAAATTCAAACTGTTACTGGAAACGAACGCTTCAACATAGAAGAACGAAATTTGGGGAACCAAGTCGCCTTAGTGTACTTATCATTACCTGAAAGTATCATCCAGTTTCGGTGAAAAAATATTTGCTGAGATTTCTGGAGATTCGTAATTTTGGGAAGCTTGGCAACCCCTTTCCATGAAAGGGTTTCTCGCCAGTCACTGCTTAGGGGTACATCAAGAGGAAACAAAACATAGAGATAGAAGGTGAAACTACTTTATTGTGTCAAGTTTCAAGAAGCTAGCACAAACCGTGTTGGATTTAGAGTTCCAAATACATCTATCAATACAGGAGAAAACAGAGTGAAACCTAAAAATTCAAACTGTTACTGGAAACGAACGCTTCAACATAGAAGAACGAAATTTGGGGAACCAAGTCGCCTCAGTGTACTGATCATTACCTGAAAGTATCATCCATTTTGGGTGAAAAAATATTTGCTGTGATTTCTGGAGATTCGTAATTTTGGGAAGCTTGGCAACCCCTTTCCATGAAAGTGTTTCTCGCCAGTCACTGCTTAGGGATTCATCAAGAGGAAACAAAACATAGATATAGAACGAGAAACTACTTTTTTGTGTCAAGTTTCAAGAAGCTAGCACAAACCGTGTTGGATTTAGAGTTCCAAATACATCTATCAATATAGGAGAAAACAGAGTGAAACCTAAAAATTCAAACTGTTACTGGAAACGAACGCTTCAACATAGAAGAACGAAATTTGGGGAACCAAGTCGCCTTAGTGTACTGATCATTACCTGAAAGTATCATCCAGTTTGGGTGAAAAAATATTTGCTGAGATTTCTGGAGATTCGTAATTTTGGGAAGCTTGGCAACCCCTTTCCATGAAAGTGTTTCTCGCCAGTCACTGCTTAGGGATACATCAAGAGGAAACAAAACATAGAGATAGAACGTGGAACTACTTTATTTTGTCAAGTTTCAAGAAGCTAGCACAAACCGTGTTGGATTTAGAGTTCCAAATACATCTATCAATACAGGAGAAAACAGAGTGAAACCTAAAAATTCAAACTGTTACTGGAAACGAACGCTTCAACATAGAAGAACGAAATTTGGGGAACCCAGTCGCCTTAGTGTACTGATCATTACCTGAAAGTATCATCCAGTTTGGGTGAAAAAATATTTGCTGAGATTTCTGGAGATTCGTAATTTTGGGAAGCTTGGCAACCCCTTTACATGAAAGTGTTTCTCGCCAGTCACTGCTTAGGGCTACATCAAGAGGAAACAAAACATAGAGACAGAACGTGAAACTACTTTATTGTGTCAAGTTTCAAGAAGCTAGCACAAACCGTGTTGGATTTAGAGTTCCAAATACAACTATCAATATAGGAGAAAACAGAGTGAAACCTAAAAATTCAAACTGTTAGTGGAAACGAACGCTTCAACATAGAAGAACGAAATTTGGGGAACCAAGTCGCCTTAGTTTACTGATCATTACCTGAAAGTATCATCCAGTTTGGGTGAAAAAATATTTGCTGAGATTTCTGGAGATTCGTAATTTTGGGAAGCTTGGCAACCCCTTTCCATGTAAGTGTTTCTCGCCAGTCACTGCTTAGGGCTACATCAAGAGGAAACAAAACATAGAGATAGAACGTGAAACTACTTTATTGTGTCAAGTTTCAAGAAGCTAGCACAAACCGTGTTGGATTTAGAGTTCCAAATACATCTATCAATACAAGAGAAAACAGAGTGAAACCTAAAAATTCAAACTGTTAGTGGAAACGAACGCTTCAACATAGAAGAACGAAATTTGGGGAACCAAGTCGCCTTAGTTTACTGATCATTACCTGAAAGTATCATCCAGTTTGGGTGAAAAAATATTTGCTGAGATTTCTGGAGATTCGTAATTTTGGGAAGCTTGGCAACCCCTTTCCATGTAAGGGTTTCTCGCCAGTCACTGCTTAGGGCTACATCAAGAGGAAACAAAACATAGAGATAGAACGTGAAACTACTTTATTGTGTCAAGTTTCAAGAAGCTAGCACAAACCGTGTTGGATTTAGAGTTCCAAATACATCTATCAATATAGGAGAAAACAGAGTGAAACCTAAAAATTCAAACTGTTACTGGAAACGAACGCTTCAACATAGAAGAACGAAATTTGGGGAACCAAGTCGCCTCAGTGTACTGATCATTACCTGAAAGTATCATCCAGTTAGGGTGAAAAAATATTTGCTGATATTTCGGGAGATTCGTAATTTTTGGAAGCTTGGCAACCCCATTCCTGAAAGTGTTTCTCGACAGTCACTGCTTAGGGCTACATCAAGAGGAAACAAAACATAGAGATAGAACGTGAAACTACTTTATTGTGTCAAGTTTCAAGAAGCTAGCACAAACCGTGTTGGATTTAGAGTTCCAAATACATCTATCTATATAGGAGAAAACAGAGTGAAACCTAAAAATTCAAACTGTTACTGGAAACGAACGCTTCAACATAGAAGAACGAAATTTGGGGAACCAAGTCGCCTTAGTGTACTTATCATTACCTGAAAGTATCATCCAGTTTGGGTGAAAAAATATTTGCTGAGATTTCTGGAGATTCGTAATTTTGGGAAGCTTGGCAACCCCTTTCCATGAAAGGGTTTCTCGCCAGTCACTGCTTAGGGGTACATCAAGAGGAAACAAAACATAGAGATAGAAGGTGAAACTACTTTATTGTGTCAAGTTTCAAGAAGCTAGCACAAAACGTGTTGGATTTAGAGTTCCAAATACATCTATCAATACAGGAGAAAACAGAGTGAAACCTAAAAATTCAAACTGTTACTGGAAACGAACGCTTCAACATAGAAGAACGAAATTTGGGGAACCAAGTCGCCTCAGTATACTGATCATTACCTGAAAGTATCATCCATTTTGGGTGAAAAAATATTTGCTGTGATTTCTGGAGATTCGTAATTTTGGGAAGCTTGGCAACCCCTTTCCATGAAAGTGTTTCTCGCCAGTCACTGCTTAGGGATTCATCAAGAGGAAACAAAACATAGATATAGAACGAGAAACTACTTTTTTGTGTCAAGTTTCAAGAAGCTAGCACAAACCGTGTTGGATTTAGAGTTCCAAATACATCTATCAATATAGGAGAAAACAGAGTGAAACCTAAAAATTCAAACTGTTACTGGAAACGAACGCTTCAACATAGAAGAACGAAATTTGGGGAACCAAGTCGCCTTAGTGTACTGATCATTACCTGAAAGTATCATCCAGTTTGGGTGAAAAAATATTTGCTGAGATTTCTGGAGATTCGTAATTTTGGGAAGCTTGGCAACCCCTTTCCATGAAAGTGTTTCTCGCCAGTCACTGCTTAGGGATTCATCAAGAGGAAACAAAACATAGATATAGAACGAGAAACTACTTTTTTGTGTCAAGTTTCTAGAAGCTAGCACAAACCGTGTTGGATTTAGAGTTCCAAATACATCTATCAATATAGGAGAAAACAGAGTGAAACCTAAAAATTCAAACTGTTACTGGAAACGAACGCTTCAACATAGAAGAACGAAATTTGGGGAACCAAGTCGCCTTAGTGTACTGATCATTACCTGAAAGTATCATCCATTTTGGGTGAAAAAATATTTGCTGTGATTTCTGGAGATTCGTAATTTTTGGAAGCTTGGCAACCCCTTTCCATGAAAGTGTTTCTCGCCAGTCACTGCTTAGGGATACATCAAGAGGAAACAAAACATGGAGATAGAACGTGAAACTACTTTATTGTGTCAAGTTTCAAGAAGCTAGCACAAACCGTGTTGGATTTAGAGTTCCAAATACATCTATCAATATAGGAGAGAACAGAGTGAAACCTAAAAAATCAAACTGTTACTGGAAACGAACGCTTCAACATAGAAGAACGAAATTTGGGGAACCAAGTCGCCTCAGTGTACTGATCATTACCTGAAAGTATCATCCAGTTAGGGTGAATAAATATTTGCTGATATTTCGAGAGATTCGTAATTTTTGGAAGCTTGGCAACCCCTTTCCATGAAAGTGTTTCTCGACAGTCACTGCTTAGGGCTACATAAAGAGGAAACAAAACATAGAGATAGAACGTGAAAGTACTTTATTGTGTCAAGTTTCAAGAAGCTAGCACAAACCGTGTTGGATTTAGTGTTCCAAATACATCTATCAATATAGGAGAAAACAGAGTGAAACCTAAAAATTCAAACTGTTACTGGAAACGAACGCTTCAACATAGAAGAACGAAATTTGGGGAACCAAGTCGCCTTAGTGTACTTATCATTACCTGAAAGTATCATCCAGTTTGGGTGAAAAAATATTTGCTGAGATTTCTGGAGATTCTTAATTTTTGGAAGCTTGGCAACCCCATTCCATGAAAGTGTTTCTCGCCTGTCACTGCTTAGGGCTACATCAAGAGGAAACAAAACATAGAGATAAAACGTGAAACTACTTTATTGTGTCAAGTTTCAAGAAGCTAGCACAAACCGTGTTGGATTTAGAGTTCCAAATACATCTATCAATACAAGAGAAAACAGAGTGAAACCTAAAAATTCAAACTGTTACTGGAAACGAACGCTTCAACATAGAAGAACGAAATTTGGGGAACCCAGTCGCCTTAGTGTACTGATCATTACCTGAAAGTATCATCCAGTTTGGGTGAAAAAATATTTGCTGAGATTTCTGGAGATTCGTAATTTTGGGAAGCTTGGCAACCCCTTTACATGAAAGTGTTTCTCGCCAGTCACTGCTTAGGGCTACATCAAGAGGAAACAAAACATAGAGATAGAACGTGAAACTACTTTATTGTGTCAAGTTTCAAGAAGCTAGCACAAACCGTGTTGGATTTAGAGTTCCAAATACAACTATCAATATAGGAGAAAACAGAGTGAAACCTAAAAATTCAAACTGTTAGTGGAAACGAACGCTTCAACATAGAAGAACGAAATTTGGGGAACCAAGTCGCCTTAGTTTACTGATCATTAACTGAAAGTATCATCCAGTTTGGGTGAAAAAATATTTGCTGAGATTTCTGGAGATTCGTAATTTTGGGAAGCTTGGCAACCCCTTTCCATGAAAGTGTTTCTCGCCAGTCACTGCTTAGGGCTACATCAAGAGGAAACAAAACATGGAGACAGAACGTGAAACTACTTTATTGTGTCAAGTTTCAAGAAGCTAGCACAAACCGTGTTGGATTTAGAGTTCCAAATACATCTATCAATATAGGAGAAAACAGAGTGAAACCTAAAAATTCAAACTGTTACTGGAAACGAACGCTTCAACATAGAAGAACGAAATTTGGGGAACCAAGTCGCCTCAGTGTACTGATCATTACCTGAAAGTATCATCCATTTTGGGTGAAAAAATATTTGCTGTGATTTCTGGAGATTCGTAATTTTGGGAAGCTTGGCAACCCCTTTCCATGAAAGTGTTTCTCGCCAGTCACTGCTTAGGGCTACATCAAGAGGAAACAAAACATAGAGATAGAACGTGAAACTACTTTATTGTGTCAAGTTTCAAGAAGCTAGCACAAACCGTGTTGGATTTAGAGTTCCAAATACATCTATCAATATAGGAGAAAACAGAGTGAAACCTAAAAATTCAAACTGTTACTGGAAACGAACGCTTCAACATAGAAGAACGAAATTTGGGGAACCAAGTCGCCTCAGTGTACTGATCATTACCTGAAAGTATCATCCATTTTGGGTGAAAAAATATTTGCTGTGATTTCTGGAGATTCGTAATTTTGGGAAGCTTGGCAACCCCTTTCCATGAAAGTGTTTCTCGCCAGTCACTGCTTAGGGCTACATCAAGAGGAAACAAAACATAGAGATAGAACGTGAAACTACTTTATTGTGTCAAGTTTCAAGAAGCTAGCACAAACCGTGTTCGATTTAGAGTTCCAAATACATCTATCAATATAGGAGAAAACAGAGTGAAACCTAAAAATTCAAACTGTTACTGGAAACGAACGCTTCAACATAGAAGAACGAAATTTGGGGAACCAAGTCGCCTCAGTGTACTGATCATTACCTGAAAGTATCATCCAGTTTGGGTGAAAAAATATTTGCTGAGATTTCTGGAGATTCGTAATTTTGGGAAGCTTGGCAACCCCTTTCCATGAAAGTGTTTCTCGCCAGTCACTGCTTAGGGATTCATCAAGAGGAAACAAAACATAGATATAGAACCAGAAACTACTTTTTTGTGTCAAGTTTCTAGAAGCTAGCACAAACCGTGTTGGATTTAGAGTTCCAAATACATCTATCAATATAGGAGAAAACAGAGTGAAACCTAAAAATTCAAACTGTTACTGGAAACGAACGCTTCAACATAGAAGAGCGAAATTTGGGGAACCAAGTCGCCTTAGTGTACTGATCATTACCTGAAAGTATCATTCATTTTGGGTGAAAAAATATTTGCTGTGATTTCTGGAGATTCGTAATTTTGGGAAGCTTGGCAACCCCTTTCCATGAAAGTGTTTCTCGCCAGTCACTGCTTAGGGCTATATCAAGAGGAAACGAAACATAGAGATAGAACGTGAAACTACTTTATTGTGTCAAGTTTCAAGAAGCTAGCACAAACCGTGTTGGATTTAGAGTTCCAAATACATCTATCAATATAGGAGAGAACAGAGTGAAACCTAAAAATTCAAACTGTTACTGGAAACGAACGCTTCAACATAGAAGAACGAAATTTGGGGAACCAAGTCGCCTCAGTGTACTGATCATTACCTGAAAGTATCATCCAGTTAGGGTGAATAAATATTTGCTGATATTTCGGGAGATTCGTAATTTTTGGAAGCTTGGCAACCCCTTTCCATGAAAGTGTTTCTCGACAGTCACTGCTTAGGGCTACATAAAGAGGAAACAAAACATAGAGATAGAACGTGAAAGTACTTTATTGTGTCAAATTTCAAGAAGCTAGCACAAACCGTGTTGGATTTAGAGTTCCAAATACATCTATCAATATAGGAGAAAACAGAGTGAAACCTAAAAATTCAAACTGTTACTGGAAACGAACGCTTCAACATAGAAGAACGAAATTTGGGGAACCAAGTCGCCTTAGTGTACTTATCATTACCTGAAAGTATCATCCAGTTTGGGTGAAAAAATATTTGCTGAGATTTCTGGAGATTCGTAATTTTGGGAAGCTTGGCAACCCCATTCCATGAAAGTGTTTCTCGCCAGTCACTGCTTAGGGCTACATCAAGAGGAAACAAAACATAGAGATAAAACGTGAAACTACTTTATTGTGTCAAGTTTCAAGAAGCTAGCACAAACCGTGTTGGATTTAGAGTTCCAAATACATCTATCAATACAAGAGAAAACAGAGTGAAACCTAAAAATTCAAACTGTTACTGGAAACGAACGCTTCAACATAGAAGAACGAAATTTGGGGAACCAAGTCGCCTTAGTGTACTGATCATTACCTGAAAGTATCATCCAGTTTGGGTGAAAAAATATTTGCTGAGATTTCTGGAGATTCGTAATTTTGGGAAGCTTGGCAACCCCTTTCCATGAAAGGGTTTCTCGCCAGTCACTGCTTAGGGGTACATCAAGAGGAAACAAAACATAGAGATAGAACGTGAAACTACTTTATTGTGTCAAGTTTCAAGAAGCTAGCACAAACCGTGTTGGATTTAGAGTTCCAAATACAACTATCAATACAGGAGAAAACAGAGTGAAACCTAAAAATTCAAACTGTTACTGGAAACGAACGCTTCAACATAGAAGAACGAAATTTGGGGAACCAAGTCGCCTTAGTGTACTGATCATTACCTGAAAGTATCATCCAGTTTGGGTGAAAAAATATTTGCTGAGATTTCTGGAGATTCGTAATTTTGGGAAGCTTGGCAACCCCTTTACATGAAAGTGTTTCTCGCCAGTCACTGCTTAGGGCTACATCAAGAGGAAACAAAACATAGAGATAGAACGTGAAACTACTTTATTGTGTCAAGTTTCAAGAAGCTAGCACAAACCGTGTTGGATTTAGAGTTCCAAATACAACTATCAATATAGGAGAAAACAGAGTGAAATCTAAAAATTCAAACTGTTAGTGGAAACGAACGCTTCAACATAGAAGAACGAAATTTGGGGAACCAAGTCGCCTTAGTTTACTGATCATTACCTGAAAGTATCATCCAGTTTGGGTGAAAAAATATTTGCTGAGATTTCTGGAGATTCGTAATTTTGGGAAGCTTGGCAACCCCTTTCCATGTAAGTGTTTCTCGCCAGTCACTGCTTAGGGCTACATCAAGAGGAAACAAAACATAGAGATAGAACGTGAAACTACTTTATTGTGTCAAGTTTCAAGAAGCTAGCACAAACCGTGTTGGATTTAGAGTTCCAAATACATCTATCAATACAAGAGAAAACAGAGTGAAACCTAAAAATTCAAACTGTTACTGGAAACGAACGCTTCAACATAGAAGAACGAAATTTGGGGAACCAAGTCGCCTTAGGGTACTGATCATTACCTGAAAGTATCATCCAGTTTGGGTGAAAAAATATTTGCTGAGATTTCTGGAGATTCGTAATTTTGGGAAGCTTGGCAACCCCTTTCCATGTAAGTGTTTCTCGCCAGTCACTGCTTAGGGCTACATCAAGAGGAAACAAAACATAGAGATAGAACGTGAAACTACTTTATTGTGTCAAGTTTCAAGAAGCTAGCACAAACCGTGTTGGATTTAGAGTTCCAAATACATCTATCAATACAAGAGAAAACAGAGTGAAACCTAAAAATTCAAACTGTTACTGGAAACGAACGCTTCAACATAGAAGAACGAAATTTGGGGAACCAAGTCGCCTTAGGGTACTGATCATTACCTGAAAGTATCATCCAGTTTGGGTGAAAAAATATTTGCTGAGATTTCTGGAGATTCGTAATTTTTGGAAGCTTGGCAACCCCTTTCCATGAAAGTGTTTCTCGCCAGTCACTGCTTAGGGCTACATCAAGAGGAAACAAAACATAGAGATAGAACGTGAAACTACTTTATTGTGTCAAGTTTCAAGAAGCTAGCACAAACCGTGTTGGATTTAGAGTTCCAAATACATCTATCAATATAGGAGAAAACAGAGTGAAACCTAAAAATTCAAACTGTTACTGGAAACGAACGCTTCAACATAGAAGAACGAAATTTGGGGAACCAAGTCGCCTCAGTGTACTGATCATTACCTGAAAGTATCATCCATTTTGGGTGAAAAAATATTTGCTGTGATTTCTGGAGATTCGTAATTTTGGGAAGCTTGGCAACCCCTTTCCATGAAAGTGTTTCTCGCCAGTCACTGCTTAGGGCTACATCAAGAGGAAACAAAACATAGAGATAGAACGTGAAACTACTTTATTGTGTCAAGTTTCAAGAAGCTAGCACAAACCGTGTTGGATTTAGAGTTCCAAATACATCTATCAATATAGGAGAAAACAGAGTGAAACCTAAAAATTCAAACTGTTACTGGAAACGAACGCTTCAACATAGAAGAACGAAATTTGGGGAACCAAGTCGCCTCAGTGTACTGATCATTACCTGAAAGTATCATCCAGTTAGGGTGAAAAAATATTTGCTGATATTTCGGGAGATTCGTAATTTTTGGAAGCTTGGCAACCCCATTCCATGAAAGTGTTTCTCGCCTGTCACTGCTTAGGGCTACATCAAGAGGAAACAAAACATAGAGATAGAACGTGAAACTACTTTATTGTGTCAAGTTTCAAGAAGCTAGCACAAACCGTGTTGGATTTAGAGTTCCAAATACATCTATCTATATAGGAGAAAACAGAGTGAAACCTAAAAATTCAAACTGTTACTGGAAACGAACGCTTCAACATAGAAGAACGAAATTTGGGGAACCAAGTCGCCTTAGTGTACTTATCATTACCTGAAAGTATCATCCAGTTTCGGTGAAAAAATATTTGCTGAGATTTCTGGAGATTCGTAATTTTGGGAAGCTTGGCAACCCCTTTCCATGAAAGGGTTTCTCGCCAGTCACTGCTTAGGGGTACATCAAGAGGAAACAAAACATAGAGATAGAAGGTGAAACTACTTTATTGTGTCAAGTTTCAAGAAGCTAGCACAAAACGTGTTGGATTTAGAGTTCCAAATACATCTATCAATACAGGAGAAAACAGAGTGAAACCTAAAAATTCAAACTGTTACTGGAAACGAACGCTTCAACATAGAAGAACGAAATTTGGGGAACCAAGTCGCCTCAGTGTACTGATCATTACCTGAAAGTATCATCCATTTTGGGTGAAAAAATATTTGCTGTGATTTCTGGAGATTCGTAATTTTGGGAAGCTTGGCAACCCCTTTCCATGAAAGTGTTTCTCGCCAGTCACTGCTTAGGGATTCATCAAGAGGAAACAAAACATAGATATAGAACGAGAAACTACTTTTTTGTGTCAAGTTTCAAGAAGCTAGCACAAACCGTGTTGGATTTAGAGTTCCAAATACATCTATCAATATAGGAGAAAACAGAGTGAAACCTAAAAATTCAAACTGTTACTGGAAACGAACGCTTCAACATAGAAGAACGAAATTTGGGGAACCAAGTCGCCTTAGTGTACTGATCATTACCTGAAAGTATCATCCAGTTTGGGTGAAAAAATATTTGCTGAGATTTCTGGAGATTCGTAATTTTGGGAAGCTTGGCAACCCCTTTCCATGAAAGTGTTTCTCGCCAGTCACTGCTTAGGGATACATCAAGAGGAAACAAAACATAGAGATAGAACGTGGAACTACTTTATTTTGTCAAGTTTCAAGAAGCTAGCACAAACCGTGTTGGATTTAGAGTTCCAAATACATCTATCAATACAGGAGAAAACAGAGTGAAACCTAAAAATTCAAACTGTTACTGGAAACGAACGCTTCAACATAGAAGAACGAAATTTGGGGAACCCAGTCGCCTTAGTGTACTGATCATTACCTGAAAGTATCATCCAGTTTGGGTGAAAAAATATTTGCTGAGATTTCTGGAGATTCGTAATTTTGGGAAGCTTGGCAACCCCTTTACATGAAAGTGTTTCTCGCCAGTCACTGCTTAGGGCTACATCAAGAGGAAACAAAACATAGAGACAGAACGTGAAACTACTTTATTGTGTCAAGTTTCAAAAAGCTAGCACAAACCGTGTTGGATTTAGAGTTCCAAATACAACTATCAATATAAGAGAAAACAGAGTGAAACCTAAAAATTCAAACTGTTAGTGGAAACGAACGCTTCAACATAGAAGAACGAAATTTGGGGAACCAAGTCGCCTTAGTTTACTGATCATTACCTGAAAGTATCATCCAGTTTGGGTGAAAAAATATTTGCTGAGATTTCTGGAGATTCGTAATTTTGGGAAGCTTGGCAACCCCTTTCCATGTAAGTGTTTCTCGCCAGTCACTGCTTAGGGCTACATCAAGAGGAAACAAAACATAGAGATAGAACGTGAAACTACTTTATTGTGTCAAGTTTCAAGAAGCTAGCACAAACCGTGTTGGATTTAGAGTTCCAAATACATCTATCAATACAAGAGAAAACAGAGTGAAACCTAAAAATTCAAACTGTTAGTGGAAACGAACGCTTCAACATAGAAGAACGAAATTTGGGGAACCAAGTCGCCTTAGTTTACTGATCATTACCTGAAAGTATCATCCAGTTTGGGTGAAAAAATATTTGCTGAGATTTCTGGAGATTCGTAATTTTGGGAAGCTTGGCAACCCCTTTCCATGTAAGGGTTTCTCGCCAGTCACTGCTTAGGGCTACATCAAGAGGAAACAAAACATAGAGATAGAACGTGAAACTACTTTATTGTGTCAAGTTTCAAGAAGCTAGCACAAACCGTGTTGGATTTAGAGTTCCAAATACATCTATCAATATAGGAGAAAACAGAGTGAAACCTAAAAATTCAAACTGTTACTGGAAACGAACGCTTCAACATAGAAGAACGAAATTTGGGGAACCAAGTCGCCTCAGTGTACTGATCATTACCTGAAAGTATCATCCAGTTAGGGTGAAAAAATATTTGCTGATATTTCGGGAGATTCGTAATTTTTGGAAGCTTGGCAACCCCATTCCTGAAAGTGTTTCTCGACAGTCACTGCTTAGGGCTACATCAAGAGGAAACAAAACATAGAGATAGAACGTGAAACTACTTTATTGTGTCAAGTTTCAAGAAGCTAGCACAAACCGTGTTGGATTTAGAGTTCCAAATACATCTATCTATATAGGAGAAAACAGAGTGAAACCTAAAAATTCAAACTGTTACTGGAAACGAACGCTTCAACATAGAAGAACGAAATTTGGGGAACCAAGTCGCCTTAGTGTACTTATCATTACCTGAAAGTATCATCCAGTTTGGGTGAAAAAATATTTGCTGAGATTTCTGGAGATTCGTAATTTTGGGAAGCTTGGCAACCCCTTTCCATGAAAGGGTTTCTCGCCAGTCACTGCTTAGGGGTACATCAAGAGGAAACAAAACATAGAGATAGAAGGTGAAACTACTTTATTGTGTCAAGTTTCAAGAAGCTAGCACAAAACGTGTTGGATTTAGAGTTCCAAATACATCTATCAATACAGGAGAAAACAGAGTGAAACCTAAAAATTCAAACTGTTACTGGAAACGAACGCTTCAACATAGAAGAACGAAATTTGGGGAACCAAGTCGCCTCAGTATACTGATCATTACCTGAAAGTATCATCCATTTTGGGTGAAAAAATATTTGCTGTGATTTCTGGAGATTCGTAATTTTGGGAAGCTTGGCAACCCCTTTCCATGAAAGTGTTTCTCGCCAGTCACTGCTTAGGGATTCATCAAGAGGAAACAAAACATAGATATAGAACGAGAAACTACTTTTTTGTGTCAAGTTTCAAGAAGCTAGCACAAACCGTGTTGGATTTAGAGTTCCAAATACATCTATCAATATAGGAGAAAACAGAGTGAAACCTAAAAATTCAAACTGTTACTGGAAACGAACGCTTCAACATAGAAGAACGAAATTTGGGGAACCAAGTCGCCTTAGTGTACTGATCATTACCTGAAAGTATCATCCAGTTTGGGTGAAAAAATATTTGCTGAGATTTCTGGAGATTCGTAATTTTGGGAAGCTTGGCAACCCCTTTCCATGAAAGTGTTTCTCGCCAGTCACTGCTTAGGGATTCATCAAGAGGAAACAAAACATAGATATAGAACGAGAAACTACTTTTTTGTGTCAAGTTTCTAGAAGCTAGCACAAACCGTGTTGGATTTAGAGTTCCAAATACATCTATCAATATAGGAGAAAACAGAGTGAAACCTAAAAATTCAAACTGTTACTGGAAACGAACGCTTCAACATAGAAGAACGAAATTTGGGGAACCAAGTCGCCTTAGTGTACTGATCATTACCTGAAAGTATCATCCATTTTGGGTGAAAAAATATTTGCTGTGATTTCTGGAGATTCGTAATTTTGGGAAGCTTGGCAACCCCTTTCCATGAAAGTGTTTCTCGCCAGTCACTGCTTAGGGCTACATCAAGAGGAAACAAAACATGGAGATAGAACGTGAAACTACTTTATTGTGTCAAGTTTCAAGAAGCTAGCACAAACCGTGTTGGATTTAGAGTTCCAAATACATCTATCAATATAGGAGAGAACAGAGTGAAACCTAAAAAATCAAACTGTTACTGGAAACGAACGCTTCAACATAGAAGAACGAAATTTGGGGAACCAAGTCGCCTCAGTGTACTGATCATTACCTGAAAGTATCATCCAGTTAGGGTGAATAAATATTTGCTGATATTTCGAGAGATTCGTAATTTTTGGAAGCTTGGCAACCCCTTTCCATGAAAGTGTTTCTCGACAGTCACTGCTTAGGGCTACATAAAGAGGAAACAAAACATAGAGATAGAACGTGAAAGTACTTTATTGTGTCAAGTTTCAAGAAGCTAGCACAAACCGTGTTGGATTTAGTGTTCCAAATACATCTATCAATATAGGAGAAAACAGAGTGAAACCTAAAAATTCAAACTGTTACTGGAAACGAACGCTTCAACATAGAAGAACGAAATTTGGGGAACCAAGTCGCCTTAGTGTACTTATCATTACCTGAAAGTATCATCCAGTTTGGGTGAAAAAATATTTGCTGAGATTTCTGGAGATTCTTAATTTTTGGAAGCTTGGCAACCCCATTCCATGAAAGTGTTTCTCGCCTGTCACTGCTTAGGGCTACATCAAGAGGAAACAAAACATAGAGATAAAACGTGAAACTACTTTATTGTGTCAAGTTTCAAGAAGCTAGCACAAACCGTGTTGGATTTAGAGTTCCAAATACATCTATCAATACAAGAGAAAACAGAGTGAAACCTAAAAATTCAAACTGTTACTGGAAACGAACGCTTCAACATAGAAGAACGAAATTTGGGGAACCCAGTCGCCTTAGTGTACTGATCATTACCTGAAAGTATCATCCAGTTTGGGTGAAAAAATATTTGCTGAGATTTCTGGAGATTCGTAATTTTGGGAAGCTTGGCAACCCCTTTACATGAAAGTGTTTCTCGCCAGTCACTGCTTAGGGCTACATCAAGAGGAAACAAAACATAGAGATAGAACGTGAAACTACTTTATTGTGTCAAGTTTCAAGAAGCTAGCACAAACCGTGTTGGATTTAGAGTTCCAAATACAACTATCAATATAGGAGAAAACAGAGTGAAACCTAAAAATTCAAACTGTTAGTGGAAACGAACGCTTCAACATAGAAGAACGAAATTTGGGGAACCAAGTCGCCTTAGTTTACTGATCATTAACTGAAAGTATCATCCAGTTTGGGTGAAAAAATATTTGCTGAGATTTCTGGAGATTCGTAATTTTGGGAAGCTTGGCAACCCCTTTCCATGAAAGTGTTTCTCGCCAGTCACTGCTTAGGGCTACATCAAGAGGAAACAAAACATGGAGACAGAACGTGAAACTACTTTATTGTGTCAAGTTTCAAGAAGCTAGCACAAACCGTGTTGGATTTAGAGTTCCAAATACATCTATCAATATAGGAGAAAACAGAGTGAAACCTAAAAATTCAAACTGTTACTGGAAACGAACGCTTCAACATAGAAGAACGAAATTTGGGGAACCAAGTCGCCTCAGTGTACTGATCATTACCTGAAAGTATCATCCATTTTGGGTGAAAAAATATTTGCTGTGATTTCTGGAGATTCGTAATTTTGGGAAGCTTGGCAACCCCTTTCCATGAAAGTGTTTCTCGCCAGTCACTGCTTAGGGCTACATCAAGAGGAAACAAAACATAGAGATAGAACGTGAAACTACTTTATTGTGTCAAGTTTCAAGAAGCTAGCACAAACCGTGTTGGATTTAGAGTTCCAAATACATCTATCAATATAGGAGAAAACAGAGTGAAACCTAAAAATTCAAACTGTTACTGGAAACGAACGCTTCAACATAGAAGAACGAAATTTGGGGAACCAAGTCGCCTCAGTGTACTGATCATTACCTGAAAGTATCATCCATTTTGGGTGAAAAAATATTTGCTGTGATTTCTGGAGATTCGTAATTTTGGGAAGCTTGGCAACCCCTTTCCATGAAAGTGTTTCTCGCCAGTCACTGCTTAGGGCTACATCAAGAGGAAACAAAACATAGAGATAGAACGTGAAACTACTTTATTGTGTCAAGTTTCAAGAAGCTAGCACAAACCGTGTTCGATTTAGAGTTCCAAATACATCTATCAATATAGGAGAAAACAGAGTGAAACCTAAAAATTCAAACTGTTACTGGAAACGAACGCTTCAACATAGAAGAACGAAATTTGGGGAACCAAGTCGCCTCAGTGTACTGATCATTACCTGAAAGTATCATCCAGTTAGGGTGAAAAAATATTTGCTGAGATTTCTGGAGATTCGTAATTTTTGGAAGCTTGGCAACCCCATTCCATGAAAGTGTTTCTCGCCTGTCACTGCTTAGGGCTACATCAAGAGGAAACAAAACATAGAGATAGAACGTGAAACTACTTTATTGTGTCAAGTTTCAAGAAGCTAGCACAAACCGTGTTGGATTTAGAGTTCCAAATACATCTATCTATATAGGAGAAAACAGAGTGAAACCTAAAAATTCAAACTGTTACTGGAAACGAACGCTTCAACATAGAAGAACGAAATTTGGGGAACCAAGTCGCCTTAGTGTACTTATCATTACCTGAAAGTATCATCCAGTTTGGGTGAAAAAATATTTGCTGAGATTTCTGGAGATTCGTAATTTTGGGAAGCTTGGCAACCCCTTTCCATGAAAGGGTTTCTCGCCAGTCACTGCTTAGGGGTACATCAAGAGGAAACAAAACATAGAGATAGAAGGTGAAACTACTTTATTGTGTCAAGTTTCAAGAAGCTAGCACAAAACGTGTTGGATTTAGAGTTCCAAATACATCTATCAATACAGGAGAAAACAGAGTGAAACCTAAAAATTCAAACTGTTACTGGAAACGAACGCTTCAACATAGAAGAACGAAATTTGGGGAACCAAGTCGCCTCAGTGTACTGATCATTACCTGAAAGTATCATCCATTTTGGGTGAAAAAATATTTGCTGTGATTTCTGGAGATTCGTAATTTTGGGAAGCTTGGCAACCCCTTTCCATGAAAGTGTTTCTCGCCAGTCACTGCTTAGGGATTCATCAAGAGGAAACAAAACATAGATATAGAACGAGAAACTACTTTTTTGTGTCAAGTTTCAAGAAGCTAGCACAAACCGTGTTGGGTTTAGAGTTCCAAATACATCTATCAATATAGGAGAAAACAGAGTGAAACCTAAAAATTCAAACTGTTACTGGAAACGAACGCTTCAACATAGAAGAGCGAAATTTGGGGAACCAAGTCGCCTTAGTGTACTGATCATTACCTGAAAGTATCATTCATTTTGGGTGAAAAAATATTTGCTGTGATTTCTGGAGATTCGTAATTTTGGGAAGCTTGGCAACCCCTTTCCATGAAAGTGTTTCTCGCCAGTCACTGCTTAGGGCTACATCAAGAGGAAACGAAACATAGAGATAGAACGTGAAACTACTTTATTGTGTCAAGTTTCAAGAAGCTAGCACAAACCGTGTTGGATTTAGAGTTCCAAATACATCTATCAATATAGGAGAGAACAGAGTGAAACCTAAAAATTCAAACTGTTACTGGAAACGAACGCTTCAACATAGAAGAACGAAATTTGGGGAACCAAGTCGCCTCAGTGTACTGATCATTACCTGAAAGTATCATCCAGTTAGGGTGAATAAATATTTGCTGATATTTCGGGAGATTCGTAATTTTTGGAAGCTTGGCAACCCCTTTCCATGAAAGTGTTTCTCGACAGTCACTGCTTAGGGCTACATAAAGAGGAAACAAAACATAGAGATAGAACGTGAAAGTACTTTATTGTGTCAAGTTTCAAGAAGCTAGCACAAACCGTGTTGGATTTAGAGTTCCAAATACATCTATCAATATAGGAGAAAACAGAGTGAAACCTAAAAATTCAAACTGTTACTGGAAACGAACGCTTCAACATAGAAGAACGAAATTTGGGGAACCAAGTCGCCTTAGTGTACTTATCATTACCTGAAAGTATCATCCAGTTTGGGTGAAAAAATATTTGCTGAGATTTCTGGAGATTCGTAATTTTGGGAAGCTTGGCAACCCCATTCCATGAAAGTGTTTCTCGCCAGTCACTGCTTAGGGCTACATCAAGAGGAAACAAAACATAGAGATAAAACGTGAAACTACTTTATTGTGTCAAGTTTCAAGAAGCTAGCACAAACCGTGTTGGATTTAGAGTTCCAAATACATCTATCAATACAAGAGAAAACAGAGTGAAACCTAAAAATTCAAACTGTTACTGGAAACGAACGCTTCAACATAGAAGAACGAAATTTGGGGAACCAAGTCGCCTTAGTGTACTGATCATTACCTGAAAGTATCATCCAGTTTGGGTGAAAAAATATTTGCTGAGATTTCTGGAGATTCGTAATTTTGGGAAGCTTGGCAACCCCTTTCCATGAAAGGGTTTCTCGCCAGTCACTGCTTAGGGGTACATCAAGAGGAAACAAAACATAGAGATAGAACGTGAAACTACTTTATTGTGTCAAGTTTCAAGAAGCTAGCACAAACCGTGTTGGATTTAGAGTTCCAAATACATCTATCAATACAGGAGAAAACAGAGTGAAACCTAAAAATTCAAACTGTTACTGGAAACGAACGCTTCAACATAGAAGAACGAAATTTGGGGAACCCAGTCGCCTTAGTGTACTGATCATTACCTGAAAGTATCATCCAGTTTGGGTGAAAAAATATTTGCTGAGATTTCTGGAGATTCGTAATTTTGGGAAGCTTGGCAACCCCTTTACATGAAAGTGTTTCTCGCCAGTCACTGCTTATGGCTACATCAAGAGGAAACAAAACATAGAGATAGAACGTGAAACTACTTTATTGTGTCAAGTTTCAAGAAGCTAGCACAAACCGTGTTGGATTTAGAGTTCCAAATACAACTATCAATATAGGAGAAAACAGAGTGAAACCTAAAAATTCAAACTGTTAGTGGAAACGAACGCTTCAACATAGAAAAACGAAATTTGGGGAACCAAGTCGCCTTAGTTTACTGATCATTACCTGAAAGTATCATCCAGTTTGGGTGAAAAAATATTTGCTGAGATTTCTGGAGATTCGTAATTTTGGGAAGCTTGGCAACCCCTTTCCATGTAAGTGTTTCTCGCCAGTCACTGCTTAGGGCTACATCAAGAGGAAACAAAACATAGAGATAGAACGTGAAACTACTTTATTGTGTCAAGTTTCAAGAAGCTAGCACAAACCGTGTTGGATTTAGAGTTCCAAATACATCTATCAATACAAGAGAAAACAGAGTGAAACCTAAAAATTCAAACTGTTACTGGAAACGAACGCTTCAACATAGAAGAACGAAATTTGGGGAACCAAGTCGCCTTAGGGTACTGATCATTACCTGAAAGTATCATTCAGTTTGGGTGAAAAAATATTTGCTAAGATTTCTAGAGATTCATAATTTTTGGAAGCTTGGCAACCCCTTTCCATGAAAGTGTTTCTCGCCAGTCACTGCTTAGGGCTACATCAAGAGGAAACAAAACATAGAGATAGAACGTGAAACTACTTTATTGTGTCAAGTTTCAAGAAGCTAGCACAAACCGTGTTGGATTTAGAGTTCCAAATACATCTATCAATATAGGAGAAAACAGAGTGAAACCTAAAAATTCAAACTGTTACTGGAAACGAACGCTTCAACATAGAAGAACGAAATTTGGGGAACCAAGTCGCCTCAGTGTACTGATCATTACCTGAAAGTATCATCCATTTTGGGTGAAAAAATATTTGCTGTGATTTCTGGAGATTCGTAATTTTGGGAAGCTTGGCAACCCCTTTCCATGAAAGTGTTTCTCGCCAGTCACTGCTTAGGGATTCATCAAGAGGAAACAAAACATAGATATAGAACGAGAAACTACTTTTTTGTGTCAAGTTTCAAGAAGCTAGCACAAACCGTGTTGGATTTAGAGTTCCAAATACATCTATCAATATAGGAGAGAACAGAGTGAAACCTAAAAATTCAAACTGTTACTGGAAACGAACGCTTCAACATAGAAGAACGAAATTTGGGGAACCAAGTCGCCTCAGTGTACTGATCATTACCTGAAAGTATCATCCAGTTAGGGTGAATAAATATTTGCTGATATTTCGGGAGATTCGTAATTTTTGGAAGCTTGGCAACCCCTTTCCATGAAAGTGTTTCTCGACAGTCACTGCTTAGGGCTACATAAAGAGGAAACAAAACATAGAGATAGAACGTGAAAGTACTTTATTGTGTCAAGTTTCAAGAAGCTAGCACAAACCGTGTTGGATTTAGAGTTCCAAATACATCTATCAATATAGGAGAAAACAGAGTGAAACCTAAAAATTCAAACTGTTACTGGAAACGAACGCTTCAACATAGAAGAACGAAATTTGGGGAACCAAGTCGCCTTAGTGTACTTATCATTACCTGAAAGTATCATCCAGTTTGGGTGAAAAAATATTTGCTGAGATTTCTGGAGATTCGTAATTTTGGGAAGCTTGGCAACCCCATTCCATGAAAGTGTTTCTCGCCAGTCACTGCTTAGGGCTACATCAAGAGGAAACAAAACATAGAGATAAAACGTGAAACTACTTTATTGTGTCAAGTTTCAAGAAGCTAGCACAAACCGTGTTGGATTTAGAGTTCCAAATACATCTATCAATACAAGAGAAAACAGAGTGAAACCTAAAAATTCAAACTGTTACTGGAAACGAACGCTTCAACATAGAAGAACGAAATTTGGGGAACCAAGTCGCCTTAGTGTACTGATCATTACCTGAAAGTATCATCCAGTTTGGGTGAAAAAATATTTGCTGAGATTTCTGGAGATTCGTAATTTTGGGAAGCTTGGCAACCCCTTTCCATGAAAGGGTTTCTCGCCAGTCACTGCTTAGGGGTACATCAAGAGGAAACAAAACATAGAGATAGAACGTGAAACTACTTTATTGTGTCAAGTTTCAAGAAGCTAGCACAAACCGTGTTGGATTTAGAGTTCCAAATACATCTATCAATACAGGAGAAAACAGAGTGAAACCTAAAAATTCAAACTGTTACTGGAAACGAACGCTTCAACATAGAAGAACGAAATTTGGGGAACCCAGTCGCCTTAGTGTACTGATCATTACCTGAAAGTATCATCCAGTTTGGGTGAAAAAATATTTGCTGAGATTTCTGGAGATTCGTAATTTTGGGAAGCTTGGCAACCCCTTTACATGAAAGTGTTTCTCGCCAGTCACTGCTTATGGCTACATCAAGAGGAAACAAAACATAGAGATAGAACGTGAAACTACTTTATTGTGTCAAGTTTCAAGAAGCTAGCACAAACCGTGTTGGATTTAGAGTTCCAAATACAACTATCAATATAGGAGAAAACAGAGTGAAACCTAAAAATTCAAACTGTTAGTGGAAACGAACGCTTCAACATAGAAAAACGAAATTTGGGGAACCAAGTCGCCTTAGTTTACTGATCATTACCTGAAAGTATCATCCAGTTTGGGTGAAAAAATATTTGCTGAGATTTCTGGAGATTCGTAATTTTGGGAAGCTTGGCAACCCCTTTCCATGTAAGTGTTTCTCGCCAGTCACTGCTTAGGGCTACATCAAGAGGAAACAAAACATAGAGATAGAACGTGAAACTACTTTATTGTGTCAAGTTTCAAGAAGCTAGCACAAACCGTGTTGGATTTAGAGTTCCAAATACATCTATCAATACAAGAGAAAACAGAGTGAAACCTAAAAATTCAAACTGTTACTGGAAACGAACGCTTCAACATAGAAGAACGAAATTTGGGGAACCAAGTCGCCTTAGGGTACTGATCATTACCTGAAAGTATCATTCAGTTTGGGTGAAAAAATATTTGCTAAGATTTCTAGAGATTCATAATTTTTGGAAGCTTGGCAACCCCTTTCCATGAAAGTGTTTCTCGCCAGTCACTGCTTAGGGCTACATCAAGAGGAAACAAAACATAGAGATAGAACGTGAAACTACTTTATTGTGTCAAGTTTCAAGAAGCTAGCACAAACCGTGTTGGATTTAGAGTTCCAAATACATCTATCAATATAGGAGAAAACAGAGTGAAACCTAAAAATTCAAACTGTTACTGGAAACGAACGCTTCAACATAGAAGAACGAAATTTGGGGAACCAAGTCGCCTCAGTGTACTGATCATTACCTGAAAGTATCATCCATTTTGGGTGAAAAAATATTTGCTGTGATTTCTGGAGATTCGTAATTTTGGGAAGCTTGGCAACCCCTTTCCATGAAAGTGTTTCTCGCCAGTCACTGCTTAGGGATTCATCAAGAGGAAACAAAACATAGATATAGAACGAGAAACTACTTTTTTGTGTCAAGTTTCAAGAAGCTAGCACAAACCGTGTTGGATTTAGAGTTCCAAATACATCTATCAATATAGGAGAAAACAGAGTGAAACCTAAAAATTCAAACTGTTACTGGAAACGAACGCTTCAACATAGAAGAACGAAATTTGGGGAACCAAGTCGCCTTAGTGTACTGATCATTACCTGAAAGTATCATCCAGTTTGGGTGAAAAAATATTTGCTGAGATTTCTGGAGATTCGTAATTTTGGGAAGCTTGGCAACCCCTTTCCATGAAAGTGTTTCTCGCCAGTCACTGCTTAGGGATTCATCAAGAGGAAACAAAACATAGATATAGAACCAGAAACTACTTTTTTGTGTCAAGTTTCTAGAAGCTAGCACAAACCGTGTTGGATTTAGAGTTCCAAATACATCTATCAATATAGGAGAAAACAGAGTGAAACCTAAAAATTCAAACTGTTACTGGAAACGAACGCTTCAACATAGAAGAGCGAAATTTGGGGAACCAAGTCGCCTTAGTGTACTGATCATTACCTGAAAGTATCATTCATTTTGGGTGAAAAAATATTTGCTGTGATTTCTGGAGATTCGTAATTTTGGGAAGCTTGGCAACCCCTTTCCATGAAAGTGTTTCTCGCCAGTCACTGCTTAGGGCTACATCAAGAGGAAACAAAACATAGAGATAGAACGTGAAACTACTTTATTGTGTCAAGTTTCAAGAAGCTAGCACAAACCGTGTTGGATTTAGAGTTCCAAATACATCTATCAATATAGGAGAGAACAGAGTGAAACCTAAAAATTCAAACTGTTACTGGAAACGAACGCTTCAACATAGAAGAACGAAATTTGGGGAACCAAGTCGCCTCAGTGTACTGATCATTACCTGAAAGTATGATCCAGTTAGGGTGAATAAATATTTGCTGATATTTCGGGAGATTCGTAATTTTTGGAAGCTTGGCAACCCCTTTCCATGAAAGTGTTTCTCGACAGTCACTGCTTAGGGCTACATCAAGAGGAAACAAAACATAGAGATAGAACGTGAAACTACTTTATTGTGTCAAGTTTCAAGAAGCTAGCACAAACCGTGTTGGATTTAGAGTTCCAAATACATTTATCAATATAGGAGAAAACAGAGTGAAACCTAAAAATTCAAACTGTTACTGGAAACGAACGCTTCAACATAGAAGAACGAAATTTGGGGAACCAAGTCGCCTTAGTGTACTTATCATTACCTGAAAGTATCATCCAGTTTGGGTGAAAAAATATTTGCTGAGATTTCTGGAGATTCGTAATTTTGGGAAGCTTGGCAACCCCATTCCATGAAAGTGTTTCTCGCCAGTCACTGCTTAGGGCTACATCAAGAGGAAACAAAACATAGAGATAAAACGTGAAACTACTTTATTGTGTCAAGTTTCAAGAAGCTAGCACAAACCGTGTTGGATTTAGAGTTCCAAATACATCTATCAATACAAGAGAAAACAGAGTGAAACCTAAAAATTCAAACTGTTACTGGAAACGAACGCTTCAACATAGAAGAACGAAATTTGGGGAACCAAGTCGCCTTAGTGTACTGATCATTACCTGAAAGTATCATCCAGTTTGGGTGAAAAAATATTTGCTGAGATTTCTGGAGATTCGTAATTTTTGGAAGCTTGGCAACCCCTTTCCATGAAAGGGTTTCTCGCCAGTCACTGCTTAGGGCTACATCAAGAGGAAACAAAACATAGAGATAGAACGTGAAACTACTTTATTGTGTCAAGTTTCAAGAAGCTAGCACAAACCGTGTTGGATTTAGAGTTCCAAATACATCTATCAATACAGGAGAAAACAGAGTGAAACCTAAAAATTCAAACTGTTACTGGAAACGAACGCTTCAACATAGAAGAACGAAATTTGGGGAACCCAGTCGCCTTAGTGTACTGATCATTACCTGAAAGTATCATCCAGTTTGGGTGAAAAAATATTTGCTGAGATTTCTGGAGATTCGTAATTTTGGGAAGCTTGGCAACCCCATTCCATGAAAGTGTTTCTCGCCTGTCACTGCTTAGGGCTACATCAAGAGGAAACAAAACATAGAGATAGAACGTGAAACTACTTTATTGTGTCAAGTTTCAAGAAGCTAGCACAAAACGTGTTGGATTTAGAGTTCCAAATACATCTATCAATACAGGAGAAAACAGAGTGAAACCTAAAAATTCAAACTGTTACTGGAAACGAACGCTTCAACATAGAAGAACGAAATTTGGGGAACCAAGTCGCCTCAGTGTACTGATCATTACCTGAAAGTATCATCCATTTTGGGTGAAAAAATATTTGCTGTGATTTCTGGAGATTCGTAATTTTGGGAAGCTTGGCAACCCCTTTCCATGAAAGTGTTTCTCGCCAGTCACTGCTTAGGGATTCATCAAGAGGAAACAAAACATAGATATAGAACGAGAAACTACTTTTTTGTGTCAAGTTTCAAGAAGCTAGCACAAACCGTGTTGGATTTAGAGTTCCAAATACATCTATCAATATAGGAGAAAACAGAGTGAAACCTAAAAATTCAAACTGTTACTGGAAACGAACGCTTCAACATAGAAGAACGAAATTTGGGGAACCAAGTCGCCTTAGTGTACTGATCATTACCTGAAAGTATCATCCAGTTTGGGTGAAAAAATATTTGCTGAGATTTCTGGAGATTCGTAATTTTTGGAAGCTTGGCAACCCCTTTCCATGAAAGTGTTTCTCGCCAGTCACTGCTTAGGGCTACATCAAGAGGAAACGAAACATAGAGATAGAACGTGAAACTACTTTATTGTGTCAAGTTTCAAGAAGCTAGCACAAACCGTGTTGGATTTAGAGTTCCAAATACATCTATCAATATAGGAGAGAACAGAGTGAAACCTAAAAATTCAAACTGTTACTGGAAACGAACGCTTCAACATAGAAGAACGAAATTTGGGGAACCAAGTCGCCTTAGTGTACTTATCATTACCTGAAAGTATCATCCAGTTTGGGTGAAAAAATATTTGCTGAGATTTCTGGAGATTCGTAATTTTGGGAAGCTTGGCAACCCCTTTCCATGAAAGGGTTTCTCGCCAGTCACTGCTTAGGGGTACATCAAGAGGAAACAAAACATAGAGATAGAAGGTGAAACTACTTTATTGTGTCAAGTTTCAAGAAGCTAGCACAAAACGTGTTGGATTTAGAGTTCCAAATACATCTATCAATACAGGAGAAAACAGAGTGAAACCTAAAAATTCAAACTGTTACTGGAAACGAACGCTTCAACATAGAAGAACGAAATTTGGGGAACCAAGTCGCCTCAGTGTACTGATCATTACCTGAAAGTATCATCCATTTTGGGTGAAAAAATATTTGCTGTGATTTCTGGAGATTCGTAATTTTGGGAAGCTTGGCAACCCCTTTCCATGAAAGTGTTTCTCGCCAGTCACTGCTTAGGGATTCATCAAGAGGAAACAAAACATAGATATAGAACGAGAAACTACTTTTTTGTGTCAAGTTTCAAGAAGCTAGCACAAACCGTGTTGGATTTAGAGTTCCAAATACATCTATCAATATAGGAGAAAACAGAGTGAAACCTAAAAATTCAAACTGTTACTGGAAACGAACGCTTCAACATAGAAGAACGAAATTTGGGGAACCAAGTCGCCTTAGTGTACTGATCATTACCTGAAAGTATCATCCAGTTTGGGTGAAAAAATATTTGCTGAGATTTCTGGAGATTCGTAATTTTGGGAAGCTTGGCAACCCCTTTCCATGAAAGTGTTTCTCGCCAGTCACTGCTTAGGGCTACATCAAGAGGAAACGAAACATAGAGATAGAACGTGAAACTACTTTATTGTGTCAAGTTTCAAGAAGCTAGCACAAACCGTGTTGGATTTAGAGTTCCAAATACATCTATCAATATAGGAGAAAACAGAGTGAAACCTAAAAATTCAAACTGTTACTGGAAACGAACGCTTCAACATAGAAGAACGAAATTTGGGGAACCAAGTCACCTTAGTGTACTTATCATTACCTGAAAGTATCATCTAGTTTGGGTGAAAAAATATTTGCTGAGATTTCTGGAGATTCGTAATTTTGGGAAGCTTGGCAACCCCTTTCCATGAAAGGGTTTCTCGCCAGTCACTGCTTAGGGGTACATCAAGAGGAAACAAAACATAGAGATAGAACGTGAAACTACTTTATTGTGTCAAGTTTCAAGAAGCTAGCATAAAACGTGTTGGATTTAGAGTTCCAAATACATCTATCAATACAGGAGAAAACAGAGTGAAACCTAAAAATTCAAACTGTTACTGGAAACGAACGCTTCAACATAGAAGAACGAAATTTGGGGAACCAAGTCGCCTCAGTGTACTGATCATTACCTGAAAGTATCATCCAGTTAGGGTGAATAAATATTTGCTGATATTTCGGGAGATTCGTAATTTTTGGAAGCTTGGCAACCCCTTTCCATGAAAGTGTTTCTCGACAGTCACTGCTTAGGGCTACATAAAGAGGAAACAAAACATAGAGATAGAACGTGAAAGTACTTTATTGTGTCAAGTTTCAAGAAGCTAGCACAAACCGTGTTGGATTTAGAGTTCCAAATACATCTATCAATACAAGAGAAAACAGAGTGAAACCTAAAAATTCAAACTGTTACTGGAAACGAACGCTTCAACATAGAAGAACGAAATTTGGGGAACCAAGTCGCCTTAGTGTACTGATCATTACCTGAAAGTATCATCCAGTTTGGGTGAAAAAATATTTGCTGAGATTTCTGGAGATTCGTAATTTTGGGAAGCTTGGCAACCCCTTTCCATGAAAGGGTTTCTCGCCAGTCACTGCTTAGGGCTACATCAAGAGGAAACAAAACATAGAGATAGAACGTTAAACTACTTTATTGTGTCAAGTTTCAAGAAGCTAGCACAAACCGTGTTGGATTTAGAGTTCCAAATACATCTATCAATATAGGAGAGAACAGAGTGAAACCTAAAAATTCAAACTGTTACTGGAAACGAACGCTTCAACATAGAAGAACGAAATTTGGGGAACCAAGTCGCCTTAGTGTACTTATCATTACCTGAAAGTATCATCCAGTTTGGGTGAAAAAATATTTGCTGAGATTTCTGGAGATTCGTAATTTTGGGAAGCTTGGCAACCCCTTTCCATGAAAGGGTTTCTCGCCAGTCACTGCTTAGGGGTACATCAAGAGGAAACAAAACATAGAGATAGAAGGTGAAACTACTTTATTGTGTCAAGTTTCAAGAAGCTAGCACAAAACGTGTTGGATTTAGAGTTCCAAATACATCTATCAATACAGGAGAAAACAGAGTGAAACCTAAAAATTCAAACTGTTACTGGAAACGAACGCTTCAACATAGAAGAACGAAATTTGGGGAACCAAGTCGCCTCAGTGTACTGATCATTACCTGAAAGTATCATCCATTTTGGGTGAAAAAATATTTGCTGTGATTTCTGGAGATTCGTAATTTTGGGAAGCTTGGCAACCCCTTTCCATGAAAGTGTTTCTCGCCAGTCACTGCTTAGGGATTCATCAAGAGGAAACAAAACATAGATATAGAACGAGAAACTACTTTTTTGTGTCAAGTTTCAAGAAGCTAGCACAAACCGTGTTGGATTTAGAGTTCCAAATACATCTATCAATATAGGAGAAAACAGAGTGAAACCTAAAAATTCAAACTGTTACTGGAAACGAACGCTTCAACATAGAAGAACGAAATTTGGGGAACCAAGTCGCCTTAGTGTACTGATCATTACCTGAAAGTATCATCCAGTTTGGGTGAAAAAATATTTGCTGAGATTTCTGGAGATTCGTAATTTTGGGAAGCTTGGCAACCCCTTTCCATGAAAGTGTTTCTCGCCAGTCACTGCTTAGGGCTACATCAAGAGGAAACGAAACATAGAGATAGAACGTGAAACTACTTTATTGTGTCAAGTTTCAAGAAGCTAGCACAAACCGTGTTGGATTTAGAGTTCCAAATACATCTATCAATATAGGAGAAAACAGAGTGAAACCTAAAAATTCAAACTGTTACTGGAAACGAACGCTTCAACATAGAAGAACGAAATTTGGGGAACCAAGTCACCTTAGTGTACTTATCATTACCTGAAAGTATCATCTAGTTTGGGTGTAAAAATATTTGCTGAGATTTCTGGAGATTCGTAATTTTGGGAAGCTTGGCAACCCCTTTCCATGAAAGGGTTTCTCGCCAGTCACTGCTTAGGGGTACATCAAGAGGAAACAAAACATAGAGATAGAACGTGAAACTACTTTATTGTGTCAAGTTTCAAGAAGCTAGCATAAAACGTGTTGGATTTAGAGTTCCAAATACATCTATCAATACAGGAGAAAACAGAGTGAAACCTAAAAATTCAAACTGTTACTGGAAACGAACGCTTCAACATAGAAGAACGAAATTTGGGGAACCAAGTCGCCTCAGTGTACTGATCATTACCTGAAAGTATCATCCAGTTAGGGTGAATAAATATTTGCTGATATTTCGGGAGATTCGTAATTTTTGGAAGCTTGGCAACCCCTTTCCATGAAAGTGTTTCTCGACAGTCACTGCTTAGGGCTACATAAAGAGGAAACAAAACATAGAGATAGAACGTGAAAGTACTTTATTGTGTCAAGTTTCAAGAAGCTAGCACAAACCGTGTTGGATTTAGAGTTCCAAATACATCTATCAATATAGGAGAAAACAGAGTGAAACCTAAAAATTCAAACTGTTACTGGAAACGAACGCTTCAACATAGAAGAACGAAATTTGGGGAACCAAGTCGCCTTAGTGTACTTATCATTACCTGAAAGTATCATCCAGTTTGGGTGAAAAAATATTTGCTGAGATTTCTGGAGATTCGTAATTTTGGGAAGCTTGGCAACCCCATTCCATGAAAGTGTTTCTCGCCAGTCACTGCTTAGGGCTACATCAAGAGGAAACAAAACATAGAGATAAAACGTGAAACTACTTTATTGTGTCCAGTTTCAAGAAGCTAGCACAAACCGTGTTGGATTTAGAGTTCCAAATACATCTATCAATACAAGAGAAAACAGAGTGAAACCTAAAAATTCAAACTGTTACTGGAAACGAACGCTTCAACATAGAAGAACGAAATTTGGGGAACCAAGTCGCCTTAGTGTACTGATCATTACCTGAAAGTATCATCCAGTTTGGGTGAAAAAATATTTGCTGAGATTTCTGGAGATTCGTAATTTTGGGAAGCTTGGCAACCCCTTTCCATGAAAGGGTTTCTCGCCAGTCACTGCTTAGGGCTACATCAAGAGGAAACAAAACATAGAGATAGAACGTGAAACTACTTTATTGTGTCAAGTTTCAAGAAGCTAGCACAAACCGTGTTGGATTTAGAGTTCCAAATACATCTATCAATACAGGAGAAAACAGAGTGAAACCTAAAAATTCAAACTGTTACTGGAAACGAACGCTTCAACATAGAAGAACGAAATTTGGGGAACCCAGTCGCCTTAGTGTACTGATCATTACCTGAAAGTATCATCCAGTTTGGGTGAAAAAATATTTGCTGAGATTTCTGGAGATTCGTAATTTTGGGAAGCTTGGCAACCCCTTTACATGAAAGTGTTTCTCGCCAGTCACTGCTTAGGGCTACATCAAGAGGAAACAAAACATAGAGATAGAACGTGAAACTACTTTATTGTGTCAAGTTTCAAGAAGCTAGCACAAACCGTGTTGGATTTAGAGTTCCAAATACAACTATCAATATAGGAGAAAACAGAGTGAAACCTAAAAATTCAAACTGTTACTGGAAACGAACGCTTCAACATAGAAGAACGAAATTTGGGGAACCAAGTCGCCTTAGTTTACTGATCATTACCTGAAAGTATCATCCAGTTTGGGTGAAAAAATATTTGCTGAGATTTCTGGAGATTCGTAATTTTGGGAAGCTTGGCAACCCCTTTCCATGTAAGTGTTTCTCGCCAGTCACTGCTTAGGGCTACATCAAGAGGAAACAAAACATAGAGATAGAACGTGAAACTACTTTATTGTGTCAAGTTTCAAGAAGCTAGCACAAACCGTGTTGGATTTAGAGTTCCAAATACATCTATCAATATAGGAGAAAACAGAGTGAAACCTAAAAATTCAAACTGTTACTGGAAACGAACGCTTCAACATAGAAGAACGAAATTTGGGGAACCAAGTCGCCTCAGTGTACTGATCATTACCTGAAAGTATCATCCATTTTGGGTGAAAAAATATTTGCTGTGATTTCTGGAGATTCGTAATTTTGGGAAGCTTGGCAACCCCTTTCCATGAAAGTGTTTCTCGCCAGTCACTGCTTAGGGCTACATCAAGAGGAAACAAAACATAGAGATAGAACGTGAAACTACTTTATTGTGTCAAGTTTCAAGAAGCTAGCACAAACCGTGTTGGATTTAGAGTTCCAAATACATCTATCAATATAGGAGAAAACAGAGTGAAACCTAAAAATTCAAACTGTTACTGGAAACGAACGCTTCAACATAGAAGAACGAAATTTGGGGAACCAAGTCGCCTCAGTGTACTGATCATTACCTGAAAGTATCATCCAGTTAGGGTGAAAAAATATTTGCTGATATTTCGGGAGATTCGTAATTTTTGGAAGCTTGGCAACCCCATTCCATGAAAGTGTTTCTCGCCTGTCACTGCTTAGGGCTACATCAAGAGGAAACAAAACATAGAGATAGAACGTGAAACTACTTTATTGTGTCAAGTTTCAAGAAGCTAGCACAAACCGTGTTGGATTTAGAGTTCCAAATACATCTATCTATATAGGAGAAAACAGAGTGAAACCTAAAAATTCAAACTGTTACTGGAAACGAACGCTTCAACATAGAAGAACGAAATTTGGGGAACCAAGTCGCCTTAGTGTACTTATCATTACCTGAAAGTATCATCCAGTTTGGGTGAAAAAATATTTGCTGAGATTTCTGGAGATTCGTAATTTTGGGAAGCTTGGCAACCCCTTTCCATGAAAGGGTTTCTCGCCAGTCACTGCTTAGGGGTACATCAAGAGGAAACAAAACATAGAGATAGAAGGTGAAACTACTTTATTGTGTCAAGTTTCAAGAAGCTAGCACAAAACGTGTTGGATTTAGAGTTCCAAATACATCTATCAATACAGGAGAAAACAGAGTGAAACCTAAAAATTCAAACTGTTACTGGAAACGAACGCTTCAACATAGAAGAACGAAATTTGGGGAACCAAGTCGCCTCAGTGTACTGATCATTACCTGAAAGTATCATCCATTTTGGGTGAAAAAATATTTGCTGTGATTTCTGGAGATTCGTAATTTTGGGAAGCTTGGCAACCCCTTTCCATGAAAGTGTTTCTCGCCAGTCACTGCTTAGGGATTCATCAAGAGGAAACAAAACATAGATATAGAACGAGAAACTACTTTTTTGTGTCAAGTTTCAAGAAGCTAGCACAAACCGTGTTGGATTTAGAGTTCCAAATACATCTATCAATATAGGAGAAAACAGAGTGAAACCTAAAAATTCAAACTGTTACTGGAAACGAACGCTTCAACATAGAAGAACGAAATTTGGGGAACCAAGTCGCCTTAGTGTACTGATCATTACCTGAAAGTATCATCCAGTTTGGGTGAAAAAATATTTGCTGAGATTTCTGGAGATTCGTAATTTTGGGAAGCTTGGCAACCCCTTTCCATGAAAGTGTTTCTCGCCAGTCACTGCTTAGGGCTACATCAAGAGGAAACGAAACATAGAGATAGAACGTGAAACTACTTTATTGTGTCAAGTTTCAAGAAGCTAGCACAAACCGTGTTGGATTTAGAGTTCCAAATACATCTATCAATATAGGAGAGAACAGAGTGAAACCTAAAAATTCAAACTGTTACTGGAAACGAACGCTTCAACATAGAAGAACGAAATTTGGGGAACCAAGTCGCCTCAGTGTACTGATCATTACCTGAAAGTATCATCCAGTTAGGGTGAATAAATATTTGCTGATATTTCGGGAGATTCGTAATTTTTGGAAGCTTGGCAACCCCTTTCCATGAAAGTGTTTCTCGACAGTCACTGCTTAGGGCTACATCAAGAGGAAACAAAACATAGAGATAGAACGTGAAAGTACTTTATTGTGTCAAGTTTCAAGAAGCTAGCACAAACCGTGTTGGATTTAGAGTTCCAAATACATCTATCAATATAGGAGAAAACAGAGTGAAACCTAAAAATTCAAACTGTTACTGGAAACGAACGCTTCAACATAGAAGAACGAAATTTGGGGAACCAAGTCGCCTTAGTGTACTTATCATTACCTGAAAGTATCATCCAGTTTGGGTGAAAAAATATTTGCTGAGATTTCTGGAGATTCGTAATTTTGGGAAGCTTGGCAACCCCATTCCATGAAAGTGTTTCTCGCCAGTCACTGCTTAGGGCTACATCAAGAGGAAACAAAACATAGAGATAAAACGTGAAACTACTTTATTGTGTCAAGTTTCAAGAAGCTAGCACAAACCGTGTTGGATTTAGAGTTCCAAATACATCTATCAATACAAGAGAAAACAGAGTGAAACCTAAAAATTCAAACTGTTACTGGAAACGAACGCTTCAACATAGAAGAACGAAATTTGGGGAACCAAGTCGCCTTAGTGTACTGATCATTACCTGAAAGTATCATCCAGTTTGGGTGAAAAAATATTTGCTGAGATTTCTGGAGATTCGTAATTTTGGGAAGCTTGGCAACCCCTTTCCATGAAAGGGTTTCTCGCCAGTCACTGCTTAGGGGTACATCAAGAGGAAACAAAACATAGAGATAGAACGTGAAACTACTTTATTGTGTCAAGTTTCAAGAAGCTAGCACAAACCGTGTTGGATTTAGAGTTCCAAATACATCTATCAATACAGGAGAAAACAGAGTGAAACCTAAAAATTCAAACTGTTACTGGAAACAAACGCTTCAACATAGAAGAACGAAATTTGGGGAACCCAGTCGCCTTAGTGTACTGATCATTACCTGAAAGTATCATCCAGTTTGGGTGAAAAAATATTTGCTGAGATTTCTGGAGATTCGTAATTTTGGGAAGCTTGGCAACCCCTTTACATGAAAGTGTTTCTCGCCAGTCACTGCTTAGGGCTACATCAAGAGGAAACAAAACATAGAGATAGAACGTGAAACTACTTTATTGTGTCAAGTTTCAAGAAGCTAGCACAAACCGTGTTGGATTTAGAGTTCCAAATACAACTATCAATATAGGAGAAAACAGAGTGAAACCTAAAAATTCAAACTGTTAGTGGAAACGAACGCTTCAACATAGAAGAACGAAATTTGGGGAACCAAGTCGCCTTAGTTTACTGATCATTACCTGAAAGTATCATCCAGTTTGGGTGAAAAAATACTTGCTGAGATTTCTGGAGATTCGTAATTTTGGGAAGCTTGGCAACCCCTTTCCATGTAAGTGTTTCTCGCCAGTCACTGCTTAGGGCTACATCAAGAGGAAACAAAACATAGAGATAGAACGTGAAACTACTTTATTGTGTCAAGTTTCAAGAAGCTAGCACAAACCGTGTTGGATTTAGAGTTCCAAATACATCTATCAATACAAGAGAAAACAGAGTGAAACCTAAAAATTCAAACTGTTACTGGAAACGAACGCTTCAACATAGAAGAACGAAATTTGGGGAACCAAGTCGCCTTAGGGTACTGATCATTACCTGAAAGTATCATTCAGTTTGGGTGAAAAAATATTTGCTGAGATTTCTGGAGATTCATAATTTTTGGAAGCTTGGCAACCCCTTTCCATGAAAGTGTTTCTCGCCAGTCACTGCTTAGGGCTACATCAAGAGGAAACAAAACATAGAGATAGAACGTGAAACTACTTTATTGTGTCAAGTTTCAAGAAGCTAGCACAAACCGTGTTGGATTTAGAGTTCCAAATACATCTATCAATATAGGAGAAAACAGAGTGAAACCTAAAAATTCAAACTGTTACTGGAAACGAACGCTTCAACATAGAAGAACGAAATTTGGGGAACCAAGTCGCCTCAGTGTACTGATCATTACCTGAAAGTATCATCCATTTTGGGTGAAAAAATATTTGCTGTGATTTCTGGAGATTCGTAATTTTGGGAAGCTTGGCAACCCCTTTCCATGAAAGTGTTTCTCGCCAGTCACTGCTTAGGGATTCATCAAGAGGAAACAAAACATAGATATAGAACGAGAAACTACTTTTTTGTGTCAAGTTTCAAGAAGCTAGCACAAACCGTGTTGGATTTAGAGTTCCAAATACATCTATCAATATAGGAGAAAACAGAGTGAAACCTAAAAATTCAAACTGTTACTGGAAACGAACGCTTCAACATAGAAGAACGAAATTTGGGGAACCAAGTCGCCTTAGTGTACTGATCATTACCTGAAAGTATCATCCAGTTTGGGTGAAAAAATATTTGCTGAGATTTCTGGAGATTCGTAATTTTGGGAAGCTTGGCAACCCCTTTCCATGAAAGTGTTTCTCGCCAGTCACTGCTTAGGGATTCATCAAGAGGAAACAAAACATAGATATAGAACCAGAAACTACTTTTTTGTGTCAAGTTTCTAGAAGCTAGCACAAACCGTGTTGGATTTAGAGTTCCAAATACATCTATCAATATAGGAGAAAACAGAGTGAAACCTAAAAATTCAAACTGTTACTGGAAACGAACGCTTCAACATAGAAGAGCGAAATTTGGGGAACCAAGTCGCCTTAGTGTACTGATCATTACCTGAAAGTATCATTCATTTTGGGTGAAAAAATATTTGCTGTGATTTCTGGAGATTCGTAATTTTGGGAAGCTTGGCAACCCCTTTCCATGAAAGTGTTTCTCGCCAGTCACTGCTTAGGGCTACATCAAGAGGAAACAAAACATAGAGATAGACATGAAACTACTTTATTGTGTCAAGTTTCAAGAAGCTAGCACAAACCGTGTTGGATTTAGAGTTCCAAATACATCTATCAATATAGGAGAGAACAGAGTGAAACCTAAAAATTCAAACTGTTACTGGAAACGAACGCTTCAACATAGAAGAACGAAATTTGGGGAACCAAGTCGCGTCAGTGTACTGATCATTACCTGAAAGTATCATCCAGTTAGGGTGAATAAATATTTGCTGATATTTCGGGAGATTCGTAATTTTTGGAAGCTTGGCAACGCCTTTCCATGAAAGTGTTTCTCGACAGTCACTGCTTAGGGCTACATCAAGAGGAAACAAAACATAGAGATAGAACGTGAAAGTACTTTATTGTGTCAAGTTTCAAGAAGCTAGCACAAACCGTGTTGGATTTAGAGTTCCAAATACATCTATCAATATAGGAGAAAACAGAGTGAAACCTAAAAATTCAAACTGTTACTGGAAACGAACGCTTCAACATAGAAGAACGAAATTTGGGGAACCAAGTCGCCTTAGTGTACTTATCATTACCTGAAAGTATCATCCAGTTTGGGTGAAAAAATATTTGCTGAGATTTCTGGAGATTCGTAATTTTGGGAAGCTTGGCAACCCCTTTCCATGAAAGGGTTTCTCGCCAGTCACTGCTTAGGGGTACATCAAGAGGAAACAAAACATAGAGATAGAAGGTGAAACTACTTTATTGTGTCAAGTTTCAAGAAGCTAGCACAAAACGTGTTGGATTTAGAGTTCCAAATACATCTATCAATACAGGAGAAAACAGAGTGAAACCTAAAAATTCAAACTGTTACTGGAAACGAACGCTTCAACATAGAAGAACGAAATTTGGGGAACCAAGTCGCCTCAGTGTACTGATCATTACCTGAAAGTATCATCCATTTTGGGTGAAAAAATATTTGCTGTGATTTCTGGAGATTCGTAATTTTGGGAAGCTTGGCAACCCCTTTCCATGAAAGTGTTTCTCGCCAGTCACTGCTTAGGGATTCATCAAGAGGAAACAAAACATAGATATAGAACGAGAAACTACTTTTTTGTGTCAAGTTTCAAGAAGCTAGCACAAACTGTGTTGGATTTAGAGTTCCAAATACATCTATCAATATAGGAGAAAACAGAGTGAAACCTAAAAATTCAAACTGTTACTGGAAACGAACGCTTCAACATAGAAGAACGAAATTTGGGGAACCAAGTCGCCTTAGTGTACTGATCATTACCTGAAAGTATCATCCAGTTTGGGTGAAAAAATATTTGCTGAGATTTCTGGAGATTCGTAATTTTGGGAAGCTTGGCAACCCCTTTCCATGAAAGTGTTTCTCGCCAGTCACTGCTTAGGGATACATCAAGAGGAAACAAAACATAGAGATAGAACGTGAAACTACTTTATTGTGTCAAGTTTCAAGAAGCTAGCACAAACCGTGTTGGATTTAGAGTTCCAAATACATCTATCAATACAGGAGAAAACAGAGTGAAACCTAAAAATTCAAACTGTTACTGGAAACGAACGCTTCGACATAGAAGAACGAAATTTGGGGAACCCAGTCGCCTTAGTGTACTGATCATTACCTGAAAGTATCATCCAGTTTGGGTGAAAAAATATTTGCTGAGATTTCTGGAGATTCGTAATTTTGGGAAGCTTGGCAACCCCTTTACATGAAAGTGTTTCTCGCCAGTCACTGCTTAGGGCTACATCAAGAGGAAACAAAACATAGAGATAGAACGTGAAACTACTTTATTGTGTCAAGTTTCAAGAAGCTAGCACAAACCGTGTTGGATTTAGAGTTCCAAATACAACTATCAATATAGGAGAAAACAGAGTGAAACCTAAAAATTCAAACTGTTAGTGGAAACGAACGCTTCAACATAGAAGAACGAAATTTGGGGAACCAAGTCGCCTTAGTTTACTGATCATTACCTGAAAGTATCATCCAGTTTGGGTGAAAAAATATTTGCTGAGATTTCTGGAGATTCGTAATTTTGGGAAGCTTGGCAACCCCTTTCCATGTAAGTGTTTCTCGCCAGTCACTGCTTAGGGCTACATCAAGAGGAAACAAAACATAGAGATAGAACGTGAAACTACTTTATTGTGTCAAGTTTCAAGAAGCTAGCACAAACCGTGTTGGATTTAGAGTTCCAAATACATCTATCAATATAGGAGAAAACAGAGTGAAACCTAAAAATTCAAACTGTTACTGGAAACGAACGCTTCAACATAGAAGAACGAAATTTGGGGAACCAAGTCGCCTCAGTGTACTGATCATTACCTGAAAGTATCATCCAGTTAGGGTGAAAAAATATTTGCTGATATTTCGGGAGATTCGTAATTTTTGGAAGCTTGGCAACCCCATTCCTGAAAGTGTTTCTCGACAGTCACTGCTTAGGGCTACATCAAGAGGAAACAAAACATAGAGATAGAACGTGAAACTACTTTATTGTGTCAAGTTTCAAGAAGCTAGCACAAACCGTGTTGGATTTAGAGTTCCAAATACATCTATCTATATAGGAGAAAACAGAGTGAAACCTAAAAATTCAAACTGTTACTGGAAACGAACGCTTCAACATAGAAGAACGAAATTTGGGGAACCAAGTCGCCTTAGTGTACTTATCATTACCTGAAAGTATCATCCAGTTTGGGTGAAAAAATATTTGCTGAGATTTCTGGAGATTCGTAATTTTGGGAAGCTTGGCAACCCCTTTCCATGAAAGCGTTTCTCGCCAGTCACTGCTTAGGGGTACATCAAGAGGAAACAAAACATAGAGATAGAAGGTGAAACTACTTTATTGTGTCAAGTTTCAAGAAGCTAGCACAAAACGTGTTGGATTTAGAGTTCCAAATACATCTATCAATACAGGAGAAAACAGAGTGAAACCTAAAAATTCAAACTGTTACTGGAAACGAACGCTTCAACATAGAAGAACGAAATTTGGGGAACCAAGTTGCCTCAGTGTACTGATCATTACCTGAAAGTATCATCCATTTTGGGTGAAAAAATATTTGCTGTGATTTCTGGAGATTCGTAATTTTGGGAAGCTTGGCAACCCCTTTCCATGAAAGTGTTTCTCGCCAGTCACTGCTTAGGGATTCATCAAGAGGAAACAAAACATAGATATAGAACGAGAAACTACTTTTTTGTGTCAAGTTTCAAGAAGCTAGCACAAACCGTGTTGGATTTAGAGTTCCAAATACATCTATCAATATAGGAGAAAACAGAGTGAAACCTAAAAATTCAAACTGTTACTGGAAACGAACGCTTCAACATAGAAGAACGAAATTTGGGGAACCAAGTCGCCTTAGTGTACTGATCATTACCTGAAAGTATCATCCAGTTTGGGTGAAAAAATATTTGCTGAGATTTCTGGAGATTCGTAATTTTGGGAAGCTTGGCAACCCCTTTCCATGAAAGTGTTTCTCGCCAGTCACTGCTTAGGGATTCATCAAGAGGAAACAAAACATAGATATAGAACGAGAAACTACTTTTTTGTGTCAAGTTTCTAGAAGCTAGCACAAACCGTGTTGGATTTAGAGTTCCAAATACATCTATCAATATAGGAGAAAACAGAGTGAAACCTAAAAATTCAAACTGTTACTGGAAACGAACGCTTCAACATAGAAGAACGAAATTTGGGGAACCAAGTCGCCTTAGTGTACTGATCATTACCTGAAAGTATCATCCATTTTGGGTGAAAAAATATTTGCTGTGATTTCTGGAGATTCGTAATTTTGGGAAGCTTGGCAACCCCTTTCCATGAAAGTGTTTCTCGCCAGTCACTGCTTAGGGCTACATCAAGAGGAAACAAAACATGGAGATAGAACGTGAAACTACTTTATTGTGTCAAGTTTCAAGAAGCTAGCACAAACCGTGTTGGATTTAGAGTTCCAAATACATCTATCAATATAGGAGAGAACAGAGTGAAACCTAAAAATTCAAACTGTTACTGGAAACGAACGCTTCAACATAGAAGAACGAAATTTGGGGAACCAAGTCGCCTCAGTGTACTGATCATTACCTGAAAGTATCATCCAGTTAGGGTGAATAAATATTTGCTGATATTTCGGGAGATTCGTAATTTTTGGAAGCTTGGCAACCCCTTTCCATGAAAGTGTTTCTCGACAGTCACTGCTTAGGGCTACATAAAGAGGAAACAAAACATAGAGATAGAACGTGAAAGTACTTTATTGTGTCAAGTTTCAAGAAGCTAGCACAAACCGTGTTGGATTTAGAGTTCCAAATACATCTATCAATATAGGAGAGAACAGAGTGAAACCTAAAAATTCAAACTGTTACTAGAAACGAACGCTTCAACATAGAAGAACGAAATTTGGGGAACCAAGTCGCCTCAGTGTACTGATCATTACCTGAAAGTATCATCCAGTTAGGGTGAATAAATATTTGCTGATATTTCGGGAGATTCGTAATTTTTGGAAGCTTGGCAACCCCTTTCCATGAAAGTGTTTCTCGACAGTCACTGCTTAGGGCTACATAAAGAGGAAACAAAACATAGAGATAGAACGTGAAAGTACTTTATTGTGTCAAGTTTCAAGAAGCTAGCACAAACCGTGTTGGATTTAGAGTTCCAAATACATCTATCAATATAGGAGAAAACAGAGTGAAACCTAAAAATTCAAACTGTTACTGGAAACGAACGCTTCAACATAGAAGAACGAAATTTGGGGAACCAAGTCGCCTTAGTGTACTTATCATTACCTGAAAGTATCATCCAGTTTGGGTGAAAAAATATTTGCTGAGATTTCTGGAGATTCGTAATTTTGGGAAGCTTGGCAACCCCATTCCATGAAAGTGTTTCTCGCCAGTCACTGCTTAGGGCTACATCAAGAGGAAACAAAACATAGAGATAAAACGTGAAACTACTTTATTGTGTCAAGTTTCAAGAAGCTAGCACAAACCGTGTTGGATTTAGAGTTCCAAATACATCTATCAATACAAGAGAAAACAGAGTGAAACCTAAAAATTCAAACTGTTACTGGAAACGAACGCTTCAACATAGAAGAACGAAATTTGGGGAACCAAGTCGCCTTAGTGTACTGATCATTACCTGAAAGTATCATCCAGTTTGGGTGAAAAAATATTTGCTGAGATTTCTGGAGATTCGTAATTTTGGGAAGCTTGGCAACCCCTTTCCATGAAAGGGTTTCTCGCCAGTCACTGCTTAGGGGTACATCAAGAGGAAACAAAACATAGAGATAGAACGTGAAACTACTTTATTGTGTCAAGTTTCAAGAAGCTAGCACAAACCGTGTTGGATTTAGAGTTCCAAATACATCTATCAATACAGGAGAAAACAGAGTGAAACCTAAAAATTCAAACTGTTACTGGAAACGAACGCTTCAACATAGAAGAACGAAATTTGGGGAACCCAGTCGCCTTAGTGTACTGATCATTACCTGAAAGTATCATCCAGTTTGGGTGAAAAAATATTTGCTGAGATTTCTGGAGATTCGTAATTTTGGGAAGCTTGGCAACCCCTTTACATGAAAGTGTTTCTCGCCAGTCACTGCTTAGGGCTACATCAAGAGGAAACAAAACATAGAGATAGAACGTGAAACTACTTTATTGTGTCAAGTTTCAAGAAGCTAGCACAAACCGTGTTGGATTTAGAGTTCCAAATACAACTATCAATATAGGAGAAAACAGAGTGAAACCTAAAAATTCAAACTGTTAGTGGAAACGAACGCTTCAACATAGAAGAACGAAATTTGGGGAACCAAGTCGCCTTAGTGTACTTATCATTACCTGAAAGTATCATCCAGTTTGGGTGAAAAAATATTTGCTGAGATTTCTGGAGATTCGTAATTTTGGGAAGCTTGGCAACCCCTTTCCATGAAAGCGTTTCTCGCCAGTCACTGCTTAGGGGTACATCAAGAGGAAACAAAACATAGAGATAGAAGGTGAAACTACTTTATTGTGTCAAGTTTCAAGAAGCTAGCACAAAACGTGTTGGATTTAGAGTTCCAAATACATCTATCAATACAGGAGAAAACAGAGTGAAACCTAAAAATTCAAACTGTTACTGGAAACGAACGCTTCAACATAGAAGAACGAAATTTGGGGAACCAAGTTGCCTCAGTGTACTGATCATTACCTGAAAGTATCATCCATTTTGGGTGAAAAAATATTTGCTGTGATTTCTGGAGATTCGTAATTTTGGGAAGCTTGGCAACCCCTTTCCATGAAAGTGTTTCTCGCCAGTCACTGCTTAGGGATTCATCAAGAGGAAACAAAACATAGATATAGAACGAGAAACTACTTTTTTGTGTCAAGTTTCAAGAAGCTAGCACAAACCGTGTTGGATTTAGAGTTCCAAATACATCTATCAATATAGGAGAAAACAGAGTGAAACCTAAAAATTCAAACTGTTACTGGAAACGAACGCTTCAACATAGAAGAACGAAATTTGGGGAACCAAGTCGCCTTAGTGTACTGATCATTACCTGAAAGTATCATCCAGTTTGGGTGAAAAAATATTTGCTGAGATTTCTGGAGATTCGTAATTTTGGGAAGCTTGGCAACCCCTTTCCATGAAAGTGTTTCTCGCCAGTCACTGCTTAGGGATTCATCAAGAGGAAACAAAACATAGATATAGAACGAGAAACTACTTTTTTGTGTCAAGTTTCTAGAAGCTAGCACAAACCGTGTTGGATTTAGAGTTCCAAATACATCTATCAATATAGGAGAAAACAGAGTGAAACCTAAAAATTCAAACTGTTACTGGAAACGAACGCTTCAACATAGAAGAACGAAATTTGGGGAACCAAGTCGCCTTAGTGTACTGATCATTACCTGAAAGTATCATCCATTTTGGGTGAAAAAATATTTGCTGTGATTTCTGGAGATTCGTAATTTTGGGAAGCTTGGCAACCCCTTTCCATGAAAGTGTTTCTCGCCAGTCACTGCTTAGGGCTACATCAAGAGGAAACAAAACATGGAGATAGAACGTGAAACTACTTTATTGTGTCAAGTTTCAAGAAGCTAGCACAAACCGTGTTGGATTTAGAGTTCCAAATACATCTATCAATATAGGAGAGAACAGAGTGAAACCTAAAAATTCAAACTGTTACTGGAAACGAACGCTTCAACATAGAAGAACGAAATTTGGGGAACCAAGTCGCCTCAGTGTACTGATCATTACCTGAAAGTATCATCCAGTTAGGGTGAATAAATATTTGCTGATATTTCGGGAGATTCGTAATTTTTGGAAGCTTGGCAACCCCTTTCCATGAAAGTGTTTCTCGACAGTCACTGCTTAGGGCTACATAAAGAGGAAACAAAACATAGAGATAGAACGTGAAAGTACTTTATTGTGTCAAGTTTCAAGAAGCTAGCACAAACCGTGTTGGATTTAGAGTTCCAAATACATCTATCAATATAGGAGAAAACAGAGTGAAACCTAAAAATTCAAACTGTTACTGGAAACGAACGCTTCAACATAGAAGAACGAAATTTGGGGAACCAAGTCGCCTTAGTGTACTTATCATTACCTGAAAGTATCATCCAGTTTGGGTGAAAAAATATTTGCTGAGATTTCTGGAGATTCGTAATTTTTGGAAGCTTGGCAACCCCATTCCATGAAAGTGTTTCTCGCCTGTCACTGCTTAGGGCTACATCAAGAGGAAACAAAACATAGAGATAAAACGTGAAACTACTTTATTGTGTCAAGTTTCAAGAAGCTAGCACAAACCGTGTTGGATTTAGAGTTCCAAATACATCTATCAATACAAGAGAAAACAGAGTGAAACCTAAAAATTCAAACTGTTACTGGAAACGAACGCTTCAACATAGAAGAACGAAATTTGGGGAACCCAGTCGCCTAAGTGTACTGATCATTACCTGAAAGTATCATCCAGTTTGGGTGAAAAAATATTTGCTGAGATTTCTGGAGATTCGTAATTTTGGGAAGCTTGGCAACCGCTTTACATGAAAGTGTTTCTCGCCAGTCACTGCTTAGGGCTACATCAAGAGGAAACAAAACATAGAGATAGAACGTGAAACTACTTTATTGTGTCAAGTTTCAAGAAGCTAGCACAAACCGTGTTGGATTTAGAGTTCCAAATACATCTATCTATATAGGAGAAAACAGAGTGAAACCTAAAAATTCAAACTGTTACTGGAAACGAACGCTTCAACATAGAAGAACGAAATTTGGGGAACCAAGTTGCCTCAGTGTACTGATCATTACCTGAAAGTATCATCCATTTTGGGTGAAAAAATATTTGCTGTGATTTCTGGAGATTCGTAATTTTGGGAAGCTTGGCAACCCCTTTCCATGAAAGTGTTTCTCGCCAGTCACTGCTTAGGGATTCATCAAGAGGAAACAAAACATAGATATAGAACGAGAAACTACTTTTTTGTGTCAAGTTTCAAGAAGCTAGCACAAACCGTGTTGGATTTAGAGTTCCAAATACATCTATCAATATAGGAGAAAACAGAGTGAAACCTAAAAATTCAAACTGTTACTGGAAACGAACGCTTCAACATAGAAGAACGAAATTTGGGGAACCAAGTCGCCTTAGTGTACTGATCATTACCTGAAAGTATCATCCAGTTTGGGTGAAAAAATATTTGCTGAGATTTCTGGAGATTCGTAATTTTGGGAAGCTTGGCAACCCCTTTCCATGAAAGTGTTTCTCGCCAGTCACTGCTTAGGGATTCATCAAGAGGAAACAAAACATAGATATAGAACGAGAAACTACTTTTTTGTGTCAAGTTTCTAGAAGCTAGCACAAACCGTGTTGGATTTAGAGTTCCAAATACATCTATCAATATAGGAGAAAACAGAGTGAAACCTAAAAATTCAAACTGTTACTGGAAACGAACGCTTCAACATAGAAGAACGAAATTTGGGGAACCAAGTCGCCTTAGTGTACTGATCATTACCTGAAAGTATCATCCATTTTGGGTGAAAAAATATTTGCTGTGATTTCTGGAGATTCGTAATTTTGGGAAGCTTGGCAACCCCTTTCCAGGAAAGTGTTTCTCGCCAGTCACTGCTTAGGGCTACATCAAGAGGAAACAAAACATGGAGATAGAACGTGAAACTACTTTATTGTGTCAAGTTTCAAGAAGCTAGCACAAACCGTGTTGGATTTAGAGTTCCAAATACATCTATCAATATAGGAGAGAACAGAGTGAAACCTAAAAATTCAAACTGTTACTGGAAACGAACGCTTCAACATAGAAGAACGAAATTTGGGGAACCAAGTCGCCTCAGTGTACTGATCATTACCTGAAAGTATCATCCAGTTAGGGTGAATAAATATTTGCTGATATTTCGGGAGATTCGTAATTTTTGGAAGCTTGGCAACCCCTTTCCATGAAAGTGTTTCTCGACAGTCACTGCTTAGGGCTACATAAAGAGGAAACAAAACATAGAGATAGAACGTGAAAGTACTTTATTGTGTCAAGTTTCAAGAAGCTAGCACAAACCGTGTTGGATTTAGAGTTCCAAATACATCTATCAATATAGGAGAAAACAGAGTGAAACCTAAAAATTCAAACTGTTACTGGAAACGAACGCTTCAACATAGAAGAACGAAATTTGGGGAACCAAGTCGCCTTAGTGTACTTATCATTACCTGAAAGTATCATCCAGTTTGGGTGAAAAAATATTTGCTGAGATTTCTGGAGATTCGTAATTTTTGGAAGCTTGGCAACCCCATTCCATGAAAGTGTTTCTCGCCTGTCACTGCTTAGGGCTACATCAAGAGGAAACAAAACATAGAGATAAAACGTGAAACTACTTTATTGTGTCAAGTTTCAAGAAGCTAGCACAAACCGTGTTGGATTTAGAGTTCCAAATACATCTATCAATACAAGAGAAAACAGAGTGAAACCTAAAAATTCAAACTGTTACTGGAAACGAACGCTTCAACATAGAAGAACGAAATTTGGGGAACCCAGTCGCCTAAGTGTACTGATCATTACCTGAAAGTATCATCCAGTTTGGGTGAAAAAATATTTGCTGAGATTTCTGGAGATTCGTAATTTTGGGAAGCTTGGCAACCCCTTTACATGAAAGTGTTTCTCGCCAGTCACTGCTTAGGGCTACATCAAGAGGAAACAAAACATAGAGATAGAACGTGAAACTACTTTATTGTGTCAAGTTTCAAGAAGCTAGCACAAACCGTGTTGGATTTAGAGTTCCAAATACATCTATCTATATAGGAGAAAACAGAGTGAAACCTAAAAATTCAAACTGTTACTGGAAACGAACGCTTCAACATAGAAGAACGAAATTTGGGGAACCAAGTCGCCTTAGTGTACTGATCATTACCTGAAAGTATCATCCAGTTTGGGTGAAAAAATATTTGCTGAGATTTCTGGAGATTCGTAATTTTGGGAAGCTTGGCAACCCCTTTCCATGAAAGTGTTTCTCGCCAGTCACTGCTTAGGGCTACATCAAGAGGAAACGAAACATAGAGATAGAACGTGAAACTACTTTATTGTGTCAAGTTTCAAGAAGCTAGCACAAACCGTGTTGGATTTAGAGTTCCAAATACATCTATCAATATAGGAGAGAACAGAGTGAAACCTAAAAATTCAAACTGTTACTAGAAACGAACGCTTCAACATAGAAGAACGAAATTTGGGGAACCAAGTCGCCTCAGTGTACTGATCATTACCTGAAAGTATCATCCAGTTAGGGTGAATAAATATTTGCTGATATTTCGGGAGATTCGTAATTTTTGGAAGCTTGGCAACCCCTTTCCATGAAAGTGTTTCTCGACAGTCACTGCTTAGGGCTACATAAAGAGGAAACAAAACATAGAGATAGAACGTGAAAGTACTTTATTGTGTCAAGTTTCAAGAAGCTAGCACAAACCGTGTTGGATTTAGAGTTCCAAATACATCTATCAATATAGGAGAAAACAGAGTGAAACCTAAAAATTCAAACTGTTACTGGAAACGAACGCTTCAACATAGAAGAACGAAATTTGGGGAACCAAGTCGCCTTAGTGTACTTATCATTACCTGAAAGTATCATCCAGTTTGGGTGAAAAAATATTTGCTGAGATTTCTGGAGATTCGTAATTTTGGGAAGCTTGGCAACCCCATTCCATGAAAGTGTTTCTCGCCAGTCACTGCTTAGGGCTACATCAAGAGGAAACAAAACATAGAGATAAAACGTGAAACTACTTTATTGTGTCAAGTTTCAAGAAGCTAGCACAAACCGTGTTGGATTTAGAGTTCCAAATACATCTATCAATACAAGAGAAAACAGAGTGAAACCTAAAAATTCAAACTGTTACTGGAAACGAACGCTTCAACATAGAAGAACGAAATTTGGGGAACCAAGTCGCCTTAGTGTACTGATCATTACCTGAAAGTATCATCCAGTTTGGGTGAAAAAATATTTGCTGAGATTTCTGGAGATTCGTAATTTTGGGAAGCTTGGCAACCCCTTTCCATGAAAGGGTTTCTCGCCAGTCACTGCTTAGGGGTACATCAAGAGGAAACAAAACATAGAGATAGAACGTGAAACTACTTTATTGTGTCAAGTTTCAAGAAGCTAGCACAAACCGTGTTGGATTTAGAGTTCCAAATACATCTATCAATACAGGAGAAAACAGAGTGAAACCTAAAAATTCAAACTGTTACTGGAAACGAACGCTTCAACATAGAAGAACGAAATTTGGGGAACCCAGTCGCCTTAGTGTACTGATCATTACCTGAAAGTATCATCCAGTTTGGGTGAAAAAATATTTGCTGAGATTTCTGGAGATTCGTAATTTTGGGAAGCTTGGCAACCCCTTTACATGAAAGTGTTTCTCGCCAGTCACTGCTTAGGGCTACATCAAGAGGAAACAAAACATAGAGATAGAACGTGAAACTACTTTATTGTGTCAAGTTTCAAGAAGCTAGCACAAACCGTGTTGGATTTAGAGTTCCAAATACAACTATCAATATAGGAGAAAACAGAGTGAAACCTAAAAATTCAAACTGTTAGTGGAAACGAACGCTTCAACATAGAAGAACGAAATTTGGGGAACCAAGTCGCCTTAGTTTACTGATCATTACCTGAAAGTATCATCCAGTTTGGGTGAAAAAATATTTGCTGAGATTTCTGGAGATTCGTAATTTTGGGAAGCTTGGCAACCCCTTTCCATGTAAGTGTTTCTCGCCAGTCACTGCTTAGGGCTACATCAAGAGGAAACAAAACATAGAGATAGAACGTGAAACTACTTTATTGTGTCAAGTTTCAAGAAGCTAGCACAAACCGTGTTGGATTTAGAGTTCCAAATACATCTATCAATACAAGAGAAAACAGAGTGAAACCTAAAAATTCAAACTGTTACTGGAAACGAACGCTTCAACATAGAAGAACGAAATTTGGGGAACCAAGTCGCCTTAGGGTACTGATCATTACCTGAAAGTATCATTCAGTTTGGGTGAAAAAATATTTGCTGAGATTTCTGGAGATTCGTAATTTTGGGAAGCTTGGCAACCCCTTTACATGAAAGTGTTTCTCGCCAGTCACTGCTTAGGGCTACATCAAGAGGAAACAAAACATAGAGATAGAACGTGAAACTACTTTATTGTGTCAAGTTTCAAGAAGCTAGCACAAACCGTGTTGGATTTAGAGTTCCAAATACATCTATCAATATAGGAGAAAACAGAGTGAAACCTAAAAATTCAAACTGTTACTGGAAACGAACGCTTCAACATAGAAGAACGAAATTTGGGGAACCAAGTCGCCTCAGTGTACTGATCATTACCTGAAAGTATCATCCATTTTGGGTGAAAAAATATTTGCTGTGATTTCTGGAGATTCGTAATTTTGGGAAGCTTGGCAACCCCTTTCCATGAAAGTGTTTCTCGCCAGTCACTGCTTAGGGATTCATCAAGAGGAAACAAAACATAGATATAGAACGAGAAACTACTTTTTTGTGTCAAGTTTCAAGAAGCTAGCACAAACCGTGTTGGATTTAGAGTTCCAAATACATCTATCTATATAGGAGAAAACAGAGTGAAACCTAAAAATTCAAACTGTTACTGGAAACGAACGCTTCAACATAGAAGAACGAAATTTGGGGAACCAAGTCGCCTTAGTGTACTGATCATTACCTGAAAGTATCATCCAGTTTGGGTGAAAAAATATTTGCTGAGATTTCTGGAGATTCGTAATTTTGGGAAGCTTGGCAACCCCTTTCCATGAAAGTGTTTCTCGCCAGTCACTGCTTAGGGCTACATCAAGAGGAAACGAAACATAGAGATAGAACGTGAAACTACTTTATTGTGTCAAGTTTCAAGAAGCTAGCACAAACCGTGTTGGATTTAGAGTTCCAAATACATCTATCAATATAGGAGAGAACAGAGTGAAACCTAAAAATTCAAACTGTTACTAGAAACGAACGCTTCAACATAGAAGAACGAAATTTGGGGAACCAAGTCGCCTCAGTGTACTGATCATTACCTGAAAGTATCATCCAGTTAGGGTGAATAAATATTTGCTGATATTTCGGGAGATTCGTAATTTTTGGAAGCTTGGCAACCCCTTTCCATGAAAGTGTTTCTCGACAGTCACTGCTTAGGGCTACATAAAGAGGAAACAAAACATAGAGATAGAACGTGAAAGTACTTTATTGTGTCAAGTTTCAAGAAGCTAGCACAAACCGTGTTGGATTTAGAGTTCCAAATACATCTATCAATATAGGAGAAAACAGAGTGAAACCTAAAAATTCAAACTGTTACTGGAAACGAACGCTTCAACATAGAAGAACGAAATTTGGGGAACCAAGTCGCCTTAGTGTACTTATCATTACCTGAAAGTATCATCCAGTTTGGGTGAAAAAATATTTGCTGAGATTTCTGGAGATTCGTAATTTTGGGAAGCTTGGCAACCCCATTCCATGAAAGTGTTTCTCGCCAGTCACTGCTTAGGGCTACATCAAGAGGAAACAAAACATAGAGATAAAACGTGAAACTACTTTATTGTGTCAAGTTTCAAGAAGCTAGCACAAACCGTGTTGGATTTAGAGTTCCAAATACATCTATCAATACAAGAGAAAACAGAGTGAAACCTAAAAATTCAAACTGTTAGTGGAAACGAACGCTTCAACATAGAAGAACGAAATTTGGGGAACCAAGTCGCCTTAGTGTACTGATCATTACCTGAAAGTATCATCCAGTTTGGGTGAAAAAATATTTGCTGAGATTTCTGGAGATTCGTAATTTTGGGAAGCTTGGCAACCCCTTTCCATGAAAGGGTTTCTCGCCAGTCACTGCTTAGGGGTACATCAAGAGGAAACAAAACATAGAGATAGAACGTGAAACTACTTTATTGTGTCAAGTTTCAAGAAGCTAGCACAAACCGTGTTGGATTTAGAGTTCCAAATACATCTATCAATACAGGAGAAAACAGAGTGAAACCTAAAAATTCAAACTGTTACTGGAAACGAACGCTTCAACATAGAAGAACGAAATTTGGGGAACCCAGTCGCCTTAGTGTACTGATCATTACCTGAAAGTATCATCCAGTTTGGGTGAAAAAATATTTGCTGAGATTTCTGGAGATTCGTAATTTTGGGAAGCTTGGCAACCCCTTTACATGAAAGTGTTTCTCGCCAGTCACTGCTTAGGGCTACATCAAGAGGAAACAAAACATAGAGATAGAACGTGAAACTACTTTATTGTGTCAAGTTTCAAGAAGCTAGCACAAACCGTGTTGGATTTAGAGTTCCAAATACAACTATCAATATAGGAGAAAACAGAGTGAAACCTAAAAATTCAAACTGTTAGTGGAAACGAACGCTTCAACATAGAAGAACGAAATTTGGGGAACCAAGTCGCCTTAGTGTACTTATCATTACCTGAAAGTATCATCCAGTTTGGGTGAAAAAATATTTGCTGAGATTTCTGGAGATTCGTAATTTTGGGAAGCTTGGCAACCCCTTTCCATGAAAGCGTTTCTCGCCAGTCACTGCTTAGGGGTACATCAAGAGGAAACAAAACATAGAGATAGAAGGTGAAACTACTTTATTGTGTCAAGTTTCAAGAAGCTAGCACAAAACGTGTTGGATTTAGAGTTCCAAATACATCTATCAATACAGGAGAAAACAGAGTGAAACCTAAAAATTCAAACTGTTACTGGAAACGAACGCTTCAACATAGAAGAACGAAATTTGGGGAACCAAGTTGCCTCAGTGTACTGATCATTACCTGAAAGTATCATCCATTTTGGGTGAAAAAATATTTGCTGTGATTTCTGGAGATTCGTAATTTTGGGAAGCTTGGCAACCCCTTTCCATGAAAGTGTTTCTCGCCAGTCACTGCTTAGGGATTCATCAAGAGGAAACAAAACATAGATATAGAACGAGAAACTACTTTTTTGTGTCAAGTTTCAAGAAGCTAGCACAAACCGTGTTGGATTTAGAGTTCCAAATACATCTATCAATATAGGAGAAAACAGAGTGAAACCTAAAAATTCAAACTGTTACTGGAAACGAACGCTTCAACATAGAAGAACGAAATTTGGGGAACCAAGTCGCCTTAGTGTACTGATCATTACCTGAAAGTATCATCCAGTTTGGGTGAAAAAATATTTGCTGAGATTTCTGGAGATTCGTAATTTTGGGAAGCTTGGCAACCCCTTTCCATGAAAGTGTTTCTCGCCAGTCACTGCTTAGGGATTCATCAAGAGGAAACAAAACATAGATATAGAACGAGAAACTACTTTTTTGTGTCAAGTTTCTAGAAGCTAGCACAAACCGTGTTGGATTTAGAGTTCCAAATACATCTATCAATATAGGAGAAAACAGAGTGAAACCTAAAAATTCAAACTGTTACTGGAAACGAACGCTTCAACATAGAAGAACGAAATTTGGGGAACCAAGTCGCCTTAGTGTACTGATCATTACCTGAAAGTATCATCCATTTTGGGTGAAAAAATATTTGCTGTGATTTCTGGAGATTCGTAATTTTGGGAAGCTTGGCAACCCCTTTCCATGAAAGTGTTTCTCGCCAGTCACTGCTTAGGGCTACATAAAGAGGAAACGAAACATAGAGATAGAACGTGAAAGTACTTTATTGTGTCAAGTTTCAAGAAGCTAGCACAAACCGTGTTGGATTTAGAGTTCCAAATACATCTATCAATATAGGAGAGAACAGAGTGAAACCTAAAAATTCAAACTGTTACTAGAAACGAACGCTTCAACATAGAAGAACGAAATTTGGGGAACCAAGTCGCCTCAGTGTACTGATCATTACCTGAAAGTATCATCCAGTTAGGGTGAATAAATATTTGCTGATATTTCGGGAGATTCGTAATTTTTGGAAGCTTGGCAACCCCTTTCCATGAAAGTGTTTCTCGACAGTCACTGCTTAGGGCTACATAAAGAGGAAACAAAACATAGAGATAGAACGTGAAAGTACTTTATTGTGTCAAGTTTCAAGAAGCTAGCACAAACCGTGTTGGATTTAGAGTTCCAAATACATCTATCAATATAGGAGAAAACAGAGTGAAACCTAAAAATTCAAACTGTTACTGGAAACGAACGCTTCAACATAGAAGAACGAAATTTGGGGAACCAAGTCGCCTTAGTGTACTTATCATTACCTGAAAGTATCATCCAGTTTGGGTGAAAAAATATTTGCTGAGATTTCTGGAGATTCGTAATTTTGGGAAGCTTGGCAACCCCATTCCATGAAAGTGTTTCTCGCCAGTCACTGCTTAGGGCTACATCAAGAGGAAACAAAACATAGAGATAAAACGTGAAACTACTTTATTGTGTCAAGTTTCAAGAAGCTAGCACAAACCGTGTTGGATTTAGAGTTCCAAATACATCTATCAATACAAGAGAAAACAGAGTGAAACCTAAAAATTCAAACTGTTACTGGAAACGAACGCTTCAACATAGAAGAACGAAATTTGGGGAACCAAGTCGCCTTAGTGTACTGATCATTACCTGAAAGTATCATCCAGTTTGGGTGAAAAAATATTTGCTGAGATTTCTGGAGATTCGTAATTTTGGAAAGCTTGGCAACCCCTTTCCATGAAAGGGTTTCTCGCCAGTCACTGCTTAGGGGTACATCAAGAGGAAACAAAACATAGAGATAGAACGTGAAACTACTTTATTGTGTCAAGTTTCAAGAAGCTAGCACAAACCGTGTTAGATTTAGAGTTCCAAATACATCTATCAATACAGGAGAAAACAGAGTGAAACCTAAAAATTCAAACTGTTACTGGAAACGAACGCTTCAACATAGAAGAACGAAATTTGGGGAACCCAGTCGCCTTAGTGTACTGATCATTACCTGAAAGTATCATCCAGTTTGGGTGAAAAAATATTTGCTGAGATTTCTGGAGATTCGTAATTTTGGGAAGCTTGGCAACCCCTTTACATGAAAGTGTTTCTCGCCAGTCACTGCTTAGGGCTACATCAAGAGGAAACAAAACATAGAGATAGAACGTGAAACTACTTTATTGTGTCAAGTTTCAAGAAGCTAGCACAAACCGTGTTGGATTTAGAGTTCCAAATACAACTATCAATATAGGAGAAAACAGAGTGAAACCTAAAAATTCAAACTGTTAGTGGAAACGAACGCTTCAACATAGAAGAACGAAATTTGGGGAACCAAGTCGCCTTAGTGTACTTATCATTACCTGAAAGTATCATCCAGTTTGGGTGAAAAAATATTTGCTGAGATTTCTGGAGATTCGTAATTTTGGGAAGCTTGGCAACCCCTTTCCATGAAAGAGTTTCTCGCCAGTCACTGCTTAGGGGTACATCAAGAGGAAACAAAACATAGAGATAGAAGGTGAAACTACTTTATTGTGTAAAGTTTCAAGAAGCTAGCACAAAACGTGTTGGATTTAGAGTTCCAAATACATCTATCAATACAGGAGAAAACAGAGTGAAACCTAAAAATTCAAACTGTTACTGGAAACGAACGCTTCAACATAGAAGAACGAAATTTGGGGAACCAAGTTGCCTCAGTGTACTGATCATTACCTGAAAGTATCATCCATTTTGGGTGAAAAAATATTTGCTGTGATTTCTGGAGATTCGTAATTTTGGGAAGCTTGGCAACCCCTTTCCATGAAAGTGTTTCTCGCCAGTCACTGCTTAGGGATTCATCAAGAGGAAACAAAACATAGATATAGAACGAGAAACTACTTTTTTGTGTCAAGTTTCAAGAAGCTAGCACAAACCGTGTTGGATTTAGAGTTCCAAATACATCTATCAATATAGGAGAAAACAGAGTGAAACCTAAAAATTCAAACTGTTACTGTAAACGAACGCTTCAACATAGAAGAACGAAATTTGGGGAACCAAGTCGCCTTAGTGTACTGATCATTACCTGAAAGTATCATCCAGTTTGGGTGAAAAAATATTTGCTGAGATTTCTGGAGATTCGTAATTTTGGGAAGCTTGGCAACCCCTTTCCATGAAAGTGTTTCTCGCCAGGCACTGCTTAGGGATTCATCAAGAGGAAACAAAACATAGATATAGAACGAGAAACTACTTTTTTGTGTCAAGTTTCTAGAAGCTAGCACAAACCGTGTTGGATTTAGAGTTCCAAATACATCTATCAATATAGGAGAAAACAGAGTGAAACCTAAAAATTCAAACTGTTACTGGAAACGAACGCTTCAACATAGAAGAACGAAATTTGGGGAACCAAGTCGCCTTAGTGTACTGATCATTACCTGAAAGTATCATCCATTTTGGGTGAAAAAATATTTGCTGTGATTTCTGGAGATTCGTAATTTTGGGAAGCTTGGCAACCCCTTTCCATGAAAGTGTTTCTCGCCAGTCACTGCTTAGGGCTACATCAAGAGGAAACAAAACATGGAGATAGAACGTGAAACTACTTTATTGTGTCAAGTTTCAAGAAGCTAGCACAAACCGTGTTGGATTTAGAGTTCCAAATACATCTATCAATATAGGAGAGAACAGAGTGAAACCTAAAAATTCAAACTGTTATTGGAAACGAACGCTTCAACATAGAAGAACGAAATTTGGGGAACCAAGTCGCCTCAGTGTACTGATCATTACCTGAAAGTATCATCCAGTTAGGGTGAATAAATATTTGCTGATATTTCGGGAGATTCGTAATTTTTGGAAGCTTGGCAACCCCTTTCCATGAAAGTGTTTCTCGACAGTCACTGCTTAGGGCTACATAAAGAGGAAACAAAACATAGAGATAGAACGTGAAAGTACTTTATTGTGTCAAGTTTCAAGAAGCTAGCACAAACCGTGTTGGATTTAGAGTTCCAAATACATCTATCAATATAGGAGAAAACAGAGTGAAACCTAAAAATTCAAACTGTTACTGGAAACGAAAGCTTCAACATAGAAGAACGAAATTTGGGGAACCAAGTCGCCTTAGTGTACTTATCATTACCTGAAAGTATCATCCAGTTTGGGTGAAAAAATATTTGCTGAGATTTCTGGAGATTCGTAATTTTTGGAAGCTTGGCAACCCCATTCCATGAAAGTGTTTCTCGCCTGTCACTGCTTAGGGCTACATCAAGAGGAAACAAAACATAGAGATAAAACGTGAAACTACTTTATTGTGTCAAGTTTCAAGAAGCTAGCACAAACCGTGTTGGATTTAGAGTTCCAAATACATCTATCAATACAAGAGAAAACAGAGTGAAACCTAAAAATTCAAACTGTTACTGGAAACGAACGCTTCAACATAGAAGAACGAAATTTGGGGAACCCAGTCGCCTAAGTGTACTGATCATTACCTGAAAGTATCATCCAGTTTGGGTGAAAAAATATTTGCTGAGATTTCTGGAGATTCGTAATTTTGGGAAGCTTGGCAACCCCTTTACATGAAAGTGTTTCTCGCCAGTCACTGCTTAGGGCTACATCAAGAGGAAACAAAACATAGAGATAGAACGTGAAACTACTTTATTGTGTCAAGTTTCAAGAAGCTAGCACAAACCGTGTTGGATTTAGAGTTCCAAATACATCTATCTATATAGGAGAAAACAGAGTGAAACCTAAAAATTCAAACTGTTACTGGAAACGAACGCTTCAACATAGAAGAACGAAATTTGGGGAACCAAGTCGCCTTAGTGTACTGATCATTACCTGAAAGTATCATCCAGTTTGGGTGAAAAAATATTTGCTGAGATTTCTGGAGTTTCGTAATTTTGGGAAGCTTGGCAACCCCTTTCCATGAAAGTGTTTCTCGCCAGTCACTGCTTAGGGCTACATCAAGAGGAAACGAAACATAGAGATAGAACGTGAAACTACTTTATTGTGTCAAGTTTCAAGAAGCTAGCACAAACCGTGTTGGATTTAGAGTTCCAAATACATCTATCAATATAGGAGAGAACAGAGTGAAACCTAAAAATTCAAACTGTTACTAGAAACGAACGCTTCAACATAGAAGAACGAAATTTGGGGAACCAAGTCGCCTCAGTGTACTGATCATTACCTGAAAGTATCATCCAGTTAGGGTGAATAAATATTTGCTGATATTTCGGGAGATTCGTAATTTTTGGAAGCTTGGCAACCCCTTTCCATGAAAGTGTTTCTCGACAGTCACTGCTTAGGGCTACATAAAGAGGAAACAAAACATAGAGATAGAACGTGAAAGTACTTTATTGTGTCAAGTTTCAAGAAGCTAGCACAAACCGTGTTGGATTTAGAGTTCCAAATACATCTATCAATATAGGAGAAAACAGAGTGAAACCTAAAAATTCAAACTGTTACTGGAAACGAACGCTTCAACATAGAAGAACGAAATTTGGGGAACCAAGTCGCCTTAGTGTACTTATCATTACCTGAAAGTATCATCCAGTTTGGGTGAAAAAATATTTGCTGAGATTTCTGGAGATTCGTAATTTTGGGAAGCTTGGCAACCCCATTCCATGAAAGTGTTTCTCGCCAGTCACTGCTTAGGGCTACATCAAGAGGAAACAAAACATAGAGATAAAACGTGAAACTACTTTATTGTGTCAAGTTTCAAGAAGCTAGCACAAACCGTGTTGGATTTAGAGTTCCAAATACATCTATCAATACAAGAGAAAACAGAGTGAAACCTAAAAATTCAAACTGTTACTGGAAACGAACGCTTCAACATAGAAGAACGAAATTTGGGGAACCAAGTCGCCTTAGTGTACTGATCATTACCTGAAAGTATCATCCAGTTTGGGTGAAAAAATATTTGCTGAGATTTCTGGAGATTCGTAATTTTGGGAAGCTTGGCAACCCCTTTCCATGAAAGGGTTTCTCGCCAGTCACTGCTTAGGGGTACATCAAGAGGAAACAAAACATAGAGATAGAACGTGAAACTACTTTATTGTGTCAAGTTTCAAGAAGCTAGCACAAACCGTGTTGGATTTAGAGTTCCAAATACATCTATCAATACAGGAGAAAACAGAGTGAAACCTAAAAATTCAAACTGTTACTGGAAACGAACGCTTCAACATAGAAGAACGAAATTTGGGGAACCCAGTCGCCTTAGTGTACTGATCATTACCTGAAAGTATCATCCAGTTTGGGTGAAAAAATATTTGCTGAGATTTCTGGAGATTCGTAATTTTGGGAAGCTTGGCAACCCCTTTACATGAAAGTGTTTCTCGCCAGTCACTGCTTAGGGCTACATCAAGAGGAAACAAAACATAGAGATAGAACGTGAAACTACTTTATTGTGTCAAGTTTCAAGAAGCTAGCACAAACCGTGTTGGATTTAGAGTTCCAAATACAACTATCAATATAGGAGAAAACAGAGTGAAACCTAAAAATTCAAACTGTTAGTGGAAACGAACGCTTCAACATAGAAGAACGAAATTTGGGGAACCAAGTCGCCTTAGTTTACTGATCATTACCTGAAAGTATCATCAGTTTGGGTGAAAAAATATTTGCTGAGATTTCTGGAGATTCGTAATTTTGGGAAGCTTGGCAACCCCTTTCCATGTAAGTGTTTCTCGCCAGTCACTGCTTAGGGCTACATCAAGAGGAAACAAAACATAGAGATAGAACGTGAAACTACTTTATTGTGTCAAGTTTCAAGAAGCTAGCACAAACCGTGTTGGATTTAGAGTTCCAAATACATCTATCAATACAAGAGAAAACAGAGTGAAACCTAAAAATTCAAACTGTTACTGGAAACGAACGCTTCAACATAGAAGAAGGAAATTTGGGGAACCAAGTCGCCTTAGGGTACTGATCATTACCTGAAAGTATCATTCAGTTTGGGTGAAAAAATATTTGCTGAGATTTCTGGAGATTCATAATTTTTGGAAGCTTGGCAACCCCTTTCCATGAAAGTGTTTCTCGCCAGTCACTGCTTAGGGCTACATCAAGAGGAAACAAAACATAGAGTTAGAACGTGAAACTACTTTATTGTGTCAAGTTTCAAGAAGCTAGCACAAACCGTGTTGGATTTAGAGTTCCAAATACATCTATCAATATAGGAGAAAACAGAGTGAAACCTAAAAATTCAAACTGTTACTGGAAACGAACGCTTCAACATAGAAGAACGAAATTTGGGGAACCAAGTCGCCTCAGTGTACTGATCATTACCTGAAAGTATCATCCATTTTGGGTGAAAAAATATTTGCTGTGATTTCTGGAGATTCGTAATTTTGGGAAGCTTGGCAACCCCTTTCCATGAAAGTGTTTCTCGCCAGTCACTGCTTAGGGATTCATCAAGAGGAAACAAAACATAGATATAGAACGAGAAACTACTTTTTTGTGTCAAGTTTCAAGAAGCTAGCACAAACCGTGTTGGATTTAGAGTTCCAAATACATCTATCTATATAGGAGAAAACAGAGTGAAACCTAAAAATTCAAACTGTTACTGGAAACGAACGCTTCAACATAGAAGAACGAAATTTGGGGAACCAAGTCGCCTTAGTGTACTGATCATTACCTGAAAGTATCATCCAGTTTGGGTGAAAAAATATTTGCTGAGATTTCTGGAGATTCGTAATTTTGGGAAGCTTGGCAACCCCTTTCCATGAAAGTGTTTCTCGCCAGTCACTGCTTAGGGCTACATCAAGAGGAAACGAAACATAGAGATAGAACGTGAAACTACTTTATTGTGTCAAGTTTCAAGAAGCTAGCACAAACCGTGTTGGATTTAGAGTTCCAAATACATCTATCAATATAGGAGAGAACAGAGTGAAACCTAAAAATTCAAACTGTTACTAGAAACGAACGCTTCAACATAGAAGAACGAAATTTGGGGAACCAAGTCGCCTCAGTGTACTGATCATTACCTGAAAGTATCATCCAGTTAGGGTGAATAAATATTTGCTGATATTTCGGGAGATTCGTAATTTTTGGAAGCTTGGCAACCCCTTTCCATGAAAGTGTTTCTCGACAGTCACTGCTTAGGGCTACATAAAGAGGAAACAAAACATAGAGATAGAACGTGAAAGTACTTTATTGTGTCAAGTTTCAAGAAGCTAGCACAAACCGTGTTGGATTTAGAGTTCCAAATACATCTATCAATATAGGAGAAAACAGAGTGAAACCTAAAAATTCAAACTGTTACTGGAAACGAACGCTTCAACATAGAAGAACGAAATTTGGGGAACCAAGTCGCCTTAGTGTACTTATCATTACCTGAAAGTATCATCCAGTTTGGGTGAAAAAATATTTGCTGAGATTTCTGGAGATTCGTAATTTTGGGAAGCTTGGCAACCCCATTCCATGAAAGTGTTTCTCGCCAGTCACTGCTTAGGGCTACATCAAGAGGAAACAAAACATTGAGATAAAACGTGAAACTACTTTATTGTGTCAAGTTTCAAGAAGCTAGCACAAACCGTGTTGGATTTAGAGTTCCAAATACATCTATCAATACAAGAGAAAACAGAGTGAAACCTAAAAATTCAAACTGTTACTGGAAACGAACGCTTCAACATAGAAGAACGAAATTTGGGGAACCAAGTCGCCTTAGTGTACTGATCATTACCTGAAAGTATCATCCAGTTTGGGTGAAAAAATATTTGCTGAGATTTCTGGAGATTCGTAATTTTGGGAAGCTTGGCAACCCCTTTCCATGAAAGGGTTTCTCGCCAGTCACTGCTTAGGGGTACATCAAGAGGAAACAAAACATAGAGATAGAACGTGAAACTACTTTATTGTGTCAAGTTTCAAGAAGCTAGCACAAACCGTGTTGGATTTAGAGTTCCAAATACATCTATCAATACAGGAGAAAACAGAGTGAAACCTAAAAATTCAAACTGTTACTGGAAACGAACGCTTCAACATAGAAGAACGAAATTTGGGGAACCCAGTCGCCTTAGTGTACTGATCATTACCTGAAAGTATCATCCAGTTTGGGTGAAAAAATATTTGCTGAGATTTCTGGAGATTCGTAATTTTGGGAAGCTTGGCAACCCCTTTACATGAAAGTGTTTCTCGCCAGTCACTGCTTAGGGCTACATCAAGAGGAAACAAAACATAGAGATAGAACGTGAAACTACTTTATTGTGTCAAGTTTCAAGAAGCTAGCACAAACCGTGTTGGATTTAGAGTTCCAAATACAACTATCAATATAGGAGAAAACAGAGTGAAACCTAAAAATTCAAACTGTTAGTGGAAACGAACGCTTCAACATAGAAGAACGAAATTTGGGGAACCAAGTCGCCTTAGTTTACTGATCATTACCTGAAAGTATCATCCAGTTTGGGTGAAAAAATATTTGCTGAGATTTCTGGAGATTCGTAATTTTGGGAAGCTTGGCAACCCCTTTCCATGTAAGTGTTTCTCGCCAGTCACTGCTTAGGGCTACATCAAGAGGAAACAAAACATAGAGATAGAACGTGAAACTACTTTATTGTGTCAAGTTTCAAGAAGCTAGCACAAACCGTGTTGGATTTAGAGTTCCAAATACATCTATCAATACAAGAGAAAACAGAGTGAAACCTAAAAATTCAAACTGTTACTGGAAACGAACGCTTCAACATAGAAGAAGGAAATTTGGGGAACCAAGTCGCCTTAGGGTACTGATCATTACCTGAAAGTATCATTCAGTTTGGGTGAAAAAATATTTGCTGAGATTTCTGGAGATTCATAATTTTTGGAAGCTTGGCAACCCCTTTCCATGAAAGTGTTTCTCGCCAGTCACTGCTTAGGGCTACATCAAGAGGAAACAAAACATAGAGATAGAACGTGAAACTACTTTATTGTGTCAAGTTTCAAGAAGCTAGCACAAACCGTGTTGGATTTAGAGTTCCAAATACATCTATCAATATAGGAGAAAACAGAGTGAAACCTAAAAATTCAAACTGTTACTGGAAACGAACGCTTCAACATAGAAGAACGAAATTTGGGGAACCAAGTCGCCTCAGTGTACTGATCATTACCTGAAAGTATCATCCATTTTGGGTGAAAAAATATTTGCTGTGATTTCTGGAGATTCGTAATTTTGGGAAGCTTGGCAACCCCTTTCCATGAAAGTGTTTCTCGCCAGTCACTGCTTAGGGATTCATCAAGAGGAAACAAAACATAGATATAGAACGAGAAACTACTTTTTTGTGTCAAGTTTCAAGAAGCTAGCACAAACCGTGTTGGATTTAGAGTTCCAAATACATCTATCTATATAGGAGAAAACAGAGTGAAACCTAAAAATTCAAACTGTTACTGGAAACGAACGCTTCAACATAGAAGAACGAAATTTGGGGAACCAAGTCGCCTTAGTGTACTGATCATTACCTGAAAGTATCATCCAGTTTGGGTGAAAAAATATTTGCTGAGATTTCTGGAGATTCGTAATTTTGGGAAGCTTGGCAACCCCTTTCCATGAAAGTGTTTCTCGCCAGTCACTGCTTAGGGCTACATCAAGAGGAAACGAAACATAGAGATAGAACGTGAAACTACTTTATTGTGTCAAGTTTCAAGAAGCTAGCACAAACCGTGTTGGATTTAGAGTTCCAAATACATCTATCAATATAGGAGAGAACAGAGTGAAACCTAAAAATTCAAACTGTTACTAGAAACGAACGCTTCAACATAGAAGAACGAAATTTGGGGAACCAAGTCGCCTCAGTGTACTGATCATTACCTGAAAGTATCATCCAGTTAGGGTGAATAAATATTTGCTGATATTTCGGGAGATTCGTAATTTTTGGAAGCTTGGCAACCCCTTTCCATGAAAGTGTTTCTCGACAGTCACTGCTTAGGGCTACATAAAGAGGAAACAAAACATAGAGATAGAACGTGAAAGTACTTTATTGTGTCAAGTTTCAAGAAGCTAGCACAAACCGTGTTGGATTTAGAGTTCCAAATACATCTATCAATATAGGAGAAAACAGAGTGAAACCTAAAAATTCAAACTGTTACTGGAAACGAACGCTTCAACATAGAAGAACGAAATTTGGGGAACCAAGTCGCCTTAGTGTACTTATCATTACCTGAAAGTATCATCCAGTTTGGGTGAAAAAATATTTGCTGAGATTTCTGGAGATTCGTAATTTTGGGAAGCTTGGCAACCCCATTCCATGAAAGTGTTTCTCGCCAGTCACTGCTTAGGGCTACATCAAGAGGAAACAAAACATTGAGATAAAACGTGAAACTACTTTATTGTGTCAAGTTTCAAGAAGCTAGCACAAACCGTGTTGGATTTAGAGTTCCAAATACATCTATCAATACAAGAGAAAACAGAGTGAAACCTAAAAATTCAAACTGTTACTGGAAACGAACGCTTCAACATAGAAGAACGAAATTTGGGGAACCAAGTCGCCTTAGTGTACTGATCATTACCTGAAAGTATCATCCAGTTTGGGTGAAAAAATATTTGCTGAGATTTCTGGAGATTCGTAATTTTGGGAAGCTTGGCAACCCCTTTCCATGAAAGGGTTTCTCGCCAGTCACTGCTTAGGGGTACATCAAGAGGAAACAAAACATAGAGATAGAACGTGAAACTACTTTATTGTGTCAAGTTTCAAGAAGCTAGCACAAACCGTGTTGGATTTAGAGTTCCAAATACATCTATCAATACAGGAGAAAACAGAGTGAAACCTAAAAATTCAAACTGTTACTGGAAACGAACGCTTCAACATAGAAGAACGAAATTTGGGGAACCCAGTCGCCTTAGTGTACTGATCATTACCTGAAAGTATCATCCAGTTTGGGTGAAAAAATATTTGCTGAGATTTCTGGAGATTCGTAATTTTGGGAAGCTTGGCAACCCCTTTACATGAAAGTGTTTCTCGCCAGTCACTGCTTAGGGCTACATCAAGAGGAAACAAAACATAGAGATAGAACGTGAAACTACTTTATTGTGTCAAGTTTCAAGAAGCTAGCACAAACCGTGTTGGATTTAGAGTTCCAAATACAACTATCAATATAGGAGAAAACAGAGTGAAACCTAAAAATTCAAACTGTTAGTGGAAACGAACGCTTCAACATAGAAGAACGAAATTTGGGGAACCAAGTCGCCTTAGTTTACTGATCATTACCTGAAAGTATCATCCAGTTTGGGTGAAAAAATATTTGCTGAGATTTCTGGAGATTCGTAATTTTGGGAAGCTTGGCAACCCCTTTCCATGTAAGTGTTTCTCGCCAGTCACTGCTTAGGGCTACATCAAGAGGAAACAAAACATAGAGATAGAACGTGAAACTACTTTATTGTGTCAAGTTTCAAGAAGCTAGCACAAACCGTGTTGGATTTAGAGTTCCAAATACATCTATCAATACAAGAGAAAACAGAGTGAAACCTAAAAATTCAAACTGTTACTGGAAACGAACGCTTCAACATAGAAGAAGGAAATTTGGGGAACCAAGTCGCCTTAGGGTACTGATCATTACCTGAAAGTATCATTCAGTTTGGGTGAAAAAATATTTGCTGAGATTTCTGGAGATTCATAATTTTTGGAAGCTTGGCAACCCCTTTCCATGAAAGTGTTTCTCGCCAGTCACTGCTTAGGGCTACATCAAGAGGAAACAAAACATAGAGATAGAACGTGAAACTACTTTATTGTGTCAAGTTTCAAGAAGCTAGCACAAACCGTGTTGGATTTAGAGTTCCAAATACATCTATCAATATAGGAGAAAACAGAGTGAAACCTAAAAATTCAAACTGTTACTGGAAACGAACGCTTCAACATAGAAGAACGAAATTTGGGGAACCAAGTCGCCTCAGTGTACTGATCATTACCTGAAAGTATCATCCATTTTGGGTGAAAAAATATTTGCTGTGATTTCTGGAGATTCGTAATTTTGGGAAGCTTGGCAACCCCTTTCCATGAAAGTGTTTCTCGCCAGTCACTGCTTAGGGATTCATCAAGAGGAAACAAAACATAGATATAGAACGAGAAACTACTTTTTTGTGTCAAGTTTCAAGAAGCTAGCACAAACCGTGTTGGATTTAGAGTTCCAAATACATCTATCTATATAGGAGAAAACAGAGTGAAACCTAAAAATTCAAACTGTTACTGGAAACGAACGCTTCAACATAGAAGAACGAAATTTGGGGAACCAAGTCGCCTTAGTGTACTGATCATTACCTGAAAGTATCATCCAGTTTGGGTGAAAAAATATTTGCTGAGATTTCTGGAGATTCGTAATTTTGGGAAGCTTGGCAACCCCTTTCCATGAAAGTGTTTCTCGCCAGTCACTGCTTAGGGCTACATCAAGAGGAAACGAAACATAGAGATAGAACGTGAAACTACTTTATTGTGTCAAGTTTCAAGAAGCTAGCACAAACCGTGTTGGATTTAGAGTTCCAAATACATCTATCAATATAGGAGAGAACAGAGTGAAACCTAAAAATTCAAACTGTTACTAGAAACGAACGCTTCAACATAGAAGAACGAAATTTGGGGAACCAAGTCGCCTCAGTGTACTGATCATTACCTGAAAGTATCATCCAGTTAGGGTGAATAAATATTTGCTGATATTTCGGGAGATTCGTAATTTTTGGAAGCTTGGCAACCCCTTTCCATGAAAGTGTTTCTCGACAGTCACTGCTTAGGGCTACATAAAGAGGAAACAAAACATAGAGATAGAACGTGAAAGTACTTTATTGTGTCAAGTTTCAAGAAGCTAGCACAAACCGTGTTGGATTTAGAGTTCCAAATACATCTATCAATATAGGAGAAAACAGAGTGAAACCTAAAAATTCAAACTGTTACTGGAAACGAACGCTTCAACATAGAAGAACGAAATTTGGGGAACCAAGTCGCCTTAGTGTACTTATCATTACCTGAAAGTATCATCCAGTTTGGGTGAAAAAATATTTGCTGAGATTTCTGGAGATTCGTAATTTTGGGAAGCTTGGCAACCCCATTCCATGAAAGTGTTTCTCGCCAGTCACTGCTTAGGGCTACATCAAGAGGAAACAAAACATAGAGATAAAACGTGAAACTACTTTATTGTGTCAAGTTTCAAGAAGCTAGCACAAACCGTGTTGGATTTAGAGTTCCAAATACATCTATCAATACAAGAGAAAACAGAGTGAAACCTAAAAATTCAAACTGTTACTGGAAACGAACGCTTCAACATAGAAGAACGAAATTTGGGGAACCAAGTCGCCTTAGTGTACTGATCATTACCTGAAAGTATCATCCAGTTTGGGTGAAAAAATATTTGCTGAGATTTCTGGAGATTCGTAATTTTGGGAAGCTTGGCAACCCCTTTCCATGAAAGGGTTTCTCGCCAGTCACTGCTTAGGGGTACATCAAGAGGAAACAAAACATAGAGATAGAACGTGAAACTACTTTATTGTGTCAAGTTTCAAGAAGCTAGCACAAACCATGTTGGATTTAGAGTTCCAAATACATCTATCAATACAGGAGAAAACAGAGTGAAACCTAAAAATTCAAACTGTTACTGGAAACGAACGCTTCAACATAGAAGAACGAAATTTGGGGAACCCAGTCGCCTTAGTGTACTGATCATTACCTGAAAGTATCATCCAGTTTGGGTGAAAAAATATTTGCTGAGATTTCTGGAGATTCGTAATTTTGGGAAGCTTGGCAACCCCTTTACATGAAAGTGTTTCTCGCCAGTCACTGCTTAGGGCTACATCAAGAGGAAACAAAACATAGAGATAGAACGTGAAACTACTTTATTGTGTCAAGTTTCAAGAAGCTAGCACAAACCGTGTTGGATTTAGAGTTCCAAATACATCTATCAATATAGGAGAAAACAGAGTGAAACCTAAAAATTCAAACTGTTAGTGGAAACGAACGCTTCAACATAGAAGAACGAAATTTGGGGAACCAAGTCGCCTTAGTTTACTGATCATTACCTGAAAGTATCATCCAGTTTGGGTGAAAAAATATTTGCTGAGATTTCTGGAGATTCGTAATTTTGGGAAGCTTGGCAACCCCTTTCCATGTAAGTGTTTCTCGCCAGTCACTGCTTAGGGCTACATCAAGAGGAAACAAAACATAGAGATAGAACGTGAAACTACTTTATTGTGTCAAGTTTCAAGAAGCTAGCACAAACCGTGTTGGATTTAGAGTTCCAAATACATCTATCAATACAAGAGAAAACAGAGTGAAACCTAAAAATTCAAACTGTTACTGGAAACGAACGCTTCAACATAGAAGAACGAAATTTGGGGAACCAAGTCGCCTTAGGGTACTGATCATTACCTGAAAGTATCATTCAGTTTGGGTGAAAAAATATTTGCTGAGATTTCTGGAGATTCATAATTTTTGGAAGCTTGGCAACCCCTTTCCATGAAAGTGTTTCTCGCCAGTCACTGCTTAGGGCTACATCAAGAGGAAACAAAACATAGAGATAGAACGTGAAACTACTTTATTGTGTCAAGTTTCAAGAAGCTAGCACAAACCGTGTTGGATTTAGAGTTCCAAATACATCTATCAATATAGGAGAAAACAGAGTGAAACCTAAAAATTCAAACTGTTACTGGAAACGAACGCTTCAACATAGAAGAACGAAATTTGGGGAACCAAGTCGCCTCAGTGTACTGATCATTACCTGAAAGTATCATCCATTTTGGGTGAAAAAATATTTGCTGTGATTTCTGGAGATTCGTAATTTTGGGAAGCTTGGCAACCCCTTTCCATGAAAGTGTTTCTCGCCAGTCACTGCTTAGGGATTCATCAAGAGGAAACAAAACATAGATATAGAACGAGAAACTACTTTTTTGTGTCAAGTTTCAAGAAGCTAGCACAAACCGTGTTGGATTTAGAGTTCCAAATACATCTATCAATATAGGAGAAAACAGAGTGAAACCTAAAAATTCAAACTGTTACTGGAAACGAACGCTTCAACATAGAAGAACGAAATTTGGGGAACCAAGTCGCCTTAGTGTACTGATCATTACCTGAAAGTATCATCCAGTTTGGGTGAAAAAATATTTGCTGAGATTTCTGGAGATTCGTAATTTTGGGAAGCTTGGCAACCCCTTTCCATGAAAGTGTTTCTCGCCAGTCACTGCTTAGGGATTCATCAAGAGGAAACAAAACATAGATATAGAACCAGAAACTACTTTTTTGTGTCAAGTTTCTAGAAGCTAGCACAAACCGTGTTGGATTTAGAGTTCCAAATACATCTATCAATATAGGAGAAAACAGAGTGAAACCTAAAAATTCAAACTGTTACTGGAAACGAACGCTTCAACATAGAAGAGCGAAATTTGGGGAACCAAGTCGCCTTAGTGTACTGATCATTACCTGAAAGTATCATTCATTTTGGGTGAAAAAATATTTGCTGTGATTTCTGGAGATTCGTAATTTTGGGAAGCTTGGCAACCCCTTTCCATGAAAGTGTTTCTCGCCAGTCACTGCTTAGGGCTACATCAAGAGGAAACAAAACATAGAGATAGAACGTGAAACTACTTTATTGTGTCAAGTTTCAAGAAGCTAGCACAAACCGTGTTGGATTTAGAGTTCCAAATACATCTATCAATATAGGAGAGAACAGAGTGAAACCTAAAAATTCAAACTGTTACTGGAAACGTACGCTTCAACATAGAAGAACGAAATTTGGGGAACCAAGTCGCCTCAGTGAACTGATCATTACCTGAAAGTATCATCCAGTTAGGGTGAATAAATATTTGCTGATATTTCGGGAGATTCGTAATTTTTGGAAGCTTGGAACCCCTTTCCATGAAAGTGTTTCTCGACAGTCACTGCTTAGGGCTACATCAAGAGGAAACAAAACATAGAGATAGAACGTGAAAGTACTTTATTGTGTCAAGTTTCAAGAAGCTAGCACAAACCGTGTTGGATTTAGAGTTCCAAATACATCTATCAATATAGGAGAAAACAGAGTGAAACCTAAAAATTCAAACTGTTACTGGAAACGAACGCTTCAACATAGAAGAACGAAATTTGGGGAACCAAGTCGCCTTAGTGTACTTATCATTACCTGAAAGTATCATCCAGTTTGGGTGAAAAAATATTTGCTGAGATTTCTGGAGATTCGTAATTTTGGGAAGCTTGGCAACCCCATTCCATGAAAGTGTTTCTCGCCAGTCACTGCTTAGGGCTACATCAAGAGGAAACAAAACATAGAGATAAAACGTGAAACTACTTTATTGTGTCAAGTTTCAAGAAGCTAGCACAAACCGTGTTGGATTTAGAGTTCCAAATACATCTATCAATACAAGAGAAAACAGAGTGAAACCTAAAAATTCAAACTGTTACTGGAAACGAACGCTTCAACATAGAAGAACGAAATTTGGGGAACCAAGTCGCCTTAGTGTACTGATCATTACCTGAAAGTATCATCCAGTTTGGGTGAAAAAATATTTGCTGAGATTTCTGGAGATTCGTAATTTTGGGAAGCTTGGCAACCCCTTTCCATGAAAGGGTTTCTCGCCAGTCACTGCTTAGGGGTACATCAAGAGGAAACAAAACATAGAGATAGAACGTGAAACTACTTTATTGTGTCAAGTTTCAAGAAGCTAGCACAAACCGTGTTGGATTTAGAGTTCCAAATACATCTATCAATACAGGAGAAAACAGAGTGAAACCTAAAAATTCAAACTGTTACTGGAAACGAACGCTTCAACATAGAAGAACGAAATTTGGGGAACCCAGTCGCCTTAGTGTACTGATCATTACCTGAAAGTATCATCCAGTTTGGGTGAAAAAATATTTGCTGAGATTTCTGGAGATTCGTAATTTTGGGAAGCTTGGCAACCCCTTTACATGAAAGTGTTTCTCGCCAGTCACTGCTTAGGGCTACATCAAGAGGAAACAAAACATAGAGATAGAACGTGAAACTACTTTATTGTGTCAAGTTTCAAGAAGCTAGCACAAACCGTGTTGGATTTAGAGTTCCAAATACAACTATCAATATAGGAGAAAACAGAGTGAAACCTAAAAATTCAAACTGTTAGTGGAAACGAATGCTTCAACATAGAAGAACGAAATTTGGGGAACCAAGTCGCCTTAGTTTACTGATCATTACCTGAAAGTATCATCCAGTTTGGGTGAAAAAATATTTGCTGAGATTTCTGGAGATTCGTAATTTTGGGAAGCTTGGCAACCCCTTTCCATGTAAGTGTTTCTCGCCAGTCACTGCTTAGGGCTACATCAAGAGGAAACAAAACATAGAGATAGAACGTGAAACTACTTTATTGTGTCAAGTTTCAAGAAGCTAGCACAAACCGTGTTGGATTTAGAGTTCCAAATACATCTATCAATACAAGAGAAAACAGAGTGAAACCTAAAAATTCAAACTGTTACTGGAAACGAACGCTTCAACATAGAAGAACGAAATTTGGGGAACCAAGTCGCCTTAGGGTACTGATCATTACCTGAAAGTATCATTCAGTTTGGGTGAAAAAATATTTGCTGAGATTTCTGGAGATTCATAATTTTTGGAAGCTTGGCAACCCCTTTCCATGAAAGTGTTTCTCGCCAGTCACTGCTTAGGGCTACATCAAGAGGAAACAAAACATAGAGATAGAACGTGAAACTACTTTATTGTGTCAAGTTTCAAGAAGCTAGCACAAACCGTGTTGGATTTAGAGTTCCAAATACATCTATCAATATAGGAGAAAACAGAGTGAAACCTAAAAATTCAAACTGTTACTGGAAACGAACGCTTCAACATAGAAGAACGAAATTTGGGGAACCAAGTCGCCTCAGTGTACTGATCATTACCTGAAAGTATCATCCATTTTGGGTGAAAAAATATTTGCTGTGATTTCTGGAGATTCGTAATTTTGGGAAGCTTGGCAACCCCTTTCCATGAAAGTGTTTCTCGCCAGTCACTGCTTAGGGATTCATCAAGAGGAAACAAAACATAGATATAGAACGAGAAACTACTTTTTTGTGTCAAGTTTCAAGAAGCTAGCACAAACCGTGTTGGATTTAGAGTTCCAAATACATCTATCAATATAGGAGAAAACAGAGTGAAACCTAAAAATTCAAACTGTTACTGGAAACGAACGCTTCAACATAGAAGAACGAAATTTGGGGAACCAAGTCGCCTTAGTGTACTGATCATTACCTGAAAGTATCATCCAGTTTGGGTGAAAAAATATTTGCTGAGATTTCTGGAGATTCGTAATTTTGGGAAGCTTGGCAACCCCTTTCCATGAAAGTGTTTCTCGCCAGTCACTGCTTAGGGATTCATCAAGAGGAAACAAAACATAGATATAGAACCAGAAACTACTTTTTTGTGTCAAGTTTCTAGAAGCTAGCACAAACCGTGTTGGATTTAGAGTTCCAAATACATCTATCAATATAGGAGAAAACAGAGTGAAACCTAAAAATTCAAACTGTTACTGGAAACGAACGCTTCAACATAGAAGAGCGAAATTTGGGGAACCAAGTCGCCTTAGTGTACTGATCATTACCTGAAAGTATCATTCATTTTGGGTGAAAAAATATTTGCTGTGATTTCTGGAGATTCGTAATTTTGGGAAGCTTGGCAACCCCTTTCCATGAAAGTGTTTCTCGCCAGTCACTGCTTAGGGCTACATCAAGAGGAAACAAAACATAGAGATAGAACGTGAAACTACTTTATTGTGTCAAGTTTCAAGAAGCTAGCACAAACCGTGTTGGATTTAGAGTTCCAAATACATCTATCAATATAGGAGAGAACAGAGTGAAACCTAAAAATTCAAACTGTTACTGGAAACGTACGCTTCAACATAGAAGAACGAAATTTGGGGAACCAAGTCGCCTCAGTGTACTGATCATTACCTGAAAGTATCATCCAGTTAGGGTGAATAAATATTTGCTGATATTTCGGGAGATTCGTAATTTTTGGAAGCTTGGAACCCCTTTCCATGAAAGTGTTTCTCGACAGTCACTGCTTAGGGCTACATCAAGAGGAAACAAAACATAGAGATAGAACGTGAAAGTACTTTATTGTGTCAAGTTTCAAGAAGCTAGCACAAACCGTGTTGGATTTAGAGTTCCAAATACATCTATCAATATAGGAGAAAACAGAGTGAAACCTAAAAATTCAAACTGTTACTGGAAACGAACGCTTCAACATAGAAGAACGAAATTTGGGGAACCAAGTCGCCTTAGTGTACTTATCATTACCTGAAAGTATCATCCAGTTTGGGTGAAAAAATATTTGCTGAGATTTCTGGAGATTCGTAATTTTGGGAAGCTTGGCAACCCCTTTCCATGAAAGGGTTTCTCGCCAGTCACTGCTTAGGGGTACATCAAGAGGAAACAAAACATAGAGATAGAAGGTGAAACTACTTTATTGTGTCAAGTTTCAAGAAGCTAGCACAAAACGTGTTGGATTTAGAGTTCCAAATACATCTATCAATACAGGAGAAAACAGAGTGAAACCTAAAAATTCAAACTGTTACTGGAAACGAACGCTTCAACATAGAAGAACGAAATTTGGGGAACCAAGTCGCCTCAGTGTACTGATCATTACCTGAAAGTATCATCCATTTTGGGTGAAAAAATATTTGCTGTGATTTCTGGAGATTCGTAATTTTGGGAAGCTTGGCAACCCCTTTCCATGAAAGTGTTTCTCGCCAGTCACTGCTTAGGGATTCATCAAGAGGAAACAAAACATAGATATAGAACGAGAAACTACTTTTTTGTGTCAAGTTTCAAGAAGCTAGCACAAACCGTGTTGGATTTAGAGTTCCAAATACATCTATCAATATAGGAGAAAACAGAGTGAAACCTAAAAATTCAAACTGTTACTGGAAATGAACGCTTCAACATAGAAGAACGAAATTTGGGGAACCAAGTCGCCTTAGTGTACTGATCATTACCTGAAAGTATCATCCAGTTTGGGTGAAAAAATATTTGCTGAGATTTCTGGAGATTCGTAATTTTGGGAAGCTTGGCAACCCCTTTCCATGAAAGTGTTTCTCGCCAGTCACTGCTTAGGGATACATCAAGAGGAAACAAAACATAGAGATAGAACGTGAAACTACTTTATTGTGTCAAGTTTCAAGAAGCTAGCACAAACCGTGTTGGATTTAGAGTTCCAAATACATCTATCAATACAGGAGAAAACAGAGTGAAACCTAAAAATTCAAACTGTTACTGGAAACGAACGCTTCAACATAGAAGAACGAAATTTGGGGAACCCAGTCGCCTTAGTGTACTGATCATTACCTGAAAGTATCATCCAGTTTGGGTGAAAAAATATTTGCTGAGATTTCTGGAGATTCGTAATTTTGGGAAGCTTGGCAACCCCTTTCCATGAAAGTGTTTCTCGCCAGTCACTGCTTAGGGCTACATCAAGAGGAAACAAAACATAGAGATAGAACGTGAAACTACTTTATTGTGTCAAGTTTCAAGAAGCTAGCACAAACCGTGTTGGATTTAGAGTTCCAAATACAACTATCAATATAGGAGAAAACAGAGTGAAACCTAAAAATTCAAACTGTTAGTGGAAACGAACGCTTCAACATAGAAGAACGAAATTTGGGGAACCAAGTCGCCTTAGTTTACTGATCATTACCTGAAAGTATCATCCAGTTTGGGTGAAAAAATATTTGCTGAGATTTCTGGAGATTCGTAATTTTGGGAAGCTTGGCAACCCCTTTCCATGTAAGTGTTTCTCGCCAGTCACTGCTTAGGGCTACATCAAGAGGAAACAAAACATAGAGATAGAACGTGAAACTACTTTATTGTGTCAAGTTTCAAGAAGCTAGCACAAACCGTGTTGGATTTAGAGTTCCAAATACATCTATCAATATAGGAGAAAACAGAGTGAAACCTAAAAATTCAAACTGTTACTGGAAACGAACGCTTCAACATAGAAGAACGAAATTTGGGGAACCAAGTCGCCTCAGTGTACTGATCATTACCTGAAAGTATCATCCAGTTAGGGTGAAAAAATATTTGCTGATATTTCGGGAGATTCGTAATTTTTGGAAGCTTGGCAACCCCATTCCTGAAAGTGTTTCTCGACAGTCACTGCTTAGGGCTACATCAAGAGGAAACAAAACATAGAGATAGAACGTGAAACTACTTTATTGTGTCAAGTTTCAAGAAGCTAGCACAAACCGTGTTGGATTTAGAGTTCCAAATACATCTATCTATATAGGAGAAAACAGAGTGAAACCTAAAAATTCAAACTGTTACTGGAAACGAACGCTTCAACATAGAAGAACGAAATTTGGGGAACCAAGTCGCCTAAGTGTACTTATCATTACCTGAAATTATCATCCAGTTTGGGTGAAAAAATATTTGCTGAGATTTCTGGAGATTCGTAATTTTGGGAAGCTTGGCAACCCCTTTCCATGAAAGGGTTTCTCGCCAGTCACTGCTTAGGGGTACATCAAGAGGAAACAAAACATAGAGATAGAAGGTGAAACTACTTTATTGTGTCAAGTTTCAAGAAGCTAGCACAAAACGTGTTGGATTTAGAGTTCCAAATACATCTATCAATACAGGAGAAAAGAGAGTGAAACCTAAAAATTCAAACTGTTACTGGAAACGAACGCTTCAACATAGAAGAACGAAATTTGGGGAACCAAGTCGCCTCAGTGTACTGATCAGTACCTGAAAGTATCATCCAGTTTGGGTGAAAATATATTTGCTGAGATTTCTGGAGATTCGTAATTTTGGGAAGCTTGGCAACCCCTTTCCATGAAAGTGTTTCTCGCCAGTCACTGCTTAGGGATTCATCAAGAGGAAACAAAACATAGATATAGAACGAGAAACTACTTTTTTGTGTCAAGTTTCTAGAAGCTAGCACAAACCGTGTTGGATTTAGAGTTCCAAATACATCTATCAATATAGGAGAAAACAGAGTGAAACCTAAAAATTCAAACTGTTACTGGAAACGAACGCTTCAACATAGAAGAACGAAATTTGGGGAACCAAGTCGCCTTAGTGTACTGATCATTACCTGAAAGTATCATCCATTTTGGGTGAAAAAATATTTGCTGTGATTTCTGGAGATTCGTAATTTTGGGAAGCTTGGCAACCCCTTTCCATGAAAGTGTTTCTCGCCAGTCACTGCTTAGGGCTACATCAAGAGGAAACAAAACATGGAGATAGAACGTGAAACTACTTTATTGTGTCAAGTTTCAAGAAGCTAGCACAAACCGTGTTGGATTTAGAGTTCCAAATACATCTATCAATATAGGAGAGAACAGAGTGAAACCTAAAAATTCAAACTGTTACTGGAAACGAACGCTTCAACATAGAAGAACGAAATTTGGGGAACCAAGTCGCCTCAGTGTACTGATCATTACCTGAAAGTATCATCCAGTTAGGGTGAATAAATATTTGCTGATATTTCGGGAGATTCGTAATTTTTGGAAGCTTGGCAACCCCTTTCCATGAAAGTGTTTCTCGACAGTCACTGCTTAGGGCTACATAAAGAGGAAACAAAACATAGAGATAAAACGTGAAAGTACTTTATTGTGTCAAGTTTCAGGAAGCTAGCACAAACCGTGTTGGATTTAGAGTTCCAAATACATCTATCAATATAGGAGAAAACAGAGTGAAACCTAAAAATTCAAACTGTTACTGGAAACGAACGCTTCAACATAGAAGAATGAAATTTGGGGAACCAAGTCGCCTTAGTGTACTTATCATTACCTGAAAGTATCATCCAGTTTGGGTGAAAAAATATTTGCTGAGATTTCTGGAGATTCGTAATTTTTGGAAGCTTGGCAACCCCATTCCATGAAAGTGTTTCTCGCCTGTCACTGCTTAGGGCTACATCAAGAGGAAACAAAACATAGAGATAAAACGTGAAACTACTTTATTGTGTCAAGTTTCAAGAAGCTAGCACAAACCGTGTTGGATTTAGAGTTCCAAATACATCTATCAATACAAGAGAAAACAGAGTGAAACCTAAAAATTCAAACTGTTACTGGAAACGAACGCTTCAACATAGAAGAACGAAATTTGGGGAACAGAGTCGCCTTAGTGTACTGATCATTACCTGAAAGTATCATCCAGTTTGGGTGAAAAAATATTTGCTGAGATTTCTGGAGATTCGTAATTTTGGGAAGCTTGGCAACCCCTTTACATGAAAGTGTTTCTCGCCAGTCACTGCTTAGGGCTACATCAAGAGGAAACAAAACATGGAGATAGAACGTGAAACTACTTTATTGTGTCAAGTTTCAAGAAGCTAGCACAAACCGTGTTGGATTTAGAGTTCCAAATACAACTATCAATATAGGAGAAAACAGAGTGAAACCTAAAAATTCAAACTGTTACTGGAAACGAACGCTTCAACATAGAAGAACGAAATTTGGGGAACCAAGTCGCCTCAGTGTACTGATCATTACCTGAAAGTATCATCCAGTTAGGGTGAAAAAATATTTGCTGATATTTCGGGAGATTCGTAATTTTTGGAAGCTTGGCAACCCCATTCCTTAAAGTGTTTCTCGACAGTCACTGCTTAGGGCTACATCAAGAGGAAACAAAACATAGAGATAGAACGTGAAACTACTTTATTGTGTCAAGTTTCAAGAAGCTAGCACAAACCGTGTTGGATTTAGAGTTCCAAATACATCTATCTATATAGGAGAAAACAGAGTGAAACCTAAAAATTCAAACTGTTACTGGAAACGAACGCTTCAACATAGAAGAACGAAATTTGGGGAACCAAGTCGCCTTAGTGTACTTATCATTACCTGAAAGTATCATCCAGTTTGGGTGAAAAAATATTTGCTGAGATTTCTGGAGATTCGTAATTTTGGGAAGCTTGGCAACCCCTTTCCATGAAAGGGTTTCTCGCCAGTCACTGCTTAGGGGTACATCAAGAGGAAACAAAACATAGAGATAGAAGGTGAAACTACTTTATTGTGTCAAGTTTCAAGAAGCTAGCACAAAACGTGTTGGATTTAGAGTTCCAAATACATCTATCAATACAGGAGAAAACAGAGTGAAACCTAAAAATTCAAACTGTTACTGGAAACGAACGCTTCAACATAGAAGAACGAAATTTGGGGAACCAAGTCGCCTCAGTGTACTGATCATTACCTGAAAGTATCATCCATTTTGGGTGAAAAAATATTTGCTGTGATTTCTGGAGATTCGTAATTTTGGGAAGCTTGGCAACCCCTTTCCATGAAAGTGTTTCTCGCCAGTCACTGCTTAGGGATTCATCAAGAGGAAACAAAACATAGATATAGAACGAGAAACTACATTTTTGTGTCAAGTTTCAAGAAGCTAGCACAAACCGTGTTGGATTTAGAGTTCCAAATACATCTATCAATATAGGAGAAAACAGAGTGAAACCTAAAAATTCAAACTGTTACTGGAAACGAACGCTTCAACATAGAAGAACGAAATTTGGGGAACCAAGTCGCCTTAGTGTACTGATCATTACCTGAAAGTATCATCCAGTTTGGGTGAAAAAATATTTGCTGAGATTTCTGGAGATTCGTAATTTTGGGAAGCTTGGGCAACCCCTTTCCATGAAAGTGTTTCTCGCCAGTCACTGCTTAGGGATTCATCAAGAGGAAACAAAACATAGATATAGAACGAGAAACTACTTTTTTGTGTCAAGTTTCTAGAAGCTAGCACAAACCGTGTTGGATTTAGAGTTCCAAATACTTCTATCAATATAGGAGAAAACAGAGTGAAACCTAAAAATTCAAACTGTTACTGGAAACGAACGCTTCAACATAGAAGAACGAAATTTGGGGAACCAAGTCGCCTTAGTGTACTGATCATTACCTGAAAGTATCATCCATTTTGGGTGAAAAAATATTTGCTGTGATTTCTGGAGATTCGTAATTTTGGGAAGCTTGGCAACCCCTTTCCATGAAAGTGTTTCTCGCCAGTCACTGCTTAGGGCTACATCAAGAGGAAACAAAACATGGAGATAGAACGTGAAACTACTTTATTGTGTCAAGTTTCAAGAAGCTAGCACAAACCGTGTTGGATTTAGAGTTCCAAATACATCTATCAATATAGGAGAGAACAGAGTGAAACCTAAAAATTCAAACTGTTACTGGAAACGAACGCTTCAACATAGAAGAACGAAATTTGGGGAACCAAGTCGCCTCAGTGTACTGATCATTACCTGAAAGTATCATCCAGTTAGGGTGAATAAATATTTGCTGATATTTCGGGAGATTCGTAATTTTTGGAAGCTTGGCAACCCCTTTCCATGAAAGTGTTTCTCGACAGTCACTGCTTAGGGCTACATAAAGAGGAAACAAAACATAGAGATAAAACGTGAAAGTACTTTATTGTGTCAAGTTTCAAGAAGCTAGCACAAACCGTGTTGGATTTAGAGTTCCAAATACATCTATCAATATAGGAGAAAACAGAGTGAAACCTAAAAATTCAAACTGTTACTGGAAACGAACGCTTCAACATAGAAGAATGAAATTTGGGGAACCAAGTCGCCTTAGTGTACTTATCATTACCTGAAAGTATCATCCAGTTTGGGTGAAAAAATATTTGCTGAGATTTCTGGAGATTCGTAATTTTTGGAAGCTTGGCAACCCCATTCCATGAAAGTGTTTCTCGACTGTCACTGCTTAGGGCTACATCAAGAGGAAACAAAACATAGAGATAAAACGTGAAACTACTTTATTGTGTCAAGTTTCAAGAAGCTAGCACAAACCGTGTTGGATTTAGAGTTCCAAATACATCTATCAATACAAGAGAAAACAGAGTGAAACCTAAAAATTCAAACTGTAACTGGAAACGAACGCTTCAACATAGAAGAACGAAATTTGGGGAACCCAGTCGCCTTAGTGTACTGATCATTACCTGAAAGTATCATCCAGTTTGGGTGAAAAAATATTTGCTGAGATTTCTGGAGATTCGTAATTTTGGGAAGCTTGGCAACCCCTTTACATGAAAGTGTTTCTCGCCAGTCACTGCTTAGGGCTACATCAAGAGGAAACAAAACATAGAGATAGAACGTGAAACTACTTTATTGTGTCAAGTTTCAAGAAGCTAGCACAAACCGTGTTGGATTTAGAGTTCCAAATACAACTATCAATATAGGAGAAAACAGAGTGAAACCTAAAAATTCAAACTATTAGTGGAAACGAACGCTTCAACATAGAAGAACGAAATTTGGGGAACCAAGTCGCCTTAGTTTACTGATCATTACCTGAAAGTATCATCCAGTTTGGGTGAAAAAATATTTGCTGAGATTTCTGGAGATTCGTAATTTTGGGAAGCTTGGCAACCCCTTTCCATGAAAGTGTTTCTCGCCAGTCACTGCTTAGGGCTACATCAAGAGGAAACAAAACATGGAGACAGAACGTGAAACTACTTTATTGTGTCAAGTTTCAAGAAGCTAGCACAAACCGTGTTGGATTTAGAGTTCCAAATACATCTATCAATATAGGAGAAAACAGAGTGAAACCTAAAAATTCAAACTGTTACTGGAAACGAACGCTTCAACATAGAAGAACGAAATTTGGGGAACCAAGTCGCCTCAGTGTACTGATCATTACCTGAAAGTATCATCCATTTTGGGTGAAAAAATATTTGCTGTGATTTCTGGAGATTCGTAATTTTGGGAAGCTTGGCAACCCCTTTCCATGAAAGTGTTTCTCGCCAGTCACTGCTTAGGGCTACATCAAGAGGAAACAAAACATAGAGATAGAACTTGAAACTACTTTATTGTGTCAAGTTTCAAGAAGCTAGCACAAACCGTGTTGGATTTAGAGTTCCAAATACATCTATCAATATAGGAGAAAACAGAGTGAAACCTAAAAATTCAAACTGTTACTGGAAACGAACGCTTCAACATAGAAGAACGAAATTTGGGGAACCAAGTCGCCTCAGTGTACTGATCATTACCTGAAAGTATCATCCATTTTGGGTGAAAAAATATTTGCTGTGATTTCTGGAGATTCGTAATTTTGGGAAGCTTGGCAACCCCTTTCCATGAAAGTGTTTCTCGCCAGTCACTGCTTAGGGCTACATCAAGAGGAAACAAAACATAGAGATAGAACGTGAAACTACTTTATTGTGTCAAGTTTCAAGAAGCTAGCACAAACCGTGTTGGATTTAGAGTTCCAAATACATCTATCAATATAGGAGAAAACAGAGTGAAACCTAAAAATTCAAACTGTTACTGGAAACGAACGCTTCAACATAGAAGAACGAAATTTGGGGATCCAAGTCGCCTCAGTGTACTGATCATTACCTGAAAGTATCATCCAGTTAGGGTGAAAAAATATTTGCTGATATTTCGGGAGATTCGTAATTTTTGGAAGCTTGGCAACCCCATTCCATGAAAGTGTTTCTCGCCTGTCACTGCTTAGGGCTACATCAAGAGGAAACAAAACATAGAGATAGAACGTGAAACTACTTTATTGTGTCAAGTTTCAAGAAGCTAGCACAAACCGTGTTGGATTTAGAGTTCCAAATACATCTATCTATATAGGAGAAAACAGAGTGAAACCTAAAAATTCAAACTGTTACTGGAAACGAACGCTTCAACATAGAAGAACGAAATTTGGGGAACCAAGTCGCCTTAGTGTACTTATCATTACCTGAAAGTATCATCCAGTTTGGGTGAAAAAATATTTGCTGAGATTTCTGGAGATTCGTAATTTTGGGAAGCTTGGCAACCCCTTTCCATGAAAGTGTTTCTCGCCAGTCACTGCTTAGGGATTCATCAAGAGGAAACAAAACATAGATATAGAACGAGAAACTACTTTTTTGTGTCAAGTTTCAAGAAGCTAGCACAAACCGTGTTGGATTTAGAGTTCCAAATACATCTATCAATATAGGAGAAAACAGAGTGAAACCTAAAAATTCAAACTGTTACTGGAAACGAACGCTTCAACATAGAAGAGCGAAATTTGGGGAACCAAGTCGCCTTAGTGTACTGATCATTACCTGAAAGTATCATTCATTTTGGGTGAAAAAATATTTGCTGTGATTTCTGGAGATTCGTAATTTTGGGAAGCTTGGCAACCCCTTTCCATGAAAGTGTTTCTCGCCAGTCACTGCTTAGGGCTACATCAAGAGGAAACGAAACATAGAGATAGAACGTGAAACTACTTTATTGTGTCAAGTTTCAAGAAGCTAGCACAAACCGTGTTGGATTTAGAGTTCCAAATACATCTATCAATATAGGAGAGAACAGAGTGAAACCTAAAAATTCAAACTGTTACTGGAAACGAACGCTTCAACATAGAAGAACGAAATTTGGGGAACCAAGTCGCCTCAGTGTACTGATCATTACCTGAAAGTATCATCCAGTTAGGGTGAATAAATATTTGCTGATATTTCGGGAGATTCGTAATTTTTGGAAGCTTGGCAACCCCTTTCCATGAAAGTGTTTCTCGACAGTCACTGCTTAGGGCTACATAAAGAGGAAACAAAACATAGAGATAGAACGTGAAAGTACTTTATTGTGTCAAGTTTCAAGAAGCTAGCACAAACCGTGTTGGATTTAGAGTTCCAAATACATCTATCAATATAGGAGAAAACAGAGTGAAACCTAAAAATTCAAACTGTTACTGGAAACGAACGCTTCAACATAGAAGAACGAAATTTGGGGAACCAAGTCGCCTTAGTGTACTTATCATTACCTGAAAGTATCATCCAGTTTGGGTGAAAAAATATTTGCTGAGATTTCTGGAGATTCGTAATTTTGGGAAGCTTGGCAACCCCATTCCATGAAAGTGTTTCTCGCCAGTCACTGCTTAGGGCTACATCAAGAGGAAACAAAACATAGAGATAAAACGTGAAACTACTTTATTGTGTCAAGTTTCAAGAAGCTAGCACAAACCGTGTTGGATTTAGAGTTCCAAATACATCTATCAATACAAGAGAAAACAGAGTGAAACCTAAAAATTCAAACTGTTACTGGAAACGAACGCTTCAACATAGAAGAACGAAATTTGGGGAACCAAGTCGCCTTAGTGTACTGATCATTACCTGAAAGTATCATCCAGTTTGGGTGAAAAAATATTTGCTGAGATTTCTGGAGATTCGTAATTTTGGGAAGCTTGGCAACCCCTTTCCATGAAAGTGTTTCTCGCCAGTCACTGCTTAGGGCTACATCAAGAGGAAACAAAACATGGAGATAGAACGTGAAACTACTTTATTGTGTCAAGTTTCAAGAAGCTAGCACAAACCGTGTTGGATTTAGAGTTCCAAATACATCTATCAATATAGGAGAGAACAGAGTGAAACCTAAAAATTCAAACTGTTACTGGAAACGAACGCTTCAACATAGAAGAACGAAATTTGGGGAACCAAGTCGCCTCAGTGTACTGATCATTACCTGAAAGTATCATCCAGTTAGGGTGAATAAATATTTGCTGATATTTCGGGAGATTCGTAATTTTTGGAAGCTTGGCAACCCCTTTCCATGAAAGTGTTTCTCGACAGTCACTGCTTAGGGCTACATAAAGAGGAAACAAAACATAGAGATAGAACGTGAAAGTACTTTATTGTGTCAAGTTTCAAGAAGCTAGCACAAACCGTGTTGGATTTAGAGTTCCAAATACATCTATCAATATAGGAGAAAACAGAGTGAAACCTAAAAATTCAAACTGTTACTGGAAACGAACGCTTCAACATAGAAGAACGAAATTTGGGGAACCCAGTCGCCTTAGTGTACTGATCATTACCTGAAAGTATCATCCAGTTTGGGTGAAAAAATATTTGCTGAGATTTCTGGAGATTCGTAATTTTGGGAAGCTTGGCAACCCCTTTACATGAAAGTGTTTCTCGCCAGTCACTGCTTAGGGCTACATCAAGAGGAAACAAAACATAGAGATAGAACGTGAAACTACTTTATTGTGTCAAGTTTCAAGAAGCTAGCACAAACCGTGTTGGATTTAGAGTTCCAAATACAACTATCAATATAGAAGAAAACAGAGTGAAACCTAAAAATTCAAACTGTTAGTGGAAACGAACGCTTCAACATAGAAGAACGAAATTTGGGGAACCAAGTCGCCTTAGTTTACTGATCATTACCTGAAAGTATCATCCAGTTTGGGTGAAAAAATATTTGCTGAGATTTCTGGAGATTCGTAATTTTGGGAAGCTTGGCAACCCCTTTCCATGAAAGTGTTTCTCGCCAGTCACTGCTTAGGGCTACATCAAGAGGAAACAAAACATGGAGACAGAACTTGAAACTACTTTATTGTGTCAAGTTTCAAGAAGCTAGCACAAACCGTGTTGGATTTAGAGTTCCAAATACATCTATCAATATAGGAGAAAACAGAGTGAAACCTAAAAATTCAAACTGTTACTGGAAACGAACGCTTCAACATAGAAGAACGAAATTTGGGGAACCAAGTCGCCTCAGTGTACTGATCATTACCTGAAAGTATCATCCATTTTGGGTGAAAAAATATTTGCTGTGATTTCTGGAGATTCGTAATTTTGGGAAGCTTGGCAACCCCTTTCCATGAAAGTGTTTCTCGCCAGTCACTGCTTAGGGCTACATCAAGAGGAAACAAAACATAGAGATAGAACGTGAAACTACTTTATTGTGTCAAGTTTCAAGAAGCTAGCACAAACCGTGTTGGATTTAGAGTTCCAAATATATCTATCAATATAGGAGAAAACAGAGTGAAACCTAAAAATTCAAACTGTTACTGGAAACGAACGCTTCAACATAGAAGAACGAAATTTGGGGAACCAAGTCGCCTCAGTGTACTGATCATTACCTGAAAGTATCATCCATTTTTGGTGAAAAAATATTTGCTGTGATTTCTGGAGATTCGTAATTTTGGGAAGCTTGGCAACCCCTTTCCATGAAAGTGTTTCTCGCCAGTCACTGCTTAGGGCTACATCAAGAGGAAACAAAACATAGAGATAGAACGTGAAACTACTTTATTGTGTCAAGTTTCAAGAAGCTAGCACAAACCGTGTTGGATTTAGAGTTCCAAATACATCTATCAATATAGGAGAAAACAGAGTGAAACCTAAAAATTCAAACTGTTACTGGAAACGAACGCTTCAACATAGAAGAACGAAATTTGGGGAACCAAGTCGCCTCAGTGTACTGATCATTACCTGAAAGTATCATCCAGTTAGGGTGAATAAATATTTGCTGATATTTCGGGAGATTCGTAATTTTTGGAAGCTTGGCAACCCCATTCCATGAAAGTGTTTCTCGCCTGTCACTGCTTAGGGCTACATCAAGAGGAAACAAAACAAAAATATTTGCTGATATTTCGGGAGATTCGTAATTTTTGGAAGCTTGGCAACCCCATTCCATGAAAGTGTTTCTCGCCTGTCACTGCTTAGGGCTACATCAAGAGGAAACAAAACATAGAGATAGAACGTGAAACTACTTTATTGTGTCAAGTTTCAAGAAGCTAGCACAAACCGTGTTGGATTTAGAGTTCCAAATACATCTATCAATATAGGAGAAAACAGAGTGAAACCTAAAAATTCAAACTGTTACTGGAAACGAACGCTTCAACATAGAAGAACGAAATTTGGGGAACCAAGTCGCCTTAGTGTACTTATCATTACCTGAAAGTATCATCCAGTTTGGGTGAAAAAATATTTGCTGAGATTTCTGGAGATTCGTAATTTTGGGAAGCTTGGCAACCCCTTTCCATGAAAGGGTTTCTCGCCAGTCACTGCTTAGGGGTACATCAAGAGGAAACAAAACATAGAGATAGAAGGTGAAACTACTTTATTGTGTCAAGTTTCAAGAAGCTAGCACAAAACGTGTTGGATTTAGAGTTCCAAATACATCTATCAATACAGGAGAAAACAGAGTGAAACCTAAAAATTCAAACTGTTACTGGAAACGAACGCTTCAACATAGAAGAATGAAATTTGGGGAACCAAGTCGCCTCAGTGTACTGATCATTACCTGAAAGTATCATCCATTTTGGGTGAAAAAATATTTGCTGTGATTTCTGGAGATTCATAATTTTGGGAAGCTTGGCAACCCCTTTCCATGAAAGTGTTTCTCGCCAGTCACTGCTTAGGGATTCATCAAGAGGAAACAAAACATAGATATAGAACGAGAAACTACTTTTTTTTGTCAAGTTTCAAGAAGCTAGCACAAACCGTGTTGGATTTAGAGTTCCAAATACATCTATCAATATAGGAGAAAACAGAGTGAAACCTAAAAATTCAAACTGTTACTGGAAACGAACGCTTCAACATAGAAGAGCGAAATTTGGGGAACCAAGTCGCCTTAGTGTACTGATCATTACCTGAAAGTATCATCCAGTTAGGGTGAATAAATATTTGCTGATATTTCGGGAGATTCGTAATTTTTGGAAGCTTGGCAACCCCTTTCCATGAAAGTGTTTCTCGACAGTCACTGCTTAGGGCTACATAAAGAGGAAACAAAACATAGAGATAGAACCTGAAAGTACTTTATTGTGTCAAGTTTCAAGAAGCTAGCACAAACCGTGTTGGATTTAGAGTTCCAAATACATCTATCAATATAGGAGAAAACAGAGTGAAACCTAAAAATTCAAACTGTTACTGGAAACGAACGCTTCAACATAGAAGAACGAAATTTGGGGAACCAAGTCGCCTCAGTGTACTGATCATTACCTGAAAGTATCATCCAGTTTGGGTGAATAAATATTTGCTGATATTTCGGGAGATTCGTAATTTTTGGAAGCTTGGCAACCCCTTTCCATGAAAGTGTTTCTCGACAGTCACTGCTTAGGGCTACATAAAGAGGAAACAAAACATAGAGATAAAACGTGAAAGTATTTTATTGTGTCAAGTTTCAAGAAGCTAGCACAAACCGTGTTGGATTTAGAGTTCCAAATACATCTATCAATATAGGAGAAAACAGAGTGAAACCTAAAAATTCAAACTGTTACTGGAAACGAACGCTTCAACATAGAAAACGAAATTTGGGGAACCAAGTCGCCTTAGTGTACTGATCATTACCTGAAAGTATCATCCAGTTTGGGTGAAAAAATATTTGCTGAGATTTCTGGAGATTCGTAATTTTGGGAAGCTTGGCAACCCCATTCCATGAAAGGGTTTCTCGCCAGTCACTGCTTAGGGGTACATCAAGAGGAAACAAAACATAGAGATAGAACGTGAAACTACTTTATTGTGTCAAGTTTCAAGAAGCTAGCACAAACCGTGTTGGATTTAGAGTTCCAAATACATCTATCAATACAGGAGAAAACAGAGTGAAACCTAAAAATTCAAACTGTTACTGGAAACGAACGCTTCAACATAGAAGAACGAAATTTGGGGAACCCAGTCGCCTTAGTGTACTGATCATTACCTGAAAGTATCATCCAGTTTGGGTGAAAAAATATTTGCTGAGATTTCTGGAGATTCGTAATTTTGGGAAGCTTGGCAACCCCTTTCCATGAAAGTGTTTCTCGCCAGTCACTGCTTAGGGCTACATCAAGAGGAAACAAAACATAGAGATAGAACGTGAAACTACTTTATTGTGTCAAGTTTCAAGAAGTTGGCACAAACCGTGTTGGATTTAGAGTTCCAAATACATCTATCAATACAGGAGAAAACAGAGTGAAACCTAAAAATTCAAACTGTTACTGGAAACGAACGCTTCAACATAGAAGAATGAAATTTGGGGAACCAAGTCGCCTTAGTTTACTGATCATTACCTGAAAGTATCATCCAGTTTGTGTGAAAAAATATTTGCTGAGATTTCTGGAGATTCGTAATTTTGGGAAGCTTGGCAACCCCTTTCCATGTAAGTGTTTCTCGCCAGTCACTGCTTAGGGCTACATCAAGAGGAAACAAAACATAGAGATAGAACGTGAAACTACTTTATTGTGTCAAGTTTCAAGAAGCTAGCACAAACCGTGTTGGATTTAGAGTTCCAAATACATCTATCAATACAAGAGAAAACAGAGTGAAACCTAAAAATTCAAACTGTTACTGGAAACGAACGCTTCAACATAGAAGAACGAAATTTGGGGAACCAAGTCGCCTTAGGGTACTGATCATTACCTGAAAGTATCATTCAGTTTGGGTGAAAAAATATTTGCTGAGATTTCTGGAGATTCATAATTTTTGGAAGCTTGGCAACCCCTTTCCATGAAAGTGTTTCTCGCCAGTCACTGCTTAGGGCTACATCAAGAGGAAACAAAACATAGAGATAGAACGTGAAACTACTTTATTGTGTCAAGTTTCAAGAAGCTAGCACAAACCGTGTTGGATTTAGAGTTCCAAATACATCTATCAATATAGGAGAAAACAGAGTGAAACCTAAAAATTCAAACTGTTACTGGAAACGAACGCTTCAACATAGAAGAACGAAATTTGGGGAACCAAGTCGCCTCAGTGTACTGATCATTACCTGAAAGTATCATCCATTTTGGGTGAAAAAATATTTGCTGTGATTTCTGGAGATTCGTAATTTTGGGAAGCTTGGCAACCCCTTTCCATGAAAGTGTTTCTCGCCAGTCACTGCTTAGGGATTCATCAAGAGGAAACAAAACATAGATATAGAACGAGAAACTACTTTTTTGTGTCAAGTTTCAAGAAGCTAGCACAAACCGTGTTGGATTTAGAGTTCCAAATACATCTATCAATACAGGAGAGAACAGAGTGAAACCTAAAAATTCAAACTGTTACTGGAAACGAACGCTTCAACATAGAAGAACGAAATTTGGGGAACCAAGTCGCCTCAGTGTACTGATCATTACCTGAAAGTATCATCCAGTTAGGGTGAATAAATATTTGCTGATATTTCGGGAGATTCGTAATTTTTGGAAGCTTGGCAACCCCTTTCCATGAAAGTGTTTCTCGACAGTCACTGCTTAGGGCTACATCAAGAGGAAACAAAACATAGAGATAGAACGTGAAACTACTTTATTGTGTCAAGTTTCAAGAAGCTAGCACAAACTGTGTTGGATTTAGAGTTCCAAATACATCTATCAATATAGGAGAAAACAGAGTGAAACCTAAAAATTCAAACTGTTACTGGAAACGAACGCTTCAACATAGAAGAACGAAATTTGGGGAACCAAGTCGCCTTAGTGTACTTATCATTACCTGAAAGTATCATCCAGTTTGGGTGAAAAAATATTTGCTGAGATTTCTGGAGATTCGTAATTTTGGGAAGCTTGGCAACCCCTTTCCATGAAAGGGTTTCTCGCCAGTCACTGCTTAGGGGTACATCAAGAGGAAACAAAACATAGAGATAGAAGGTGAAACTACTTTATTGTGTCAAGTTTCAAGAAGCTAGCACAAAACGTGTTGGATTTAGAGTTCCAAATACATCTATCAATACAGGAGAAAACAGAGTGAAACCTAAAAATTCAAACTGTTACTGGAAACGAACGCTTCAACATAGAAGAACGAAATTTGGGGAACCAAGTCGCCTCAGTGTACTGATCATTACCTGAAAGTATCATCCATTTTGGGTGAAAAAATATTTGCTGTGATTTCTGGAGATTCGTAATTTTGGGAAGCTTGGCAACCCCTTTCCATGAAAGTGTTTCTCGCCAGTCACTGCTTAGGGATTCATCAAGAGGAAACAAAACATAGATATAGAACGAGAAACTACTTTTTTTGTGTCAAGTTTCAAGAAGCTAGCACAAACCGTGTTGGATTTAGAGTTCCAAATACATCTATCAATACAGGAGAAAACAGAGTGAAACCTAAAAATTCAAACTGTTACTGGAAACGAACGCTTCAACATAGAAGAACGAAATTTGGGGAACCCAGTCGCCTTAGTGTACTGATCATTACCTGAAAGTATCATCCAGTTTGGGTGAAAAAATATTTGCTGAGATTTCTGGAGATTCGTAATTTTGGGAAGCTTGGCAACCCCTTTACATGAAAGTGTTTCTCGCCAGTCACTGCTTAGGGCTACATCAAGAGGAAACAAAACATAGAGATAGAACGTGAAACTACTTTATTGTGTCAAGTTTCAAGAAGCTAGCACAAACCGTGTTGGATTTAGAGTTCCAAATACATCTATCAATATAGGAGAAAACAGAGTGAAACCTAAAAATTCAAACTGTTACTGGAAACGAACGCTTCAACATAGAAGAACGAAATTTGGGGAACCAAGTCGCCTTAGTGTACTTATCATTACCTGAAAGTATCATCCAGTTTGGGTGAAAAAATATTTGCTGAGATTTCTGGAGATTCGTAATTTTGGGAAGCTTGGCAACCCCTTTCCATGTAAGTGTTTCTCGCCAGTCACTTATTAGGGCTACATCAAGAGGAAACAAAACATAGAGATAGAACGTGAAACTACTTTATTGTGTCAAGTTTCAAGAAGCTAGCACAAACTGTGTTGGATTTAGAGTTCCAAATACATCTATCAATACAAGAGAAAACAGAGTGAAACCTAAAAATTCAAACTGTTAGTGGAAACGAACGCTTCAACATAGAAGAACGAAATTTGGGGAACCAAGTCGCCTTAGTTTACTGATCATTACCTGAAAGTATCATCCAGTTTGGGTGAAAAAATATTTGCTGAGATTTCTGGAGATTCGTAATTTTGGGAAGCTTGGCAACCCCTTTCCATGTAAGTGTTTCTCGCCAGTCACTGCTTAGGGCTACATCAAGAGGAAACAAAACATAGAGATAGAACGTGAAACTACTTTATTGTGTCAAGTTTCAAGAAGCTAGCACAAACCGTGTTGGATTTAGAGTTCCAAATACATCTATCAATATAGGAGAAAACAGAGTGAAACCTAAAAATTCAAACTGTTACTGGAAACGAACGCTTCAACATAGAAGAACGAAATTTGGGGAACCAAGTCGCCTCAGTGTACTGATCATTACCTGAAAGTATCATCCAGTTAGGGTGAAAAAATATTTGCTGATATTTCGGGAGATTCGTAATTTTTGGAAGCTTGGCAACCCCATTCCTGAAAGTGTTTCTCGACAGTCACTGCTTAGGGCTACATCAAGAGGAAACAAAACATAGAGATAGAACGTGAAACTACTTTATTGTGTCAAGTTTCAAGAAGCTAGCACAAACCGTGTTGGATTTAGAGTTCCAAATACATCTATCAATATAGGAGAAAACAGAGTGAAACCTAAAAATTCAAACTGTTACTGGAAACGAACGCTTCAACATAGAAAACGAAATTTGGGGAACCAAGTCGCCTTAGTGTACTGATCATTACCTGAAAGTATCATCCAGTTTGGGTGAAAAAATATTTGCTGAGATTTCTGGAGATTCGTAATTTTGGGAAGCTTGGCAACCCCATTCCATGAAAGGGTTTCTCGCCAGTCACTGCTTAGGGGTACATCAAGAGGAAACAAAACATAGAGATAGAACGTGAAACTACTTTATTGTGTCAAGTTTCAAGAAGCTAGCACAAACCGTGTTGGATTTAGAGTTCCAAATACATCTATCAATACAGGAGAAAACAGAGTGAAACCTAAAAATTCAAACTGTTACTGGAAACGAACGCTTCAACATAGAAGAACGAAATTTGGGGAACCCAGTCGCCTTAGTGTACTGATCATTACCTGAAAGTATCATCCAGTTTGGGTGAAAAAATATTTGCTGAGATTTCTGGAGATTCGTAATTTTGGGAAGCTTGGCAACCCCTTTCCATGAAAGTGTTTCTCGCCAGTCACTGCTTAGGGCTACATCAAGAGGAAACAAAACATAGAGATAGAACGTGAAACTACTTTATTGTGTCAAGTTTCAAGAAGCTGGCACAAACCGTGTTGGATTTAGAGTTCCAAATACATCTATCAATACAGGAGAAAACAGAGTGAAACCTAAAAATTCAAACTGTTACTGGAAACGAACGCTTCAACATAGAAGAACGAAATTTGGGGAACCAAGTCGCCTTAGTTTACTGATCATTACCTGAAAGTATCATCCAGTTTGTGTGAAAAAATATTTGCTGAGATTTCTGGAGATTCGTAATTTTGGGAAGCTTGGCAACCCCTTTCCATGTAAGTGTTTCTCGCCAGTCACTGCTTAGGGCTACATCAAGAGGAAACAAAACATAGAGATAGAACGTGAAACTACTTTATTGTGTCAAGTTTCAAGAAGCTAGCACAAACCGTGTTGGATTTAGAGTTCCAAATACATCTATCAATACAAGAGAAAACAGAGTGAAACCTAAAAATTCAAACTGTTACTGGAAACGAACGCTTCAACATAGAAGAACGAAATTTGGGGAACCAAGTCGCCTTAGGGTACTGATCATTACCTGAAAGTATCATTCAGTTTGGGTGAAAAAATATTTGCTGAGATTTCTGGAGATTCATAATTTTTGGAAGCTTGGCAACCCCTTTCCATGAAAGTGTTTCTCGCCAGTCACTGCTTAGGGCTACATCAAGAGGAAACAAAACATAGAGATAGAACGTGAAACTACTTTATTGTGTCAAGTTTCAAGAAGCTAGCACAAACCGTGTTGGATTTAGAGTTCCAAATACATCTATCAATATAGGAGAAAACAGAGTGAAACCTAAAAATTCAAACTGTTACTGGAAACGAACGCTTCAACATAGAAGAACGAAATTTGGGGAACCAAGTCGCCTCAGTGTACTGATCATTACCTGAAAGTATCATCCATTTTGGGTGAAAAAATATTTGCTGTGATTTCTGGAGATTCGTAATTTTGGGAAGCTTGGCAACCCCTTTCCATGAAAGTGTTTCTCGCCAGTCACTGCTTAGGGATTCATCAAGAGGAAACAAAACATAGATATAGAACGAGAAACTACTTTTTTGTGTCAAGTTTCAAGAAGCTAGCACAAACCGTGTTGGATTTAGAGTTCCAAATACATCTATCAATACAGGAGAGAACAGAGTGAAACCTAAAAATTCAAACTGTTACTGGAAACGAACGCTTCAACATAGAAGAACGAAATTTGGGGAACCAAGTCGCCTTAGTGTACTGATCATTACCTGAAAGTATCATCCAGTTAGGGTGAATAAATATTTGCTGATATTTCGGGAGATTCGTAATTTTTGGAAGCTTGGCAACCCCTTTCCATGAAAGTGTTTCTCGACAGTCACTGCTTAGGGCTACATCAAGAGGAAACAAAACATAGAGATAGAACGTGAAACTACTTTATTGTGTCAAGTTTCAAGAAGCTAGCACAAACCGTGTTGGATTTAGAGTTCCAAATACATCTATCAATATAGGAGAAAACAGAGTGAAACCTAAAAATTCAAACTGTTACTGGAAACGAACGCTTCAACATAGAAGAACGAAATTTGGGGAACCAAGTCGCCTTAGTGTACTTATCATTACCTGAAAGTATCATCCAGTTTGGGTGAAAAAATATTTGCTGAGATTTCTGGAGATTCGTAATTTTGGGAAGCTTGGCAACCCCTTTCCATGAAAGGGTTTCTCGCCAGTCACTGCTTAGGGGTACATCAAGAGGAAACAAAACATAGAGATAGAAGGTGAAACTACTTTATTGTGTCAAGTTTCAAGAAGCTAGCACAAAACGTGTTGGATTTAGAGTTCCAAATACATCTATCAATACAGGAGAAAACAGAGTGAAACCTAAAAATTCAAACTGTTACTGGAAACGAACGCTTCAACATAGAAGAACGAAATTTGGGGAACCAAGTCGCCTCAGTGTACTGATCATTACCTGAAAGTATCATCCATTTTGGGTGAAAAAATATTTGCTGTGATTTCTGGAGATTCGTAATTTTGGGAAGCTTGGCAACCCCTTTCCATGAAAGTGTTTCTCGCCAGTCACTGCTTAGGGATTCATCAAGAGGAAACAAAACATAGATATAGAACGAGAAACTACTTTTTTTGTGTCAAGTTTCAAGAAGCTAGCACAAACCGTGTTGGATTTAGAGTTCCAAATACATCTATCAATACAGGAGAAAACAGAGTGAAACCTAAAAATTCAAACTGTTACTGGAAACGAACGCTTCAACATAGAAGAACGAAATTTAGGGAACCCAGTCGCCTTAGTGTACTGATCATTACCTGAAAGTATCATCCAGTTTGGGTGAAAAAATATTTGCTGAGATTTCTGGAGATTCGTAATTTTGGGAAGCTTGGCAACCCCTTTACATGAAAGTGTTTCTCGCCAGTCACTGCTTAGGGCTACATCAAGAGGAAACAAAACATAGAGATAGAACGTGAAACTACTTTATTGTGTCAAGTTTCAAGAAGCTAGCACAAACCGTGTTGGATTTAGAGTTCCAAATACATCTATCAATATAGGAGAAAACAGAGTGAAACCTAAAAATTCAAACTGTTACTGGAAACGAACGCTTCAACATAGAAGAACGAAATTTGGGGAACCAAGTCGCCTTAGTGTACTTATCATTACCTGAAAGTATCATCCAGTTTGGGTGAAAAAATATTTGCTGAGATTTCTGGAGATTCGTAATTTTGGGAAGCTTGGCAACCCCTTTCCATGTAAGTGTTTCTCGCCAGTCACTGATTAGGGCTACATCAAGAGGAAACAAAACATAGAGATAGAACGTGAAACTACTTTATTGTGTCAAGTTTCAAGAAGCTAGCACAAACTGTGTTGGATTTAGAGTTCCAAATACATCTATCAATACAAGAGAAAACAGAGTGAAACCTAAAAATTCAAACTGTTAGTGGAAACGAACGCTTCAACATAGAAGAACGAAATTTGGGGAACCAAGTCGCCTTAGTTTACTGATCATTACCTGAAAGTATCATCCAGTTTGGGTGAAAAAATATTTGCTGAGATTTCTGGAGATTCGTAATTTTGGGAAGCTTGGCAACCCCTTTCCATGTAAGTGTTTCTCGCCAGTCACTGCTTAGGGCTACATCAAGAGGAAACAAAACATAGAGATAGAACGTGAAACTACTTTATTGTGTCAAGTTTCAAGAAGCTAGCACAAACCGTGTTGGATTTAGAGTTCCAAATACATCTATCAATATAGGAGAAAACAGAGTGAAACCTAAAAATTCAAACTGTTACTGGAAACGAACGCTTCAACATAGAAGAACGAAATTTGGGGAACCAAGTCGCCTCAGTGTACTGATCATTACCTGAAAGTATCATCCAGTTAGGGTGAAAAAATATTTGCTGATATTTCGGGAGATTCGTAATTTTTGGAAGCTTGGCAACCCCATTCCTGAAAGTGTTTCTCGACAGTCACTGCTTAGGGCTACATCAAGAGGAAACAAAACATAGAGATAGAACGTGAAACTACTTTATTGTGTCAAGTTTCAAGAAGCTAGCACAAACCGTGTTGGATTTAGAGTTCCAAATACATCTATCAATATAGGAGAAAACAGAGTGAAACCTAAAAATTCAAACTGTTACTGGAAACGAACGCTTCAACATAGAAAACGAAATTTGGGGAACCAAGTCGCCTTAGTGTACTGATCATTACCTGAAAGTATCATCCAGTTTGGGTGAAAAAATATTTGCTGAGATTTCTGGAGATTCGTAATTTTGGGAAGCTTGGCAACCCCATTCCATGAAAGGGTTTCTCGCCAGTCACTGCTTAGGGGTACATCAAGAGGAAACAAAACATAGAGATAGAACGTGAAACTACTTTATTGTGTCAAGTTTCAAGAAGCTAGCACAAACCGTGTTGGATTTAGAGTTCCAAATACATCTATCAATACAGGAGAAAACAGAGTGAAACCTAAAAATTCAAACTGTTACTGGAAACGAACGCTTCAACATAGAAGAACGAAATTTGGGGAACCCAGTCGCCTTAGTGTACTGATCATTACCTGAAAGTATCATCCAGTTTGGGTGAAAAAATATTTGCTGAGATTTCTGGAGATTCGTAATTTTGGGAAGCTTGGCAACCCCTTTCCATGAAAGTGTTTCTCGCCAGTCACTGCTTAGGGCTACATCAAGAGGAAACAAAACATAGAGATAGAACGTGAAACTACTTTATTGTGTCAAGTTTCAAGAAGCTGGCACAAACCGTGTTGGATTTAGAGTTCCAAATACATCTATCAATACAGGAGAAAACAGAGTGAAACCTAAAAATTCAAACTGTTACTGGAAACGAACGCTTCAACATAGAAGAACGAAATTTGGGGAACCAAGTCGCCTTAGTTTACTGATCATTACCTGAAAGTATCATCCAGTTTGTGTGAAAAAATATTTGCTGAGATTTCTGGAGATTCGTAATTTTGGGAAGCTTGGCAACCCCTTTCCATGTAAGTGTTTCTCGCCAGTCACTGCTTAGGGCTACATCAAGAGGAAACAAAACATAGAGATAGAACGTGAAACTACTTTATTGTGTCAAGTTTCAAGAAGCTAGCACAAACCGTGTTGGATTTAGAGTTCCAAATACATCTATCAATACAAGAGAAAACAGAGTGAAACCTAAAAATTCAAACTGTTACTGGAAACGAACGCTTCAACATAGAAGAACGAAATTTGGGGAACCAAGTCGCCTTAGGGTACTGATCATTACCTGAAAGTATCATTCAGTTTGGGTGAAAAAATATTTGCTGAGATTTCTGGAGATTCATAATTTTTGGAAGCTTGGCAACCCCTTTCCATGAAAGTGTTTCTCGCCAGTCACTGCTTAGGGCTACATCAAGAGGAAACAAAACATAGAGATAGAACGTGAAACTACTTTATTGTGTCAAGTTTCAAGAAGCTAGCACAAACCGTGTTGGATTTAGAGTTCCAAATACATCTATCAATATAGGAGAAAACAGAGTGAAACCTAAAAATTCAAACTGTTACTGGAAACGAACGCTTCAACATAGAAGAACGAAATTTGGGGAACCAAGTCGCCTCAGTGTACTGATCATTACCTGAAAGTATCATCCATTTTGGGTGAAAAAATATTTGCTGTGATTTCTGGAGATTCGTAATTTTGGGAAGCTTGGCAACCCCTTTCCATGAAAGTGTTTCTCGCCAGTCACTGCTTAGGGATTCATCAAGAGGAAACAAAACATAGATATAGAACGAGAAACTACTTTTTTGTGTCAAGTTTCAAGAAGCTAGCACAAACCGTGTTGGATTTAGAGTTCCAAATACATCTATCAATACAGGAGAGAACAGAGTGAAACCTAAAAATTCAAACTGTTACTGGAAACGAACGCTTCAACATAGAAGAACGAAATTTGGGGAACCAAGTCGCCTCAGTGTACTGATCATTACCTGAAAGTATCATCCAGTTAGGGTGAATAAATATTTGCTGATATTTCGGGAGATTCGTAATTTTTGGAAGCTTGGCAACCCCTTTCCATGAAAGTGTTTCTCGACAGTCACTGCTTAGGGCTACATCAAGAGGAAACAAAACATAGAGATAGAACGTGAAACTACTTTATTGTGTCAAGTTTCAAGAAGCTAGCACAAACCGTGTTGGATTTAGAGTTCCAAATACATCTATCAATATAGGAGAAAACAGAGTGAAACCTAAAAATTCAAACTGTTACTGGAAACGAACGCTTCAACATAGAAGAACGAAATTTGGGGAACCAAGTCGCCTTAGTGTACTTATCATTACCTGAAAGTATCATCCAGTTTGGGTGAAAAAATATTTGCTGAGATTTCTGGAGATTCGTAATTTTGGGAAGCTTGGCAACCCCTTTCCATGAAAGGGTTTCTCGCCAGTCACTGCTTAGGGGTACATCAAGAGGAAACAAAACATAGAGATAGAAGGTGAAACTACTTTATTGTGTCAAGTTTCAAGAAGCTAGCACAAAACGTGTTGGATTTAGAGTTCCAAATACATCTATCAATACAGGAGAAAACAGAGTGAAACCTAAAAATTCAAACTGTTACTGGAAACGAACGCTTCAACATAGAAGAACGAAATTTGGGGAACCAAGTCGCCTCAGTGTACTGATCATTACCTGAAAGTATCATCCATTTTGGGTGAAAAAATATTTGCTGTGATTTCTGGAGATTCGTAATTTTGGGAAGCTTGGCAACCCCTTTCCATGAAAGTGTTTCTCGCCAGTCACTGCTTAGGGATTCATCAAGAGGAAACAAAACATAGATATAGAACGAGAAACTACTTTTTTGTGTCAAGTTTCAAGAAGCTAGCACAAACCGTGTTGGATTTAGAGTTCCAAATACATCTATCAATACAGGAGAGAACAGAGTGAAACCTAAAAATTCAAACTGTTACTGGAAACGAACGCTTCAACATAGAAGAACGAAATTTGGGGAACCAAGTCGCCTCAGTGTACTGATCATTACCTGAAAGTATCATCCAGTTAGGGTGAATAAATATTTGCTGATATTTCGGGAGATTCGTAATTTTTGGAAGCTTGGCAACCCCTTTACATGAAAGTGTTTCTCGCCAGTCACTGCTTAGGGCTACATCAAGAGGAAACAAAACATAGAGATAGAACGTGAAACTACTTTATTGTGTCAAGTTTCAAGAAGCTAGCACAAACCGTGTTGGATTTAGAGTTCCAAATACATCTATCAATATAGGAGAAAACAGAGTGAAACCTAAAAATTCAAACTGTTACTGGAAACGAACGCTTCAACATAGAAGAACGAAATTTGGGGAACCAAGTCGCCTTAGTGTACTTATCATTACCTGAAAGTATCATCCAGTTTGGGTGAAAAAATATTTGCTGAGATTTCTGGAGATTCGTAATTTTGGGAAGCTTGGCAACCCCTTTCCATGTAAGTGTTTCTCGCCAGTCACTGATTAGGGCTACATCAAGAGGAAACAAAACATAGAGATAGAACGTGAAACTACTTTATTGTGTCAAGTTTCAAGAAGCTAGCACAAACTGTGTTGGATTTAGAGTTCCAAATACATCTATCAATACAAGAGAAAACAGAGTGAAACCTAAAAATTCAAACTGTTAGTGGAAACGAACGCTTCAACATAGAAGAACGAAATTTGGGGAACCAAGTCGCCTTAGTTTACTGATCATTACCTGAAAGTATCATCCAGTTTGGGTGAAAAAATATTTGCTGAGATTTCTGGAGATTCGTAATTTTGGGAAGCTTGGCAACCCCTTTCCATGTAAGTGTTTCTCGCCAGTCACTGCTTAGGGCTACATCAAGAGGAAACAAAACATAGAGATAGAACGTGAAACTACTTTATTGTGTCAAGTTTCAAGAAGCTAGCACAAACCGTGTTGGATTTAGAGTTCCAAATACATCTATCAATATAGGAGAAAACAGAGTGAAACCTAAAAATTCAAACTGTTACTGGAAACGAACGCTTCAACATAGAAGAACGAAATTTGGGGAACCAAGTCGCCTCAGTGTACTGATCATTACCTGAAAGTATCATCCAGTTAGGGTGAAAAAATATTTGCTGATATTTCGGGAGATTCGTAATTTTTGGAAGCTTGGCAACCCCATTCCTGAAAGTGTTTCTCGACAGTCACTGCTTAGGGCTACATCAAGAGGAAACAAAACATAGAGATAGAACGTGAAACTACTTTATTGTGTCAAGTTTCAAGAAGCTAGCACAAACCGTGTTGGATTTAGAGTTCCAAATACATCTATCTATATAGGAGAAAACAGAGTGAAACCTAAAAATTCAAACTGTTACTGGAAACGAACGCTTCAACATAGAAGAACGAAATTTGGGGAACCAAGTCGCCTTAGTGTACTTATCATTACCTGAAAGTATCATCCAGTTTGGGTGAAAAAATATTTGCTGAGATTTCTGGAGATTCGTAATTTTGGGAAGCTTGGCAACCCCTTTCCATGAAAGGGTTTCTCGCCAGTCACTGCTTAGGGGTACATCAAGAGGAAACAAAACATAGAGATAGAAGGTGAAACTACTTTATTGTGTCAAGTTTCAAGAAGCTAGCACAAAACGTGTTGGATTTAGAGTTCCAAATACATCTATCAATACAGGAGAAAACAGAGTGAAACCTAAAAATTCAAACTGTTACTGGAAACGAACGCTTCAACATAGAAGAACGAAATTTGGGGAACCAAGTCGCCTTAGTGTACTGATCATTACCTGAAAGTATCATCCAGTTTGGGTGAAAAAATATTTGCTGAGATTTCTGGAGATTCGTAATTTTGGGAAGCTTGGCAACCCCTTTACATGAAAGTGTTTCTCGCCAGTCACTGCTTAGGGCTACATCAAGAGGAAACAAAACATAGAGATAGAACGTGAAACTACTTTATTGTGTCAAGTTTCAAGAAGCTAGCACAAACCGTGTTGGATTTAGAGTTCCAAATACATCTATCAATATAGGAGAAAACAGAGTGAAACCTAAAAATTCAAACTGTTACTGGAAACGAACGCTTCAACATAGAAGAACTAAATTTGGGGAACCAAGTCGCCTTAGTGTACTTATCATTACCTGAAAGTATCATCCAGTTTGGGTGAAAAAATATTTGCTGAGATTTCTGGAGATTCGTAATTTTGGGAAGCTTGGCAACCCCTTTCCATGTAAGTGTTTCTCGCCAGTCACTGATTAGGGCTACATCAAGAGGAAACAAAACATAGAGATAGAACGTGAAACTACTTTATTGTGTCAAGTTTCAAGAAGCTAGCACAAACTGTGTTGGATTTAGAGTTCCAAATACATCTATCAATACAAGAGAAAACAGAGTGAAACCTAAAAATTCAAACTGTTAGTGGAAACGAACGCTTCAACATAGAAGAACGAAATTTGGGGAACCAAGTCGCCTTAGTTTACTGATCATTACCTGAAAGTATCATCCAGTTTGGGTGAAAAAATATTTGCTGAGATTTCTGGAGATTCGTAATTTTGGGAAGCTTGGCAACCCCTTTCCATGTAAGTGTTTCTCGCCAGTCACTGCTTAGGGCTACATCAAGAGGAAACAAAACATAGAGATAGAACGTGAAACTACTTTATTGTGTCAAGTTTCAAGAAGCTAGCACAAACCGTGTTGGATTTAGAGTTCCAAATACATCTATCAATATAGGAGAAAACAGAGTGAAACCTAAAAATTCAAACTGTTACTGGAAACGAACGCTTCAACATAGAAGAACGAAATTTGGGGAACCAAGTCGCCTCAGTGTACTGATCATTACCTGAAAGTATCATCCAGTTAGGGTGAAAAAATATTTGCTGATATTTCGGGAGATTCGTAATTTTTGGAAGCTTGGCAACCCCATTCCTGAAAGTGTTTCTCGACAGTCACTGCTTAGGGCTACATCAAGAGGAAACAAAACATAGAGATAGAACGTGAAACTACTTTATTGTGTCAAGTTTCAAGAAGCTAGCACAAACCGTGTTGGATTTAGAGTTCCAAATACATCTATCTATATAGGAGAAAACAGAGTGAAACCTAAAAATTCAAACTGTTACTGGAAACGAACGCTTCAACATAGAAGAACGAAATTTGGGGAACCAAGTCGCCTTAGTGTACTTATCATTACCTGAAAGTATCATCCAGTTTGGGTGAAAAAATATTTGCTGAGATTTCTGGAGATTCGTAATTTTGGGAAGCTTGGCAACCCCTTTCCATGAAAGGGTTTCTCGCCAGTCACTGCTTAGGGGTACATCAAGAGGAAACAAAACATAGAGATAGAAGGTGAAACTACTTTATTGTGTCAAGTTTCAAGAAGCTAGCACAAAACGTGTTGGATTTAGAGTTCCAAATACATCTATCAATACAGGAGAAAACAGAGTGAAACCTAAAAATTCAAACTGTTACTGGAAACGAACGCTTCAACATAGAAGAACGAAATTTGGGGAACCAAGTCGCCTCAGTGTACTGATCATTACCTGAAAGTACCATCCATTTTGGGTGAAAAAATATTTGCTGTGATTTCTGGAGATTCGTAATTTTGGGAAGCTTGGCAACCCCTTTCCATGAAAGTGTTTCTCGCCAGTCACTGCTTAGGGATTCATCAAGAGGAAACAAAACATTGATATAGAACGAGAAACTACTTTTTTGTGTCAAGTTTCAAGAAGCTAGCACAAACCGTGTTGGATTTAGAGTTCCAAATACATCTATCAATATAGGAGAAAACAGAGTGAAACCTAAAAATTCAAACTGTTACTGGAAACGAACGCTTCAACATAGAAGAACTAAATTTGGGGAACCAAGTCGCCTTAGTGTACTGATCATTACCTGAAAGTATCATCCAGTTTGGGTGAAAAAATATTTGCTGAGATTTCTGGAGATTCGTAATTTTGGGAAGCTTGGCAACCCCTTTCCATGAAAGTGTTTCTCGCCAGTCACTGCTTAGGGATTCATCAAGAGGAAACAAAACATAGATATAGAACGTGAAACTACTTTATTGTGTCAAGTTTCAAGAAGCTAGCACAAACCGTGTTGGATTTAGAGTTCCAAATACATCTATCTATATAGGAGAAAACAGAGTGAAACCTAAAAATTCAAACTGTTACTGGAAACGAACGCTTCAACATAGAAGAACGAAATTTGGGGAACCAAGTCGCCTTAGTGTACTGATCATTACCTGAAAGTATCATCCAGTTTGGGTGAAAAAATATTTGCTGAGATTTCTGGAGATTCGTAATTTTGGGAAGCTTGGCAACCCCTTTCCATGAAAGGGTTTCTCGCCAGTCACTGCTTAGGGGTACATCAAGAGGAAACAAAACATAGAGATAGAAGGTGAAACTACTTTATTGTGTCAAGTTTCAAGAAGCTAGCACAAACCGTGTTGGATTTAGAGTTCCAAATACATCTATCAATACAAGAGAAAACAGAGTGAAACCTAAAAATTCAAACTGTTACTGGAAACGAACGCTTCAACATAGAAGAACGAAATTTGGGGAACCAAGTCGCCTCAGTGTACTGATCATTACCTGAAAGTATCATCCATTTTGGGTGAAAAAATATTTGCTGTGATTTCTGGAGATTCGTAATTTTGGGAAGCTTGGCAACCCCTTTCCATGAAAGTGTTTCTCGCCAGTCACTGCTTAGGGATTCATCAAGAGGAAACAAAACATAGATATAGAACGAGAAACTACTTTTTTGTGTCAAGTTTCAAGAAGCTAGCACAAACCGTGTTGGATTTTGAGTTCCAAATATATCTATCAATATAGGAGAAAACAGAGTGAAACCTAAAAATTCAAACTGTTACTGGAAACGAACGCTTCAACATAGAAGAACGAAATTTGGGGAACCAAGTCGCCTTAGTGTACTGATCATTACCTGAAAGTATCATCCAGTTTGGGTGAAAAAATATTTGCTGAGATTTCTGGAGATTCGTAATTTTGGGAAGCTTGGCAACCCCTTTCCATGAAAGTGTTTCTCGCCAGTCACTGCTTAGGGATTCATCAAGAGGAAACAAAACATAGATATAGAACGAGAAACTACTTTTTTGTGTCAAGTTTCTAGAAGCTAGCACAAACCGTGTTGGATTTAGAGTTCCAAATACATCTATCAATATAGGAGAAAACAGAGTGAAACCTAAAAATTCAAACTGTTACTGGAAACGAACGCTTCAACATAGAAGAACGAAATTTGGGGAACCAAGTCGCCTTAGTGTACTGATCATTACCTGAAAGTATCATCCATTTTGGGTGAAAAAATATTTGCTGTGATTTCTGGAGATTCGTAATTTTGGGAAGCTTGGCAACCCCTTTCCATGAAAGTGTTTCTCGCCAGTCACTGCTTAGGGCTACATCAAGAGGAAACAAAACATGGAGATAGAACGTGAAACTACTTTATTGTGTCAAGTTTCAAGAAGCTAGCACAAACCGTGTTGGATTTAGAGTTCCAAATACATCTATCAATATAGGAGAGAACAGAGTGAAACCTAAAAATTCAAACTGTTACTGGAAACGAACGCTTCAACATAGAAGAACGAAATTTGGGGAACCAAGTCGCCTCAGTGTACTGATCATTACCTGAAAGTATCATCCAGTTTGGGTGAAAAAATATTTGCTGAGATTTCTGGAGATTCGTAATTTTGGGAAGCTTGGCAACCCCTTTCCATGAAAGTGTTTCTCGCCAGTCACTGCTTAGGGATTCATCAAGAGGAAACAAAACATAGATATAGAACGAGAAACTACTTTTTTGTGTCAAGTTTCTAGAAGCTAGCACAAACCGTGTTAGATTTAGAGTTCCAAATACATCTATCAATATAGGAGAAAACAGAGTGAAACCTAAAAATTCAAACTGTTACTGGAAACGAACGCTTCAACATAGAAGAACGAAATTTGGGGAACCAAGTCGCCTTAGTGTACTGATCATTACCTGAAAGTATCATCCATTTTGGGTGAAAAAATATTTGCTGTGATTTCTGGAGATTCGTAATTTTGGGAAGCTTGGCAACCCCTTTCCATGAAAGTGTTTCTCGCCAGTCACTGCTTAGGGCTACATCAAGAGGAAACAAAACATGGAGATAGAACGTGAAACTACTTTATTGTGTCAAGTTTCAAGAAGCTAGCACAAACCGTGTTGGATTTAGAGTTCCAAATACATCTATCAATATAGGAGAGAACAGAGTGAAACCTAAAAATTCAAACTGTTACTGGAAACGAACGCTTCAACATAGAAGAACGAAATTTGGGGAACCAAGTCGCCTCAGTGTACTGATCATTACCTGAAAGTATCATCCAGTTAGGGTGAATAAATATTTGCTGATATTTCGGGAGATTCGTAATTTTTGGAAGCTTGGCAACCCCTTTCCATGAAAGTGTTTCTCGACAGTCACTGCTTAGGGCTACATAAAGAGGAAACAAAACATAGAGATAGAACGTGAAAGTACTTTATTGTGTCAAGTTTCAAGAAGCTAGCACAAACCGTGTTGGATTTAGAGTTCCAAATACATCTATCAATATAGGAGAAAACAGAGTGAAACCTAAAAATTCAAACTGTTACTGGAAACGAACGCTTCAACATAGAAGAACGAAATTTGGGGAACCAAGTCGCCTTAGTGTACTTATCATTACCTGAAAGTATCATCCAGTTTGGGTGAAAAAATATTTGCTGAGATTTCTGGAGATTCGTAATTTTGGGAAGCTTGGCAACCCCTTTCCATGAAAGGGTTTCTCGCCAGTCACTGCTTAGGGGTACATCAAGAGGAAACAAAACATAGAGATAGAAGGTGAAACTACTTTATTGTGTCAAGTTTCAAGAAGCTAGCACAAAACGTGTTGTATTTAGAGTTCCAAATACATCTATCAATACAGGAGAAAACAGAGTGAAACCTAAAAATTCAAACTGTTACTGGAAACGAACGCTTCAACATAGAAGAACGAAATTTGGGGAACCAAGTCGCCTCAGTGTACTGATCATTACCTGAAAGTATCATCCATTTTGGGTGAAAAAATATTTGCTGTGATTTCTGGAGATTCGTAATTTTGGGAAGCTTGGCAACCCCTTTCCATGAAAGTGTTTCTCGCCAGTCACTGCTTAGGGATTCATCAAGAGGAAACAAAACATAGATATAGAACGAGAAACTACTTTTTTGTGTCAAGTTTCAAGAAGCTAGCACAAACCGTGTTGGATTTAGAGTTCCAAATACATCTATCAATATAGGAGAAAACAGAGTGAAACCTAAAAATTCAAACTGTTACTGGAAACGAACGCTTCAACATAGAAGAACGAAATTTGGGGAACCAAGTCGCCTTAGTGTACTTATCATTACCTGAAAGTATCATCCAGTTTGGGTGAAAAAATATTTGCTGAGATTTCTGGAGATTCGTAATTTTGGGAAGCTTGGCAACCCCTTTCCATGAAAGGGTTTCTCGCCAGTCACTGCTTAGGGGTACATCAAGAGGAAACAAAACATATAGATAGAAGGTGAAACTACTTTATTGTGTCAAGTTTCAAGAAGCTAGCACAAAACGTGTTGGATTTAGAGTTCCAAATACATCTATCAATACAGGAGAAAACAGAGTGAAACCTAAAAATTCAAACTGTTACTGGAAACGAACGCTTCAACATAGAAGAACGAAATTTGGGGAACCAAGTCGCCTTAGTGTACTGATCATTACCTGAAAGTATCATCCATTTTGGGTGAAAAAATATTTGCTGTGATTTCTGGAGATTCGTAATTTTGGGAAGCTTGGCAACCCCTTTCCATGAAAGTGTTTCTCGCCAGTCACTGCTTAGGGCTACATCAAGAGGAAACAAAACATGGAGATAGAACGTGAAACTACTTTATTGTGTCAAGTTTCAAGAAGCTAGCACAAACCGTGTTGGATTTAGAGTTCCAAATACATCTATCAATATAGGAGAGAACAGAGTGAAACCTAAAAATTCAAACTGTTACTGGAAACGAACGCTTCAACATAGAAGAACGAAATTTGGGGAACCAAGTCGCCTCAGTGTACTGATCATTACCTGAAAGTATCATCCAGTTAGGGTGAATAAATATTTGCTGATATTTCGGGAGATTCGTAATTTTTGGAAGCTTGGCAACCCCTTTCCATGAAAGTGTTTCTCGACAGTCACTGCTTAGGGCTACATCAAGAGGAAACAAAACATAGAGATAGAACGTGAAAGTACTTTATTGTGTCAAGTTTCAAGAAGCTAGCACAAACCGTGTTGGATTTAGAGTTCCAAATACATCTATCAATATAGGAGAAAACAGAGTGAAACCTAAAAATTCAAACTGTTACTGGAAACGAACGCTTCAACATAGAAGAACGAAATTTGGGGAACCAAGTCGCCTTAGTGTACTTATCATTACCTGAAAGTATCATCCAGTTTGGGTGAAAAAATATTTGCTGAGATTTCTGGAGATTCGTAATTTTGGGAAGCTTGGCAACCCCTTTCCATGAAAGGGTTTCTCGCCAGTCACTGCTTAGGGGTACATCAAGAGGAAACAAAACATAGAGATAGAAGGTGAAACTACTTTATTGTGTCAAGTTTCAAGAAGCTAGCACAAAACGTGTTGGATTTAGAGTTCCAAATACATCTATCAATACAGGAGAAAACAGAGTGAAACCTAAAAATTCAAACTGTTACTGGAAACGAACGCTTCAACATAGAAGAACGAAATTTGGGGAACCAAGTCGCCTCAGTGTACTGATCATTACCTGAAAGTATCATCCATTTTGGGTGAAAAAATATTTGCTGTGATTTCTGGAGATTCGTAATTTTGGGAAGCTTGGCAACCCCTTTCCATGAAAGTGTTTCTCGCCAGTCACTGCTTAGGGATTCATCAAGAGGAAACAAAACATAGATATAGAACGAGAAACTACTTTTTTGTGTCAAGTTTCAAGAAGCTAGCACAAACCGTGTTGGATTTAGAGTTCCAAATACATCTATCAATATAGGAGAAAACAGAGTGAAACCTAAAAATTCAAACTGTTACTGGAAACGAACGCTTCAACATAGAAGAACGAAATTTGGGGAACCAAGTCGCCTTAGTGTACTGATCATTACCTGAAAGTATCATCCAGTTTGGGTGAAAAAATATTTGCTGAGATTTCTGGAGATTCGTAATTTTGGGAAGCTTAGCAACCCCTTTCCATGTAAGTGTTTCTCGCCAGTCACTGATTAGGGCTACATCAAGAGGAAACAAAACATAGAGATAGAACGTGAAACTACTTTATTGTGTCAAGTTTCAAGAAGCTAGCACAAACCGTGTTGGATTTAGAGTTCCAAATACATCTATCAATACAAGAGAAAACAGAGTGAAACCTAAAAATTCAAACTGTTAGTGGAAACGAACGCTTCAACATAGAAGAACGAAATTTGGGGAACCAAGTCGCCTTAGTTTACTGATCATTACCTGAAAGTATCATCCAGTTTGGGTGAAAAAATATTTGCTGAGATTTCTGGAGATTCGTAATTTTGGGAAGCTTGGCAACCCCTTTCCATGTAAGTGTTTCTCGCCAGTCACTGCTTAGGGCTACATCAAGAGGAAACAAAACATAAAGATAGAACGTGAAACTACTTTATTGTGTCAAGTTTCAAGAAGCTAGCACAAACCGTGTTGGATTTAGAGTTCCAAATACATCTATCAATATAGGAGAAAACAGAGTGAAACCTAAAAATTCAAACTGTTACTGGAAACGAACGCTTCAACATAGAAGAACGAAATTTGGGGAACCAAGTCGCCTCAGTGTACTGATCATTACCTGAAAGTATCATCCAGTTAGGGTGAAAAAATATTTGCTGATATTTCGGGAGATTCGTAATTTTTGGAAGCTTGGCAACCCCATTCCTGAAAGTGTTTCTCGACAGTCACTGCTTAGGGCTACATCAAGAGGAAACAAAACATAGAGATAGAACGTGAAACTACTTTATTGTGTCAAGTTTCAAGAAGCTAGCACAAACCGTGTTGGATTTAGAGTTCCAAATACATCTATCTATATAGGAGAAAACAGAGTGAAACCTAAAAATTCAAACTGTTACTGGAAACGAACGCTTCAACATAGAAGAACGAAATTTGGGGAACCAAGTCGCCTTAGTGTACTTATCATTACCTGAAAGTATCATCCAGTTTGGGTGAAAAAATATTTGCTGAGATTTCTGGAGATTCGTAATTTTGGGAAGCTTGGCAACCCCTTTCCATGAAAGTGTTTCTCGCCAGTCACTGCTTAGGGGTACATCAAGAGGAAACAAAACATAGAGATAGAAGGTGAAACTACTTTATTGTGTCAAGTTTCAAGAAGCTAGCACAAAACGTGTTGGATTTAGAGTTCCAAATACATCTATCAATACAGGAGAAAACAGAGTGAAACCTAAAAATTCAAACTGTTACTGGAAACGAACGCTTCAACATAGAAGAACGAAATTTGGGGAACCAAGTTGCCTCAGTGTACTGATCATTACCTGAAAGTATCATCCATTTTGGGTGAAAAAATATTTGCTGTGATTTCTGGAGATTCGTAATTTTGGGAAGCTTGGCAACCCCTTTCCATGAAAGTGTTTCTCGCCAGTCACTGCTTAGGGATTCATCAAGAGGAAACAAAACATAGATATAGAACGAGAAACTACTTTTTTGTGTCAAGTTTCAAGAAGCTAGCACAAACCGTGTTGGATTTAGAGTTCCAAATACATCTATCAATATAGGAGAAAACAGAGTGAAACCTAAAAATTCAAACTGTTACTGGAAACGAACGCTTCAACATAGAAGAACGAAATTTGGGGAACCAAGTCGCCTTAGTGTACTGATCATTACCTGAAAGTATCATCCAGTTTGGGTGAAAAAATATTTGCTGAGATTTCTGGAGATTCGTAATTTTGGGAAGCTTGGCAACCCCTTTCCATGAAAGTGTTTCTCGCCAGTCACTGCTTAGGGATTCATCAAGAGGAAACAAAACATAGATATAGAACGAGAAACTACTTTTTTGTGTCAAGTTTCTAGAAGCTAGCACAAACCGTGTTGGATTTAGAGTTCCAAATACATCTATCAATATAGGAGAAAACAGAGTGAAACCTAAAAATTCAAACTGTTACTGGAAACGAACGCTTCAACATAGAAGAACGAAATTTGGGGAACCAAGTCGCCTTAGTGTACTGATCATTACCTGAAAGTATCATCCATTTTGGGTGAAAAAATATTTGCTGTGATTTCTGGAGATTCGTAATTTTGGGAAGCTTGGCAACCCCTTTCCATGAAAGTGTTTCTCGCCAGTCACTGCTTAGGGCTACATCAAGAGGAAACAAAACATGGAGATAGAACGTGAAACTACTTTATTGTGTCAAGTTTCAAGAAGCTAGCACAAACCGTGTTGGATTTAGAGTTCCAAATACATCTATCAATATAGGAGAAAACAGAGTGAAACCTAAAAATTCAAACTGTTACTGGAAACGAACGCTTCAACATAGAAGAACGAAATTTGGGGAACCAAGTCGCCTCAGTGTACTGATCATTACCTGAAAGTATCATCCAGTTAGGGTGAATAAATATTTGCTGATATTTCGGGAGATTCGTAATTTTGGGAAGCTTGGCAACCCCTTTCCATGAAAGTGTTTCTCGACAGTCACTGCTTAGGGCTACATCAAGAGGAAACAAAACATAGAGATAGAACGTGAAAGTACTTTATTGTGTCAAGTTTCAAGAAGCTACCACAAACCGTGTTGGATTTAGAGTTCCAAATACATCTATCAATATAGGAGAAAACAGAGTGAAACCTAAAAATTCAAACTGTTACTGGAAACGAACGCTTCAACATAGAAGAACGAAATTTGGGGAACCAAGTCGCCTTAGTGTACTTATCATTACCTGAAAGTATCATCCAGTTTGGGTGAAAAAATATTTGCTGAGATTTCTGGAGATTCGTAATTTTGGGAAGCTTGGCAACCCCTTTCCATGAAAGGGTTTCTCGCCAGTCACTGCTTAGGGGTACATCAAGAGGAAACAAAACATAGAGATAGAAGGTGAAACTACTTTATTGTGTCAAGTTTCAAGAAGCTAGCACAAAACGTGTTGGATTTAGAGTTCCAAATACATCTATCAATACAGGAGAAAACAGAGTGAAACCTAAAAATTCAAACTGTTACTGGAAACGAACGCTTCAACATAGAAGAACGAAATTTGGGGAACCAAGTCGCCTCAGTGTACTGATCATTACCTGAAAGTATCATCCATTTTGGGTGAAAAAATATTTGCTGTGATTTCTGGAGATTCGTAATTTTGGGAAGCTTGGCAACCCCTTTCCATGAAAGTGTTTCTCGCCAGTCACTGCTTAGGGATTCATCAAGAGGAAACAAAACATAGATATAGAACGAGAAACTACTTTTTTGTGTCAAGTTTCAAGAAGCTAGCACAAACCGTGTTGGATTTAGAGTTCCAAATACATCTATCAATATAGGAGAAAACAGAGTGAAACCTAAAAATTCAAACTGTTACTGGAAACGAACGCTTCAACATAGAAGAACGAAATTTGGGGAACCAAGTCGCCTTAGTGTACTGATCATTACCTGAAAGTATCATCCAGTTTGGGTGAAAAAATATTTGCTGAGATTTCTGGAGATTCGTAATTTTGGGAAGCTTGGCAACCCCTTTCCATGAAAGTGTTTCTCGCCAGTCACTGCTTAGGGATACATCAAGAGGAAACAAAACATAGAGATAGAACGTGAAACTACTTTATTGTGTCAAGTTTCAAGAAGCTAGCACAAACCGTGTTGGATTTAGAGTTCCAAATACATCTATCAATACAGGAGAAAACAGAGTGAAACCTAAAAATTCAAACTGTTACTGGAAACGAACGCTTCAACATAGAAGAACGAAATTTGGGGAACCCAGTCGCCTTAGTGTACTGATCATTACCTGAAAGTATCATCCAGTTTGGGTGAAAAAATATTTGCTGAGATTTCTGGAGATTCGTAATTTTGGGAAGCTTGGCAACCCCTTTCCATGTAAGTGTTTCTCGCCAGTCACTGCTTAGGGCTACATCAAGAGGAAACAAAACATAGAGATAAAACGTGAAACTACTTTATTGTGTCAAGTTTCAAGAAGCTAGCACAAACCGTGTTGGATTTAGAGTTCCAAATACATCTATCAATATAGGAGAAAACAGGGTGAAACCTAAAAATTCAAACTGTTACTGGAAACGAACGCTTCAACATAGAAGAACGAAATTTGGGGAACCAAGTCGCCTCAGTGTACTGATCATTTCCTGAAAGTATCATCCAGTTAGGGTGAAAAAATATTTGCTGATATTTCGGGAGATTCGTAATTTTTGGAAGCTTGGCAACCCCATTCCTGAAAGTGTTTCTCGACAGTCACTGCTTAGGGCTACATCAAGAGGAAACAAAACATAGAGATAGAACGTGAAACTACTTTATTGTGTCAAGTTTCAAGAAGCTAGCACAAACCGTGTTGGATTTAGAGTTCCAAATACATCTATCTATATAGGAGAAAACAGAGTGAAACCTAAAAATTCAAACTGTTACTGGAAACGAACGCTTCAACATAGAAGAACGAAATTTGGGGAACCAAGTCGCCTTAGTGTACTTATCATTACCTGAAAGTATCATCCAGTTTGGGTGAAAAAATATTTGCTGAGATTTCTGGAGATTCGTAATTTTGGGAAGCTTGGCAACCCCTTTCCATGAAAGGGTTTCTCGCCAGTCACTGCTTAGGGGTACATCAAGAGGAAACAAAACATAGAGATAGAAGGTGAAACTACTTTATTGTGTCAAGTTTCAAGAAGCTAGCACAAAACGTGTTGGATTTAGAGTTCCAAATACATCTATCAATACAGGAGAAAACAGAGTGAAACCTAAAAATTCAAACTGTTACTGGAAACGAACGCTTCAACATAGAAGAACGAAATTTGGGGAACCAAGTCACCTCAGTGTACTGATCATTACCTGAAAGTATCATCCATTTTGGGTGAAAAAATATTTGCTGTGATTTCTGGAGATTCGTAATTTTGGGAAGCTTGGCAACCCCTTTCCATGAAAGTGTTTCTCGCCAGTCACTGCTTAGGGATTCATCAAGAGGAAACAAAACATAGATATAGAACGAGAAACTACTTTTTTGTGTCAAGTTTCAAGAAGCTAGCACAAACCGTGTTGGATTTAGAGTTCCAAATACATCTATCAATATAGGAGAAAACAGAGTGAAACCTAAAAATTCAAACTGTTACTGGAAACGAACGCTTCAACATAGAAGAACGAAATTTGGGGAACCAAGTCGCCTTAGTGTACTGATCATTACCTGAAAGTATCATCCAGTTTGGGTGAAAAAATATTTGCTGAGATTTCTGGAGATTCGTAATTTTGGGAAGCTTGGCAACCCCTTTCCATGAAAGTGTTTCTCGCCAGTCACTGCTTAGGGATTCATCAAGAGGAAACAAAACATAGATATAGAACGAGAAACTACTTTTTTGTGTCAAGTTTCTAGAAGCTAGCACAAACCGTGTTGGATTTAGAGTTCCAAATACATCTATCAATATAGGAGAAAACAGAGTGAAACCTAAAAATTCAAACTGTTACTGGAAACGAACGCTTCAACATAGAAGAACGAAATTTGGGGAACCAAGTCGCCTTAGTGTACTGATCATTACCTGAAAGTATCATCCAGTTTGGGTGAAAAAATATTTGCTGAGATTTCTGGAGATTCGTAATTTTGGGAAGCTTGGCAACCCCTTTCCATGAAAGTGTTTCTCGCCAGTCACTGCTTAGGGATTCATCAAGAGGAAACAAAACATAGATATAGAACGAGAAACTACTTTTTTGTGTCAAGTTTCTAGAAGCTAGCACAAACCGTGTTGGATTTAGAGTTCCAAATACATCTATCAATATAGGAGAAAACAGAGTGAAACCTAAAAATTCAAACTGTTACTGGAAACGAACGCTTCAACATAGAAGAACGAAATTTGGGGAACCAAGTCGCCTTAGTGTACTGATCATTACCTGAAAGTATCATCCATTTTGGGTGAAAAAATATTTGCTGTGATTTCTGGAGATTCGTAATTTTGGGAAGCTTGGCAACCCCTTTCCATGAAAGTGTTTCTCGCCAGTCACTGCTTAGGGCTACATCAAGAGGAAACAAAACATGGAGATAGAACGTGAAACTACTTTATTGTGTCAAGTTTCAAGAAGCAGGCACAAACCGTGTTGGATTTAGAGTTCCAAATACATCTATCAATATAGGAGAGAACAGAGTGAAACCTAAAAATTCAAACTGTTACTGGAAACGAACGCTTCAACATAGAAGAACGAAATTTGGGGAACCAAGTCGCCTCAGTGTACTGATCATTACCTGAAAGTATCATCCAGTTAGGGTGAATAAATATTTGCTGATATTTCGGGAGATTCGTAATTTTTGGAAGCTTGGCAACCCCTTTCCCTGAAAGTGTTTCTCGACAGTCACTGCTTAGGGCTACATAAAGAGGAAACAAAACATAGAGATAGAACGTGAAAGTACTTTATTGTGTCAAGTTTCAAGAAGCTAGCACAAACCGTGTTGGATTTAGAGTTCCAAATACATCTATCAATATAGGAGAAAACAGAGTGAAACCTAAAAATTCAAACTGTTACTGGAAACGAACGCTTCAACATAGAAGAACGAAATTTGGGGAACCAAGTCGCCTTAGTGTACTTATCATTACCTGAAAGTATCATCCAGTTTGGGTGAAAAAATATTTGCTGAGATTTCTGGAGATTCGTAATTTTTGGAAGCTTGGCAACCCCATTCCATGAAAGTGTTTCTCGCCTGTCACTGCTTAGGGCTACATCAAGAGGAAACAAAACATAGAGATAAAACGTGAAACTACTTTATTGTGTCAAGTTTCAAGAAGCTAGCACAAACCGTGTTGGATTTAGAGTTCCAAATACATCTATCAATACAAGAGAAAACAGAGTGAAACCTAAAAATTCAAACTGTTACTGGAAACGAACGCTTCAACATAGAAGAACGAAATTTGGGGAACCCAGTCGCCTTAGTGTACTGATCATTACCTGAAAGTATCATCCAGTTTGGGTGAAAAAATATTTGCTGAGATTTCTGGAGATTCGTAATTTTGGGAAGCTTGGCAACCCCTTTACATGAAAGTGTTTCTCGCCAGTCACTGCTTAGGGCTACATCAAGAGGAAACAAAACATAGAGATAGAACGAGAAACTACTTTTTTGTGTCAAGTTTCTAGAAGCTAGCACAAACCGTGTTGGATTTAGAGTTCCAAATACATCTATCAATATAGGAGAAAACAGAGTGAAACCTAAAAATTCAAACTGTTACTGGAAACGAACGCTTCAACATAGAAGAACGAAATTTGGGGAACCAAGTCGCCTTAGTGTACTGATCATTACCTGAAAGTATCATCCATTTTGGGTGAAAAAATATTTGCTGTGATTTCTGGAGATTCGTAATTTTGGGAAGCTTGGCAACCCCTTTCCATGAAAGTGTTTCTCGCCAGTCACTGCTTAGGGCTACATCAAGAGGAAACAAAACATGGAGATAGAACGTGAAACTACTTTATTGTGTCAAGTTTCAAGAAGCTAGCACAAACCGTGTTATATTTAGAGTTCCAAATACATCTATCAATATAGGAGAGAACAGAGTGAAACCTAAAAATTCAAACTGTTACTGGAAACGAACGCTTCAACATAGAAGAACGAAATTTGGGGAACCAAGTCGCCTCAGTGTACTGATCATTACCTGAAAGTATCATCCAGTTAGGGTGAATAAATATTTGCTGATATTTCGGGAGATTCGTAATTTTTGGAAGCTTGGCAACCCCTTTCCATGAAAGTGTTTCTCGACAGTCACTGCTTAGGGCTACATCAAGAGGAAACAAAACATAGAGATAGAACGTGAAACTACTTTATTGTGTCAAGTTTCAAGAAGCTAGCACAAACCGTGTTGGATTTAGAGTTCCAAATACATCTATCAATACAGGAGAAAACAGAGTGAAACCTAAAAATTCAAACTGTTACTGGAAACGAACGCTTCAACATAGAAGAACGAAATTTGGGGAACCCAGTCGCCTTAGTGTACTGATCATTACCTGAAAGTATCATCCAGTTTGGGTGAAAATATATTTGCTGAGATTTCTGGAGATTCGTAATTTTGGGAAGCTTGGCAACCCCTTTACATGAAAGTGTTTCTCGCCAGTCACTGCTTAGGGCTACATCAAGAGGAAACAAAACATAGAGATAGAACGTGAAACTAATTTATTGTGTCAAGTTTCAAGAAGCTAGCACAAACCGTGTTGGATTTAGAGTTCCAAATACAACTATCAATATAGGAGAAAACAGAGTGAAACCTAAAAATTCAAACTGTTAGTGGAAACGAACGCTTCAACATAGAAGAACGAAATTTGGGGAACCAAGTCGCCTTAGTTTACTGATCATTACCTGAAAGTATCATCCAGTTTGGGTGAAAAAATATTTGCTGAGATTTCTGGAGATTCGTAATTTTGGGAAGCTTGGCAACCCCTTTCCATGTAAGTGTTTCTCGCCAGTCACTGATTAGGGCTACATCAAGAGGAAACAAAACATAGAGATAGAACGTGAAACTACTTTATTGTGTCAAGTTTCAAGAAGCTAGCACAAACCGTGTTGGATTTAGAGTTCCAAATACATCTATCAATACAAGAGAAAACAGAGTGAAACCTAAAAATTCAAACTGTTAGTGGAAACGAACGCTTCAACATAGAAGAACGAAATTTGGGGAACCAAGTCGCCTTAGTGTACTTATCATTACCTGAAAGTATCATCCAGTTTGGGTGAAAAAATATTTGCTGAGATTTCTGGAGATTCGTAATTTTGGGAAGCTTGGCAACCCCTTTCCATGAAAGTGTTTCTCGCCAGTCACTGCTTAGGGATTCATCAAGAGGAAACAAAACATAGATACAGAACGAGAAACTACTTTTTTGTGTCAAGTTTCTAGAAGCTAGCACAAACCGTGTTGGATTTAGAGTTCCAAATACATCTATCAATATAGGAGAAAACAGAGTGAAACCTAAAAATTCAAACTGTTACTGGAAACGAACGCTTCAACATAGAAGAACGAAATTTGGGGAACCAAGTCGCCTTAGTGTACTGATCATTACCTGAAAGTATCATCCATTTTGGGTGAAAAAATATTTGCTGTGATTTCTGGAGATTCGTAATTTTGGGAAGCTTGGCAACCCCTTTCCATGAAAGTGTTTCTCGCCAGTCACTGCTTAGGGCTACATCAAGAGGAAACAAAACATGGAGATAGAACGTGAAACTACTTTATTGTGTCAAGTTTCAAGAAGCAGGCACAAACCGTGTTGGATTTAGAGTTCCAAATACATCTATCAATATAGGAGAGAACAGAGTGAAACCTAAAAATTCAAACTGTTACTGGAAACGAACGCTTCAACATAGAAGAACGAAATTTGGGGAACCAAGTCGCCTCAGTGTACTGATCATTACCTGAAAGTATCATCCAGTTAGGGTGAATAAATATTTGCTGATATTTCGGGAGATTCGTAATTTTTGGAAGCTTGGCAACCCCTTTCCATGAAAGTGTTTCTCGACAGTCACTGCTTAGGGCTACATAAAGAGGAAACAAAACATAGAGATAGAACGTGAAAGTACTTTATTGTGTCAAGTTTCAAGAAGCTAGCACAAACCGTGTTGGATTTAGAGTTCCAAATACATCTATCAATATAGGAGAAAACAGAGTGAAACCTAAAAATTCAAACTGTTACTGGAAACGAACGCTTCAACATAGAAGAACGAAATTTGGGGAACCAAGTCGCCTTAGTGTACTTATCATTACCTGAAAGTATCATCCAGTTTGGGTGAAAAAATATTTGCTGAGATTTCTGGAGATTCGTAATTTTTGGAAGCTTGGCAACCCCATTCCATGAAAGTGTTTCTCGCCTGTCACTGCTTAGGGCTACATCAAGAGGAAACAAAACATAGAGATAAAACGTGAAACTACTTTATTGTGTCAAGTTTCAAGAAGCTAGCACAAACCGTGTTGGATTTAGAGTTCCAAATACATCTATCAATACAAGAGAAAACAGAGTGAAACCTAAAAATTCAAACTGTTACTGGAAACGAACGCTTCAACATAGAAGAACGAAATTTGGGGAACCCAGTCGCCTTAGTGTACTGATCATTACTTGAAAGTATCATCCAGTTTGGGTGAAAAAATATTTGCTGAGATTTCTGGAGATTCGTAATTTTGGGAAGCTTGGCAACCCCTTTCCATGAAAGTGTTTCTCGCCAGTCACTGCTTAGGGCTACATCAAGAGGAAACAAAACATAGAGATAGAACGAGAAACTACTTTTTTGTGTCAAGTTTCTAGAAGCTAGCACAAACCGTGTTGGATTTAGAGTTCCAAATACATCTATCAATATAGGAGAAAACAGAGTGAAACCTAAAAATTCAAACTGTTACTGGAAACGAACGCTTCAACATAGAAGAACGAAATTTGGGGAACCAAGTCGCCTTAGTGTACTGATCATTACCTGAAAGTATCATCCATTTTGGGTGAAAAAATATTTGCTGTGATTTCTGGAGATTCGTAATTTTGGGAAGCTTGGCAACCCCTTTCCATGAAAGTGTTTCTCGCCAGTCACTGCTTAGGGCTACATAAAGAGGAAACAAAACATAGAGATAGAACGTGAAAGTACTTTATTGTGTCAAGTTTCAAGAAGCTAGCACAAACCGTGTTGGTTTTAGAGTTCCAAATACATCTATCAATATAGGAGAAAACAGAGTGAAACCTAAAAATTCAAACTGTTACTGGAAACGAACGCTTCAACATAGAAGAACGAAATTTGGGGAACCAAGTCGCCTTAGTGTACTGATCATTACCTGAAAGTATCATCCAGTTTGGGTGAAAAAATATTTGCTGAGATTTCTGGAGATTCGTAATTTTTGGAAGCTTGGCAACCCCATTCCATGAAAGTGTTTCTCGCCTGTCACTGCTTAGGGCTACATCAAGAGGAAACAAAACATAGAGATAAAACGTGAAACTACTTTATTGTGTCAAGTTTCAAGAAGCTAGCACAAACCGTGTTGGATTTAGAGTTCCAAATACAACTATCAATATAGGAGAAAACAGAGTGAAACCTAAAAATTCAAACTGTTAGTGGAAACGAACGCTTCAACATAGAAGAACGAAATTTGGGGAACCAAGTCGCCTTAGTTTACTGATCATTACCTGAAAGTATCATCCAGTTTGGGTGAAAAAATATTTGCTGAGATTTCTGGAGATTCGTAATTTTGGGAAGCTTGGCAACCCCTTTCCATGTAAGTGTTTCTCGCCAGTCACTGCTTAGGGCTACATCAAGAGGAAACAAAACATAGAGATAGAACGTGAAACTACTTTATTGTGTCAAGTTTCAAGAAGCTAGCACAAACCGTGTTGGATTTAGAGTTCCAAATACATCTATCAATATAGGAGAAAACAGAGTGAAACCTAAAAATTCAAACTGTTACTGGAAACGAACGCTTCAACATAGAAGAACGAAATTTGGGGAACCAAGTCGCCTTAGTGTACTGATCATTACCTGAAAGTATCATCCATTTTGGGTGAAAAAATATTTGCTGTGATTTCTGGAGATTCGTAATTTTGGGAAGCTTGGCAACCCCTTTCCATGAAAGTGTTTCTCGCCAGTCACTGCTTAGGGCTACATCAAGAGGAAACAAAACATGGAGATAGAACGTGAAACTACTTTATTGTGTCAAGTTTCAAGAAGCAGGCACAAACCGTGTTGGATTTAGAGTTCCAAATACATCTATCAATATAGGAGAGAACAGAGTGAAACCTAAAAATTCAAACTGTTACTGGAAACGAACGCTTCAACATAGAAGAACGAAATTTGGGGAACCAAGTCGCCTCAGTGTACTGATCATTACCTGAAAGTATCATCCAGTTAGGGTGAATAAATATTTGCTGATATTTCGGGAGATTCGTAATTTTTGGAAGCTTGGCAACCCCTTTCCATGAAAGTGTTTCTCGACAGTCACTGCTTAGGGCTACATAAAGAGGAAACAAAACATAGAGATAGAACGTGAAAGTACTTTATTGTGTCAAGTTTCAAGAAGCTAGCACAAACCGTGTTGGATTTAGAGTTCCAAATACATCTATCAATATAGGAGAAAACAGAGTGAAACCTAAAAATTCAAACTGTTACTGGAAACGAACGCTTCAACATAGAAGAACGAAATTTGGGGAACCAAGTCGCCTTAGTGTACTTATCATTACCTGAAAGTATCATCCAGTTTGGGTGAAAAAATATTTGCTGAGATTTCTGGAGATTCGTAATTTTTGGAAGCTTGGCAACCCCATTCCATGAAAGTGTTTCTCGCCTGTCACTGCTTAGGGCTACATCAAGAGGAAACAAAACATAGAGATAAAACGTGAAACTACTTTATTGTGTCAAGTTTCAAGAAGCTAGCACAAACCGTGTTGGATTTAGAGTTCCAAATACATCTATCAATACAAGAGAAAACAGAGTGAAACCTAAAAATTCAAACTGTTACTGGAAACGAACGCTTCAACATAGAAGAACGAAATTTGGGGAACCCAGTCGCCTTAGTGTACTGATCATTACTTGAAAGTATCATCCAGTTTGGGTGAAAAAATATTTGCTGAGATTTCTGGAGATTCGTAATTTTGGGAAGCTTGGCAACCCCTTTACATGAAAGTGTTTCTCGCCAGTCACTGCTTAGGGCTACATCAAGAGGAAACAAAACATAGAGATAGAACGAGAAACTACTTTTTTGTGTCAAGTTTCTAGAAGCTAGCACAAACCGTGTTGGATTTAGAGTTCCAAATACATCTATCAATATAGGAGAAAACAGAGTGAAACCTAAAAATTCAAACTGTTACTGGAAACGAACGCTTCAACATAGAAGAACGAAATTTGGGGAACCAAGTCGCCTTAGTGTACTGATCATTACCTGAAAGTATCATCCATTTTGGGTGAAAAAATATTTGCTGTGATTTCTGGAGATTCGTAATTTTGGGAAGCTTGGCAACCCCTTTCCATGAAAGTGTTTCTCGCCAGTCACTGCTTAGGGCTACATAAAGAGGAAACAAAACATAGAGATAGAACGTGAAAGTACTTTATTGTGTCAAGTTTCAAGAAGCTAGCACAAACCGTGTTGGTTTTAGAGTTCCAAATACATCTATCAATATAGGAGAAAACAGAGTGAAACCTAAAAATTCAAACTGTTACTGGAAACGAACGCTTCAACATAGAAGAACGAAATTTGGGGAACCAAGTCGCCTTAGTGTACTGATCATTACCTGAAAGTATCATCCAGTTTGGGTGAAAAAATATTTGCTGAGATTTCTGGAGATTCGTAATTTTTGGAAGCTTGGCAACCCCATTCCATGAAAGTGTTTCTCGCCTGTCACTGCTTAGGGCTACATCAAGAGGAAACAAAACATAGAGATAAAACGTGAAACTACTTTATTGTGTCAAGTTTCAAGAAGCTAGCACAAACCGTGTTGGATTTAGAGTTCCAAATACAACTATCAATATAGGAGAAAACAGAGTGAAACCTAAAAATTCAAACTGTTAGTGGAAACGAACGCTTCAACATAGAAGAACGAAATTTGGGGAACCAAGTCGCCTTAGTTTACTGATCATTACCTGAAAGTATCATCCAGTTTGGGTGAAAAAATATTTGCTGAGATTTCTGGAGATTCGTAATTTTGGGAAGCTTGGCAACCCCTTTCCATGTAAGTGTTTCTCGCCAGTCACTGCTTAGGGCTACATCAAGAGGAAACAAAACATAGAGATAGAACGTGAAACTACTTTATTGTGTCAAGTTTCAAGAAGCTAGCACAAACCGTGTTGGATTTAGAGTTCCAAATACATCTATCAATACAAGAGAAAACAGAGTGAAACCTAAAAATTCAAACTGTTACTGGAAACGAACGCTTCAACATAGAAGAACGAAATTTGGGGAACCAAGTCGCCTTAGGGTACTGATCATTACCTGAAAGTATCATCCAGTTTGGGTGAAAAAATATTTGCTGAGATTTCTGGAGATTCGTAATTTTTGGAAGCTTGGCAACCCCTTTCCATGAAAGTGTTTCTCGCCAGTCACTGCTTAGGGCTACATCAAGAGGAAACAAAACATGGAGACAGAACGTGAAACTACTTTATTGTGTCAAGTTTCAAGAAGCTAGCACAAACCGTGTTGGATTTAGAGTTCCAAATACATCTATCAATATAGGAGAAAACAGAGTGAAACCTAAAAATTCAAACTGTTACTGGAAACGAACGCTTCAACATAGAAGAACGAAATTTGGGGAACCAAGTCGCCTCAGTGTACTGATCATTACCTGAAAGTATCATCCATTTTGGGTGAAAAAATATTTGCTGTGATTTCTGGAGATTCGTAATTTTGGGAAGCTTGGCAACCCCTTTCCATGAAAGTGTTTCTCGCCAGTCACTGCTTAGGGCTACATCAAGAGGAAACAAAACATAGAGATAGAACTTGAAACTACTTTATTGTGTCAAGTTTCAAGAAGCTAGCACAAACCGTGTTGGATTTAGAGTTCCAAATACATCTATCAATACAGGAGAAAACAGAGTGAAACCTAAAAATTCAAACTGTTACTGGAAACGAACGCTTCAACATAGAAGAACGAAATTTGGGGAACCCAGTCGCCTTAGTGTACTGATCATTACCTGAAAGTATCATCCAGTTTGGGTGAAAATATATTTGCTGAGATTTCTGGAGATTCGTAATTTTGGGAAGCTTGGCAACCCCTTTACATGAAAGTGTTTCTCGCCAGTCACTGCTTAGGGCTACATCAAGAGGAAACAAAACATAGAGATAGAACGTGAAACTACTTTATTGTGTCAAGTTTCAAGAAGCTAGCACAAACCGTGTTGGATTTAGAGTTCCAAATACAACTATCAATATAGGAGAAAACAGAGTGAAACCTAAAAATTCAAACTGTTAGTGGAAACGAACGCTTCAACATAGAAGAACGAAATTTGGGGAACCAAGTCGCCTTAGTTTACTGATCATTACCTGAAAGTATCATCCAGTTTGGGTGAAAAAATATTTGCTGAGATTTCTGGAGATTCGTAATTTTGGGAAGCTTGGCAACCCCTTTCCATGTAAGTGTTTCTCGCCAGTCACTGATTAGGGCTACATCAAGAGGAAACAAAACATAGAGATAGAACGTGAAACTACTTTATTGTGTCAAGTTTCAAGAAGCTAGCACAAACCGTGTTGGATTTAGAGTTCCAAATACATCTATCAATACAAGAGAAAACAGAGTGAAACCTAAAAATTCAAACTGTTAGTGGAAACGAACGCTTCAACATAGAAGAACGAAATTTGGGGAACCAAGTCGCCTTAGTGTACTTATCATTACCTGAAAGTATCATCCAGTTTGGGTGAAAAAATATTTGCTGAGATTTCTGGAGATTCGTAATTTTGGGAAGCTTGGCAACCCCTTTACATGAAAGTGTTTCTCGCCAGTCACTGCTTAGGGCTACATCAAGAGGAAACAAAACATAGAGATAGAACGAGAAACTACTTTTTTGTGTCAAGTTTCTAGAAGCTAGCACAAACCGTGTTGGATTTAGAGTTCCAAATACATCTATCAATATAGGAGAAAACAGAGTGAAACCTAAAAATTCAAACTGTTACTGGAAACGAACGCTTCAACATAGAAGAACGAAATTTGGGGAACCAAGTCGCCTTAGTGTACTGATCATTACCTGAAAGTATCATCCATTTTGGGTGAAAAAATATTTGCTGTGATTTCTGGAGATTCGTAATTTTGGGAAGCTTGGCAACCCCTTTCCATGAAAGTGTTTCTCGCCAGTCACTGCTTAGGGCTACATCAAGAGGAAACAAAACATGGAGATAGAACGTGAAACTACTTTATTGTGTCAAGTTTCAAGAAGCTAGCACAAACCGTGCTGGATTTAGAGTTCCAAATACATCTATCAATATAGGAGAGAACAGAGTGAAACCTAAAAATTCAAACTGTTACTGGAAACGAACGCTTCAACATAGAAGAACGAAATTTGGGGAACCAAGTCGCCTCAGTGTACTGATCATTACCTGAAAGTATCATCCAGTTAGGGTGAATAAATATTTGCTGATATTTCGGGAGATTCGTAATTTTTGGAAGCTTGGCAACCCCTTTCCATGAAAGTGTTTCTCGACAGTCACTGCTTAGGGCTACATAAAGAGGAAACAAAACATAGAGATAGAACGTGAAAGTACTTTATTGTGTCAAGTTTCAAGAAGCTAGCACAAACCGTGTTGGATTTAGAGTTCCAAATACATCTATCAATATAGGAGAAAACAGAGTGAAACCTAAAAATTCAAACTGTTACTGGAAACGAACGCTTCAACATAGAAGAACGAAATTTGGGGAACCAAGTCGCCTTAGTGTACTTATCATTACCTGAAAGTATCATCCAGTTTGGGTGAAAAAATATTTGCTGAGATTTCTGGAGATTCGTAATTTTTGGAAGCTTGGCAACCCCATTCCATGAAAGTGTTTCTCGCCTGTCACTGCTTAGGGCTACATCAAGAGGAAACAAAACATAGAGATAAAACGTGAAACTACTTTATTGTGTCAAGTTTCAAGAAGCTAGCACAAACCGTGTTGGATTTAGAGTTCCAAATACATCTATCAATACAAGAGAAAACAGAGTGAAACCTAAAAATTCAAACTGTTACTGGAAACGAACGCTTCAACATAGAAGAACGAAATTTGGGGAACCCAGTCGCCTTAGTGTACTGATCATTACTTGAAAGTATCATCCAGTTTGGGTGAAAAAATATTTGCTGAGATTTCTGGAGATTCGTAATTTTGGGAAGCTTGGCAACCCCTTTCCATGAAAGTGTTTCTCGCCAGTCACTGCTTAGGGCTACATCAAGAGGAAACAAAACATAGAGATAGAACGAGAAACTACTTTTTTGTGTCAAGTTTCTAGAAGCTAGCACAAACCGTGTTGGATTTAGAGTTCCAAATACATCTATCAATATAGGAGAAAACAGAGTGAAACCTAAAAATTCAAACTGTTACTGGAAACGAACGCTTCAACATAGAAGAACGAAATTTGGGGAACCAAGTCGCCTTAGTGTACTGATCATTACCTGAAAGTATCATCCATTTTGGGTGAAAAAATATTTGCTGTGATTTCTGGAGATTCGTAATTTTGGGAAGCTTGGCAACCCCTTTCCATGAAAGTGTTTCTCGCCAGTCACTGCTTAGGGCTACATAAAGAGGAAACAAAACATAGAGATAGAACGTGAAAGTACTTTATTGTGTCAAGTTTCAAGAAGCTAGCACAAACCGTGTTGGTTTTAGAGTTCCAAATACATCTATCAATATAGGAGAAAACAGAGTGAAACCTAAAAATTCAAACTGTTACTGGAAACGAACGCTTCAACATAGAAGAACGAAATTTGGGGAACCAAGTCGCCTTAGTGTACTGATCATTACCTGAAAGTATCATCCAGTTTGGGTGAAAAAATATTTGCTGAGATTTCTGGAGATTCGTAATTTTTGGAAGCTTGGCAACCCCATTCCATGAAAGTGTTTCTCGCCTGTCACTGCTTAGGGCTACATCAAGAGGAAACAAAACATAGAGATAAAACGTGAAACTACTTTATTGTGTCAAGTTTCAAGAAGCTAGCACAAACCGTGTTGGATTTAGAGTTCCAAATACAACTATCAATATAGGAGAAAACAGAGTGAAACCTAAAAATTCAAACTGTTAGTGGAAACGAACGCTTCAACATAGAAGAACGAAATTTGGGGAACCAAGTCGCCTTAGTTTACTGATCATTACCTGAAAGTATCATCCAGTTTGGGTGAAAAAATATTTGCTGAGATTTCTGGAGATTCGTAATTTTGGGAAGCTTGGCAACCCCTTTCCATGTAAGTGTTTCTCGCCAGTCACTGCTTAGGGCTACATCAAGAGGAAACAAAACATAGAGATAGAACGTGAAACTACTTTATTGTGTCAAGTTTCAAGAAGCTAGCACAAACCGTGTTGGATTTAGAGTTCCAAATACATCTATCAATATAGGAGAAAACAGAGTGAAACCTAAAAATTCAAACTGTTACTGGAAACGAACGCTTCAACATAGAAGAACGAAATTTGGGGAACCAAGTCGCCTTAGTGTACTGATCATTACCTGAAAGTATCATCCATTTTGGGTGAAAAAATATTTGCTGTGATTTCTGGAGATTCGTAATTTTGGGAAGCTTGGCAACCCCTTTCCATGAAAGTGTTTCTCGCCAGTCACTGCTTAGGGCTACATCAAGAGGAAACAAAACATGGAGATAGAACGTGAAACTACTTTATTGTGTCAAGTTTCAAGAAGCAGGCACAAACCGTGTTGGATTTAGAGTTCCAAATACATCTATCAATATAGGAGAGAACAGAGTGAAACCTAAAAATTCAAACTGTTACTGGAAACGAACGCTTCAACATAGAAGAACGAAATTTGGGGAACCAAGTCGCCTCAGTGTACTGATCATTACCTGAAAGTATCATCCAGTTAGGGTGAATAAATATTTGCTGATATTTCGGGAGATTCGTAATTTTTGGAAGCTTGGCAACCCCTTTCCATGAAAGTGTTTCTCGACAGTCACTGCTTAGGGCTACATAAAGAGGAAACAAAACATAGAGATAGAACGTGAAAGTACTTTATTGTGTCAAGTTTCAAGAAGCTAGCACAAACCGTGTTGGATTTAGAGTTCCAAATACATCTATCAATATAGGAGAAAACAGAGTGAAACCTAAAAATTCAAACTGTTACTGGAAACGAACGCTTCAACATAGAAGAACGAAATTTGGGGAACCAAGTCGCCTTAGTGTACTTATCATTACCTGAAAGTATCATCCAGTTTGGGTGAAAAAATATTTGCTGAGATTTCTGGAGATTCGTAATTTTTGGAAGCTTGGCAACCCCATTCCATGAAAGTGTTTCTCGCCTGTCACTGCTTAGGGCTACATCAAGAGGAAACAAAACATAGAGATAAAACGTGAAACTACTTTATTGTGTCAAGTTTCAAGAAGCTAGCACAAACCGTGTTGGATTTAGAGTTCCAAATACATCTATCAATACAAGAGAAAACAGAGTGAAACCTAAAAATTCAAACTGTTACTGGAAACGAACGCTTCAACATAGAAGAACGAAATTTGGGGAACCCAGTCGCCTTAGTGTACTGATCATTACTTGAAAGTATCATCCAGTTTGGGTGAAAAAATATTTGCTGAGATTTCTGGAGATTCGTAATTTTGGGAAGCTTGGCAACCCCTTTACATGAAAGTGTTTCTCGCCAGTCACTGCTTAGGGCTACATCAAGAGGAAACAAAACATAGAGATAGAACGAGAAACTACTTTTTTGTGTCAAGTTTCTAGAAGCTAGCACAAACCGTGTTGGATTTAGAGTTCCAAATACATCTATCAATATAGGAGAAAACAGAGTGAAACCTAAAAATTCAAACTGTTACTGGAAACGAACGCTTCAACATAGAAGAACGAAATTTGGGGAACCAAGTCGCCTTAGTGTACTGATCATTACCTGAAAGTATCATCCATTTTGGGTGAAAAAATATTTGCTGTGATTTCTGGAGATTCGTAATTTTGGGAAGCTTGGCAACCCCTTTCCATGAAAGTGTTTCTCGCCAGTCACTGCTTAGGGCTACATAAAGAGGAAACAAAACATAGAGATAGAACGTGAAAGTACTTTATTGTGTCAAGTTTCAAGAAGCTAGCACAAACCGTGTTGGTTTTAGAGTTCCAAATACATCTATCAATATAGGAGAAAACAGAGTGAAACCTAAAAATTCAAACTGTTACTGGAAACGAACGCTTCAACATAGAAGAACGAAATTTGGGGAACCAAGTCGCCTTAGTGTACTGATCATTACCTGAAAGTATCATCCAGTTTGGGTGAAAAAATATTTGCTGAGATTTCTGGAGATTCGTAATTTTTGGAAGCTTGGCAACCCCATTCCATGAAAGTGTTTCTCGCCTGTCACTGCTTAGGGCTACATCAAGAGGAAACAAAACATAGAGATAAAACGTGAAACTACTTTATTGTGTCAAGTTTCAAGAAGCTAGCACAAACCGTGTTGGATTTAGAGTTCCAAATACAACTATCAATATAGGAGAAAACAGAGTGAAACCTAAAAATTCAAACTGTTAGTGGAAACGAACGCTTCAACATAGAAGAACGAAATTTGGGGAACCAAGTCGCCTTAGTTTACTGATCATTACCTGAAAGTATCATCCAGTTTGGGTGAAAAAATATTTGCTGAGATTTCTGGAGATTCGTAATTTTGGGAAGCTTGGCAACCCCTTTCCATGTAAGTGTTTCTCGCCAGTCACTGCTTAGGGCTACATCAAGAGGAAACAAAACATAGAGATAGAACGTGAAACTACTTTATTGTGTCAAGTTTCAAGAAGCTAGCACAAACCGTGTTGGATTTAGAGTTCCAAATACATCTATCAATACAAGAGAAAACAGAGTGAAACCTAAAAATTCAAACTGTTACTGGAAACGAACGCTTCAACATAGAAGAACGAAATTTGGGGAACCAAGTCGCCTTAGGGTACTGATCATTACCTGATAGTATCATCCAGTTTGGGTGAAAAAATATTTGCTGAGATTTCTGGAGATTCGTAATTTTTGGAAGCTTGGCAACCCCTTTCCATGAAAGTGTTTCTCGCCAGTCACTGCTTAGGGCTACATCAAGAGGAAACAAAACATGGAGACAGAACGTGAAACTACTTTATTGTGTCAAGTTTCAAGAAGCTAGCACAAACCGTGTTGGATTTAGAGTTCCAAATACATCTATCAATATAGGAGAAAACAGAGTGAAACCTAAAAATTCAAACTGTTACTGGAAACGAACGCTTCAACATAGAAGAACGAAATTTGGGGAACCAAGTCGCCTCAGTGTACTGATCATTACCTGAAAGTATCATCCATTTTGGGTGAAAAAATATTTGCTGTGATTTCTGGAGATTCGTAATTTTGGGAAGCTTGGCAACCCCTTTCCATGAAAGTGTTTCTCGCCAGTCACTGCTTAGGGCTACATCAAGAGGAAACAAAACATAGAGATAGAACTTGAAACTACTTTATTGTGTCAAGTTTCAAGAAGCTAGCACAAACCGTGTTGGATTTAGAGTTCCAAATACATCTATCAATACAGGAGAAAACAGAGTGAAACCTAAAAATTCAAACTGTTACTGGAAACGAACGCTTCAACATAGAAGAACGAAATTTGGGGAACCCAGTCGCCTTAGTGTACTGATCATTACCTGAAAGTATCATCCAGTTTGGGTGAAAATATATTTGCTGAGATTTCTGGAGATTCGTAATTTTGGGAAGCTTGGCAACCCCTTTACATGAAAGTGTTTCTCGCCAGTCACTGCTTAGGGCTACATCAAGAGGAAACAAAACATAGAGATAGAACGTGAAACTACTTTATTGTGTCAAGTTTCAAGAAGCTAGCACAAACCGTGTTGGATTTAGAGTTCCAAATACAACTATCAATATAGGAGAAAACAGAGTGAAACCTAAAAATTCAAACTGTTAGTGGAAACGAACGCTTCAACATAGAAGAACGAAATTTGGGGAACCAAGTCGCCTTAGTTTACTGATCATTACCTGAAAGTATCATCCAGTTTGGGTGAAAAAATATTTGCTGAGATTTCTGGAGATTCGTAATTTTGGGAAGCTTGGCAACCCCTTTCCATGTAAGTGTTTCTCGCCAGTCACTGATTAGGGCTACATCAAGAGGAAACAAAACATAGAGATAGAACGTGAAACTACTTTATTGTGTCAAGTTTCAAGAAGCTAGCACAAACCGTGTTGGATTTAGAGTTCCAAATACATCTATCAATACAAGAGAAAACAGAGTGAAACCTAAAAATTCAAACTGTTAGTGGAAACGAACGCTTCAACATAGAAGAACGAAATTTGGGGAACCAAGTCGCCTTAGTGTACTTATCATTACCTGAAAGTATCATCCAGTTTGGGTGAAAAAATATTTGCTGAGATTTCTGGAGATTCGTAATTTTGGGAAGCTTGGCAACCCCTTTACATGAAAGTGTTTCTCGCCAGTCACTGCTTAGGGCTACATCAAGAGGAAACAAAACATAGAGATAGAACGAGAAACTACTTTTTTGTGTCAAGTTTCTAGAAGCTAGCACAAACCGTGTTGGATTTAGAGTTCCAAATACATCTATCAATATAGGAGAAAACAGAGTGAAACCTAAAAATTCAAACTGTTACTGGAAACGAACGCTTCAACATAGAAGAACGAAATTTGGGGAACCAAGTCGCCTTAGTGTACTGATCATTACCTGAAAGTATCATCCATTTTGGGTGAAAAAATATTTGCTGTGATTTCTGGAGATTCGTAATTTTGGGAAGCTTGGCAACCCCTTTCCATGAAAGTGTTTCTCGCCAGTCACTGCTTAGGGCTACATCAAGAGGAAACAAAACATGGAGATAGAACGTGAAACTACTTTATTGTGTCAAGTTTCAAGAAGCTAGCACAAACCGTGCTGGATTTAGAGTTCCAAATACATCTATCAATATAGGAGAGAACAGAGTGAAACCTAAAAATTCAAACTGTTACTGGAAACGAACGCTTCAACATAGAAGAACGAAATTTGGGGAACCAAGTCGCCTCAGTGTACTGATCATTACCTGAAAGTATCATCCAGTTAGGGTGAATAAATATTTGCTGATATTTCGGGAGATTCGTAATTTTTGGAAGCTTGGCAACCCCTTTCCATGAAAGTGTTTCTCGACAGTCACTGCTTAGGGCTACATAAAGAGGAAACAAAACATAGAGATAGAACGTGAAAGTACTTTATTGTGTCAAGTTTCAAGAAGCTAGCACAAACCGTGTTGGATTTAGAGTTCCAAATACATCTATCAATATAGGAGAAAACAGAGTGAAACCTAAAAATTCAAACTGTTACTGGAAACGAACGCTTCAACATAGAAGAACGAAATTTGGGGAACCAAGTCGCCTTAGTGTACTGATCATTACCTGAAAGTATCATCCAGTTTGGGTGAAAAAATATTTGCTGAGATTTCTGGAGATTCGTAATTTTTGGAAGCTTGGCAACCCCATTCCATGAAAGTGTTTCTCGCCTGTCACTGCTTAGGGCTACATCAAGAGGAAACAAAACATAGAGATAAAACGTGAAACTACTTTATTGTGTCAAGTTTCAAGAAGCTAGCACAAACCGTGTTGGATTTAGAGTTCCAAATACAACTATCAATATAGGAGAAAACAGAGTGAAACCTAAAAATTCAAACTGTTACTGGAAACGAACGCTTCAACATAGAAGAACGAAATTTGGGGAACCAAGTCGCCTTAGTTTACTGATCATTACCTGAAAGTATCATCCAGTTTGGGTGAAAAAATATTTGCTGAGATTTCTGGAGATTCGTAATTTTGGGAAGCTTGGCAACCCCTTTCCATGTAAGTGTTTCTCGCCAGTCACTGCTTAGGGCTACATCAAGAGGAAACAAAACATAGAGATAGAACGTGAAACTACTTTATTGTGTCAAGTTTCAAGAAGCTAGCACAAACCGTGTTGGATTTAGAGTTCCAAATACATCTATCAATACAAGAGAAAACAGAGTGAAACCTAAAAATTCAAACTGTTACTGGAAACGAACGCTTCAACATAGAAGAACGAAATTTGGGGAACCAAGTCGCCTTAGGGTACTGATCATTACCTGAAAGTATCATCCAGTTTGGGTGAAAAAATATTTGCTGAGATTTCTGGAGATTCGTAATTTTTGGAAGCTTGGCAACCCCTTTCCATGAAAGTGTTTCTCGCCAGTCACTGCTTAGGGCTACATCAAGAGGAAACAAAACATGGAGACAGAACGTGAAACTACTTTATTGTGTCAAGTTTCAAGAAGCTAGCACAAACCGTGTTGGATTTAGAGTTCCAAATACATCTATCAATATAGGAGAAAACAGAGTGAAACCTAAAAATTCAAACTGTTACTGGAAACGAACGCTTCAACATAGAAGAACGAAATTTGGGGAACCAAGTCGCCTTAGTGTACTGATCATTACCTGAAAGTATCATCCATTTTGGGTGAAAAAATATTTGCTGTGATTTCTGGAGATTCGTAATTTTGGGAAGCTTGGCAACCCCTTTCCATGAAAGTGTTTCTCGCCAGTCACTGCTTAGGGCTACATAAAGAGGAAACAAAACATAGAGATAGAACGTGAAAGTACTTTATTGTGTCAAGTTTCAAGAAGCTAGCACAAACCGTGTTGGATTTAGAGTTCCAAATACATCTATCAATATAGGAGAAAACAGAGTGAAACCTAAAAATTCAAACTGTTACTGGAAACGAACGCTTCAACATAGAAGAACGAAATTTGGGGAACCAAGTCGCCTTAGTGTACTGATCATTACCTGAAAGTATCATCCAGTTTGGGTGAAAAAATATTTGCTGAGATTTCTGGAGATTCGTAATTTTTGGAAGCTTGGCAACCCCATTCCATGAAAGTGTTTCTCGCCTGTCACTGCTTAGGGCTACATCAAGAGGAAACAAAACATAGAGATAAAACGTGAAACTACTTTATTGTGTCAAGTTTCAAGAAGCTAGCACAAACCGTGTTGGATTTAGAGTTCCAAATACAACTATCAATATAGGAGAAAACAGAGTGAAACCTAAAAATTCAAACTGTTAGTGGAAACGAACGCTTCAACATAGAAGAACGAAATTTGGGGAACCAAGTCGCCTTAGTTTACTGATCATTACCTGAAAGTATCATCCAGTTTGGGTGAAAAAATATTTGCTGAGATTTCTGGAGATTCGTAATTTTGGGAAGCTTGGCAACCCCTTTCCATGTAAGTGTTTCTCGCCAGTCACTGCTTAGGGCTACATCAAGAGGAAACAAAACATAGAGATAGAACGTGAAACTACTTTATTGTGTCAAGTTTCAAGAAGCTAGCACAAACCGTGTTGGATTTAGAGTTCCAAATACATCTATCAATACAAGAGAAAACAGAGTGAAACCTAAAAATTCAAACTGTTACTGGAAACGAACGCTTCAACATAGAAGAACGAAATTTGGGGAACCAAGTCGCCTTAGGGTACTGATCATTACCTGAAAGTATCATCCAGTTTGGGTGAAAAAATATTTGCTGAGATTTCTGGAGATTCGTAATTTTTGGAAGCTTGGCAACCCCTTTCCATGAAAGTGTTTCTCGCCAGTCACTGCTTAGGGCTACATCAAGAGGAAACAAAACATGGAGACAGAACGTGAAACTACTTTATTGTGTCAAGTTTCAAGAAGCTAGCACAAACCGTGTTGGATTTAGAGTTCCAAATACATCTATCAATATAGGAGAAAACAGAGTGAAACCTAAAAATTCAAACTGTTACTGGAAACGAACGCTTCAACATAGAAGAACGAAATTTGGGGAACCAAGTCGCCTCAGTGTACTGATCATTACCTGAAAGTATCATCCATTTTGGGTGAAAAAATATTTGCTGTGATTTCTGGAGATTCGTAATTTTGGGAAGCTTGGCAACCCCTTTCCATGAAAGTGTTTCTCGCCAGTCACTGCTTAGGGCTACATCAAGAGGAAACAAAACATAGAGATAGAACTTGAAACTACTTTATTGTGTCAAGTTTCAAGAAGCTAGCACAAACCGTGTTGGATTTAGAGTTCCAAATACATCTATCAATACAGGAGAAAACAGAGTGAAACCTAAAAATTCAAACTGTTACTGGAAACGAACGCTTCAACATAGAAGAACGAAATTTGGGGAACCCAGTCGCCTTAGTGTACTGATCATTACCTGAAAGTATCATCCAGTTTGGGTGAAAATATATTTGCTGAGATTTCTGGAGATTCGTAATTTTGGGAAGCTTGGCAACCCCTTTACATGAAAGTGTTTCTCGCCAGTCACTGCTTAGGGCTACATCAAGAGGAAACAAAACATAGAGATAGAACGTGAAACTACTTTATTGTGTCAAGTTTCAAGAAGCTAGCACAAACCGTGTTGGATTTAGAGTTCCAAATACAACTATCAATATAGGAGAAAACAGAGTGAAACCTAAAAATTCAAACTGTTAGTGGAAACGAACGCTTCAACATAGAAGAACGAAATTTGGGGAACCAAGTCGCCTTAGTTTACTGATCATTACCTGAAAGTATCATCCAGTTTGGGTGAAAAAATATTTGCTGAGATTTCTGGAGATTCGTAATTTTGGGAAGCTTGGCAACCCCTTTCCATGTAAGTGTTTCTCGCCAGTCACTGATTAGGGCTACATCAAGAGGAAACAAAACATAGAGATAGAACGTGAAACTACTTTATTGTGTCAAGTTTCAAGAAGCTAGCACAAACCGTGTTGGATTTAGAGTTCCAAATACATCTATCAATACAAGAGAAAACAGAGTGAAACCTAAAAATTCAAACTGTTAGTGGAAACGAACGCTTCAACATAGAAGAACGAAATTTGGGGAACCAAGTCGCCTTAGTGTACTTATCATTACCTGAAAGTATCATCCAGTTTGGGTGAAAAAATATTTGCTGAGATTTCTGGAGATTCGTAATTTTGGGAAGCTTGGCAACCCCTTTACATGAAAGTGTTTCTCGCCAGTCACTGCTTAGGGCTACATCAAGAGGAAACAAAACATAGAGATAGAACGAGAAACTACTTTTTTGTGTCAAGTTTCTAGAAGCTAGCACAAACCGTGTTGGATTTAGAGTTCCAAATACATCTATCAATATAGGAGAAAACAGAGTGAAACCTAAAAATTCAAACTGTTACTGGAAACGAACGCTTCAACATAGAAGAACGAAATTTGGGGAACCAAGTCGCCTTAGTGTACTGATCATTACCTGAAAGTATCATCCATTTTGGGTGAAAAAATATTTGCTGTGATTTCTGGAGATTCGTAATTTTGGGAAGCTTGGCAACCCCTTTCCATGAAAGTGTTTCTCGCCAGTCACTGCTTAGGGCTACATCAAGAGGAAACAAAACATGGAGATAGAACGTGAAACTACTTTATTGTGTCAAGTTTCAAGAAGCTAGCACAAACCGTGCTGGATTTAGAGTTCCAAATACATCTATCAATATAGGAGAGAACAGAGTGAAACCTAAAAATTCAAACTGTTACTGGAAACGAACGCTTCAACATAGAAGAACGAAATTTGGGGAACCAAGTCGCCTCAGTGTACTGATCATTACCTGAAAGTATCATCCAGTTAGGGTGAATAAATATTTGCTGATATTTCGGGAGATTCGTAATTTTTGGAAGCTTGGCAACCCCTTTCCATGAAAGTGTTTCTCGACAGTCACTGCTTAGGGCTACATAAAGAGGAAACAAAACATAGAGATAGAACGTGAAAGTACTTTATTGTGTCAAGTTTCAAGAAGCTAGCACAAACCGTGTTGGATTTAGAGTTCCAAATACATCTATCAATATAGGAGAAAACAGAGTGAAACCTAAAAATTCAAACTGTTACTGGAAACGAACGCTTCAACATAGAAGAACGAAATTTGGGGAACCAAGTCGCCTTAGTGTACTGATCATTACCTGAAAGTATCATCCAGTTTGGGTGAAAAAATATTTGCTGAGATTTCTGGAGATTCGTAATTTTTGGAAGCTTGGCAACCCCATTCCATGAAAGTGTTTCTCGCCTGTCACTGCTTAGGGCTACATCAAGAGGAAACAAAACATAGAGATAAAACGTGAAACTACTTTATTGTGTCAAGTTTCAAGAAGCTAGCACAAACCGTGTTGGATTTAGAGTTCCAAATACAACTATCAATATAGGAGAAAACAGAGTGAAACCTAAAAATTCAAACTGTTACTGGAAACGAACGCTTCAACATAGAAGAACGAAATTTGGGGAACCAAGTCGCCTTAGTTTACTGATCATTACCTGAAAGTATCATCCAGTTTGGGTGAAAAAATATTTGCTGAGATTTCTGGAGATTCGTAATTTTGGGAAGCTTGGCAACCCCTTTCCATGTAAGTGTTTCTCGCCAGTCACTGCTTAGGGCTACATCAAGAGGAAACAAAACATAGAGATAGAACGTGAAACTACTTTATTGTGTCAAGTTTCAAGAAGCTAGCACAAACCGTGTTGGATTTAGAGTTCCAAATACATCTATCAATACAAGAGAAAACAGAGTGAAACCTAAAAATTCAAACTGTTACTGGAAACGAACGCTTCAACATAGAAGAACGAAATTTGGGGAACCAAGTCGCCTTAGGGTACTGATCATTACCTGAAAGTATCATCCAGTTTGGGTGAAAAAATATTTGCTGAGATTTCTGGAGATTCGTAATTTTTGGAAGCTTGGCAACCCCTTTCCATGAAAGTGTTTCTCGCCAGTCACTGCTTAGGGCTACATCAAGAGGAAACAAAACATAGAGATAGAACGTGAAACTACTTTATTGTGTCAAGTTTCAAGAAGCTAGCACAAACCGTGTTGGATTTAGAGTTCCAAATACATCTATCAATATAGGAGAAAACAGAGTGAAACCTAAAAATTCAAACTGTTACTGGAAACGAACGCTTCAACATAGAAGAACGAAATTTGGGGAACCAAGTCGCCTTAGTGTACTGATCATTACCTGAAAGTATCATCCATTTTGGGTGAAAAAATATTTGCTGTGATTTCTGGAGATTCGTAATTTTGGGAAGCTTGGCAACCCCTTTCCATGAAAGTGTTTCTCGCCAGTCACTGCTTAGGGCTACATCAAGAGGAAACAAAACATGGAGATAGAACGTGAAACTACTTTATTGTGTCAAGTTTCAAGAAGCAGGCACAAACCGTGTTGGATTTAGAGTTCCAAATACATCTATCAATATAGGAGAGAACAGAGTGAAACCTAAAAATTCAAACTGTTACTGGAAACGAACGCTTCAACATAGAAGAACGAAATTTGGGGAACCAAGTCGCCTCAGTGTACTGATCATTACCTGAAAGTATCATCCAGTTAGGGTGAATAAATATTTGCTGATATTTCGGGAGATTCGTAATTTTTGGAAGCTTGGCAACCCCTTTCCATGAAAGTGTTTCTCGACAGTCACTGCTTAGGGCTACATAAAGAGGAAACAAAACATAGAGATAGAACGTGAAAGTACTTTATTGTGTCAAGTTTCAAGAAGCTAGCACAAACCGTGTTGGATTTAGAGTTCCAAATACATCTATCAATATAGGAGAAAACAGAGTGAAACCTAAAAATTCAAACTGTTACTGGAAACGAACGCTTCAACATAGAAGAACGAAATTTGGGGAACCAAGTCGCCTTAGTGTACTTATCATTACCTGAAAGTATCATCCAGTTTGGGTGAAAAAATATTTGCTGAGATTTCTGGAGATTCGTAATTTTTGGAAGCTTGGCAACCCCATTCCATGAAAGTGTTTCTCGCCTGTCACTGCTTAGGGCTACATCAAGAGGAAACAAAACATAGAGATAAAACGTGAAACTACTTTATTGTGTCAAGTTTCAAGAAGCTAGCACAAACCGTGTTGGATTTAGAGTTCCAAATACATCTATCAATACAAGAGAAAACAGAGTGAAACCTAAAAATTCAAACTGTTACTGGAAACGAACGCTTCAACATAGAAGAACGAAATTTGGGGAACCCAGTCGCCTTAGTGTACTGATCATTACTTGAAAGTATCATCCAGTTTGGGTGAAAAAATATTTGCTGAGATTTCTGGAGATTCGTAATTTTGGGAAGCTTGGCAACCCCTTTACATGAAAGTGTTTCTCGCCAGTCACTGCTTAGGGCTACATCAAGAGGAAACAAAACATAGAGATAGAACGAGAAACTACTTTTTTGTGTCAAGTTTCTAGAAGCTAGCACAAACCGTGTTGGATTTAGAGTTCCAAATACATCTATCAATATAGGAGAAAACAGAGTGAAACCTAAAAATTCAAACTGTTACTGGAAACGAACGCTTCAACATAGAAGAACGAAATTTGGGGAACCAAGTCGCCTTAGTGTACTGATCATTACCTGAAAGTATCATCCATTTTGGGTGAAAAAATATTTGCTGTGATTTCTGGAGATTCGTAATTTTGGGAAGCTTGGCAACCCCTTTCCATGAAAGTGTTTCTCGCCAGTCACTGCTTAGGGCTACATAAAGAGGAAACAAAACATAGAGATAGAACGTGAAAGTACTTTATTGTGTCAAGTTTCAAGAAGCTAGCACAAACCGTGTTGGTTTTAGAGTTCCAAATACATCTATCAATATAGGAGAAAACAGAGTGAAACCTAAAAATTCAAACTGTTACTGGAAACGAACGCTTCAACATAGAAGAACGAAATTTGGGGAACCAAGTCGCCTTAGTGTACTGATCATTACCTGAAAGTATCATCCAGTTTGGGTGAAAAAATATTTGCTGAGATTTCTGGAGATTCGTAATTTTTGGAAGCTTGGCAACCCCATTCCATGAAAGTGTTTCTCGCCTGTCACTGCTTAGGGCTACATCAAGAGGAAACAAAACATAGAGATAAAACGTGAAACTACTTTATTGTGTCAAGTTTCAAGAAGCTAGCACAAACCGTGTTGGATTTAGAGTTCCAAATACAACTATCAATATAGGAGAAAACAGAGTGAAACCTAAAAATTCAAACTGTTAGTGGAAACGAACGCTTCAACATAGAAGAACGAAATTTGGGGAACCAAGTCGCCTTAGTTTACTGATCATTACCTGAAAGTATCATCCAGTTTGGGTGAAAAAATATTTGCTGAGATTTCTGGAGATTCGTAATTTTGGGAAGCTTGGCAACCCCTTTCCATGTAAGTGTTTCTCGCCAGTCACTGCTTAGGGCTACATCAAGAGGAAACAAAACATAGAGATAGAACGTGAAACTACTTTATTGTGTCAAGTTTCAAGAAGCTAGCACAAACCGTGTTGGATTTAGAGTTCCAAATACATCTATCAATACAAGAGAAAACAGAGTGAAACCTAAAAATTCAAACTGTTACTGGAAACGAACGCTTCAACATAGAAGAACGAAATTTGGGGAACCAAGTCGCCTTAGGGTACTGATCATTACCTGAAAGTATCATCCAGTTTGGGTGAAAAAATATTTGCTGAGATTTCTGGAGATTCGTAATTTTTGGAAGCTTGGCAACCCCTTTCCATGAAAGTGTTTCTCGCCAGTCACTGCTTAGGGCTACATCAAGAGGAAACAAAACATGGAGACAGAACGTGAAACTACTTTATTGTGTCAAGTTTCAAGAAGCTAGCACAAACCGTGTTGGATTTAGAGTTCCAAATACATCTATCAATATAGGAGAAAACAGAGTGAAACCTAAAAATTCAAACTGTTACTGGAAACGAACGCTTCAACATAGAAGAACGAAATTTGGGGAACCAAGTCGCCTCAGTGTACTGATCATTACCTGAAAGTATCATCCATTTTGGGTGAAAAAATATTTGCTGTGATTTCTGGAGATTCGTAATTTTGGGAAGCTTGGCAACCCCTTTCCATGAAAGTGTTTCTCGCCAGTCACTGCTTAGGGCTACATCAAGAGGAAACAAAACATAGAGATAGAACTTGAAACTACTTTATTGTGTCAAGTTTCAAGAAGCTAGCACAAACCGTGTTGGATTTAGAGTTCCAAATACATCTATCAATACAGGAGAAAACAGAGTGAAACCTAAAAATTCAAACTGTTACTGGAAACGAACGCTTCAACATAGAAGAACGAAATTTGGGGAACCCAGTCGCCTTAGTGTACTGATCATTACCTGAAAGTATCATCCAGTTTGGGTGAAAATATATTTGCTGAGATTTCTGGAGATTCGTAATTTTGGGAAGCTTGGCAACCCCTTTACATGAAAGTGTTTCTCGCCAGTCACTGCTTAGGGCTACATCAAGAGGAAACAAAACATAGAGATAGAACGTGAAACTACTTTATTGTGTCAAGTTTCAAGAAGCTAGCACAAACCGTGTTGGATTTAGAGTTCCAAATACAACTATCAATATAGGAGAAAACAGAGTGAAACCTAAAAATTCAAACTGTTAGTGGAAACGAACGCTTCAACATAGAAGAACGAAATTTGGGGAACCAAGTCGCCTTAGTTTACTGATCATTACCTGAAAGTATCATCCAGTTTGGGTGAAAAAATATTTGCTGAGATTTCTGGAGATTCGTAATTTTGGGAAGCTTGGCAACCCCTTTCCATGTAAGTGTTTCTCGCCAGTCACTGATTAGGGCTACATCAAGAGGAAACAAAACATAGAGATAGAACGTGAAACTACTTTATTGTGTCAAGTTTCAAGAAGCTAGCACAAACCGTGTTGGATTTAGAGTTCCAAATACATCTATCAATACAAGAGAAAACAGAGTGAAACCTAAAAATTCAAACTGTTAGTGGAAACGAACGCTTCAACATAGAAGAACGAAATTTGGGGAACCAAGTCGCCTTAGTGTACTTATCATTACCTGAAAGTATCATCCAGTTTGGGTGAAAAAATATTTGCTGAGATTTCTGGAGATTCGTAATTTTGGGAAGCTTGGCAACCCCTTTACATGAAAGTGTTTCTCGCCAGTCACTGCTTAGGGCTACATCAAGAGGAAACAAAACATAGAGATAGAACGAGAAACTACTTTTTTGTGTCAAGTTTCTAGAAGCTAGCACAAACCGTGTTGGATTTAGAGTTCCAAATACATCTATCAATATAGGAGAAAACAGAGTGAAACCTAAAAATTCAAACTGTTACTGGAAACGAACGCTTCAACATAGAAGAACGAAATTTGGGGAACCAAGTCGCCTTAGTGTACTGATCATTACCTGAAAGTGTCATCCATTTTGGGTGAAAAAATATTTGCTGTGATTTCTGGAGATTCGTAATTTTGGGAAGCTTGGCAACCCCTTTCCATGAAAGTGTTTCTCGCCAGTCACTGCTTAGGGCTACATCAAGAGGAAACAAAACATGGAGATAGAACGTGAAACTACTTTATTGTGTCAAGTTTCAAGAAGCTAGCACAAACCGTGCTGGATTTAGAGTTCCAAATACATCTATCAATATAGGAGAGAACAGAGTGAAACCTAAAAATTCAAACTGTTACTGGAAACGAACGCTTCAACATAGAAGAACGAAATTTGGGGAACCAAGTCGCCTCAGTGTACTGATCATTACCTGAAAGTATCATCCAGTTAGGGTGAATAAATATTTGCTGATATTTCGGGAGATTCGTAATTTTTGGAAGCTTGGCAACCCCTTTCCATGAAAGTGTTTCTCGACAGTCACTGCTTAGGGCGACATAAAGAGGAAACAAAACATAGAGATAGAACGTGAAAGTACTTTATTGTGTCAAGTTTCAAGAAGCTAGCACAAACCGTGTTGGATTTAGAGTTCCAAATACATCTATCAATATAGGAGAAAACAGAGTGAAACCTAAAAATTCAAACTGTTACTGGAAACGAACGCTTCAACATAGAAGAACGAAATTTGGGGAACCAAGTCGCCTTAGTGTACTGATCATTACCTGAAAGTATCATCCAGTTTGGGTGAAAAAATATTTGCTGAGATTTCTGGAGATTCGTAATTTTTGGAAGCTTGGCAACCCCATTCCATGAAAGTGTTTCTCGCCTGTCACTGCTTAGGGCTACATCAAGAGGAAACAAAACATAGAGATAGAACGTGAAACTACTTTATTGTGTCAAGTTTCAAGAAGCTAGCACAAACCGTGTTGGATTTAGAGTTCCAAATACATCTATCAATATAGGAGAAAACAGAGTGAAACCTAAAAATTCAAACTGTTAGTGGAAACGAACGCTTCAACATAGAAGAACGAAATTTGGGGAACCAAGTCGCCTTAGGGTACTGATCATTACCTGAAAGTATCATCCAGTTTGGGTGAAAAAATATTTGCTGAGATTTCTGGAGATTCGTAATTTTTGGAAGCTTGGCAACCCCTTTCCATGAAAGTGTTTCTCGCCAGTCACTGCTTAGGGCTACATCAAGAGGAAACAAAACATGGAGACAGAACGTGAAACTACTTTATTGTGTCAAGTTTCAAGAAGCTAGCACAAACCGTGTTGGATTTAGAGTTCCAAATACATCTATCAATATAGGAGAAAACAGAGTGAAACCTAAAAATTCAAACTGTTACTGGAAACGAACGCTTCAACATAGAAGAACGAAATTTGGGGAACCAAGTCGCCTTAGTGTACTGATCATTACCTGAAAGTATCATCCATTTTGGGTGAAAAAATATTTGCTGTGATTTCTGGAGATTCGTAATTTTGGGAAGCTTGGCAACCCCTTTCCATGAAAGTGTTTCTCGCCAGTCACTGCTTAGGGCTACATAAAGAGGAAACAAAACATAGAGATAGAACGTGAAAGTACTTTATTGTGTCAAGTTTCAAGAAGCTAGCACAAACCGTGTTGGATTTAGAGTTCCAAATACATCTATCAATATAGGAGAAAACAGAGTGAAACCTAAAAATTCAAACTGTTACTGGAAACGAACGCTTCAACATAGAAGAACGAAATTTGGGGAACCAAGTCGCCTTAGTGTACTGATCATTACCTGAAAGTATCATCCAGTTTGGGTGAAAAAATATTTGCTGAGATTTCTGGAGATTCGTAATTTTTGGAAGCTTGGCAACCCCATTCCATGAAAGTGTTTCTCGCCTGTCACTGCTTAGGGCTACATCAAGAGGAAACAAAACATAGAGATAAAACGTGAAACTACTTTATTGTGTCAAGTTTCAAGAAGCTAGCACAAACCGTGTTGGATTTAGAGTTCCAAATACAACTATCAATATAGGAGAAAACAGAGTGAAACCTAAAAATTCAAACTGTTAGTGGAAACGAACGCTTCAACATAGAAGAACGAAATTTGGGGAACCAAGTCGCCTTAGTTTACTGATCATTACCTGAAAGTATCATCCAGTTTGGGTGAAAAAATATTTGCTGAGATTTCTGGAGATTCGTAATTTTGGGAAGCTTGGCAACCCCTTTCCATGTAAGTGTTTCTCGCCAGTCACTGCTTAGGGCTACATCAAGAGGAAACAAAACATAGAGATAGAACGTGAAACTACTTTATTGTGTCAAGTTTCAAGAAGCTAGCACAAACCGTGTTGGATTTAGAGTTCCAAATACATCTATCAATACAAGAGAAAACAGAGTGAAACCTAAAAATTCAAACTGTTACTGGAAACGAACGCTTCAACATAGAAGAACGAAATTTGGGGAACCAAGTCGCCTTAGGGTACTGATCATTACCTGAAAGTATCATCCAGTTTGGGTGAAAAAATATTTGCTGAGATTTCTGGAGATTCGTAATTTTTGGAAGCTTGGCAACCCCTTTCCATGAAAGTGTTTCTCGCCAGTCACTGCTTAGGGCTACATCAAGAGGAAACAAAACATGGAGACAGAACGTGAAACTACTTTATTGTGTCAAGTTTCAAGAAGCTAGCACAAACCGTGTTGGATTTAGAGTTCCAAATACATCTATCAATATAGGAGAAAACAGAGTGAAACCTAAAAATTCAAACTGTTACTGGAAACGAACGCTTCAACATAGAAGAACGAAATTTGGGGAACCAAGTCGCCTCAGTGTACTGATCATTACCTGAAAGTATCATCCATTTTGGGTGAAAAAATATTTGCTGTGATTTCTGGAGATTCGTAATTTTGGGAAGCTTGGCAACCCCTTTCCATGAAAGTGTTTCTCGCCAGTCACTGCTTAGGGCTACATCAAGAGGAAACAAAACATAGAGATAGAACTTGAAACTACTTTATTGTGTCAAGTTTCAAGAAGCTAGCACAAACCGTGTTGGATTTAGAGTTCCAAATACATCTATCAATACAGGAGAAAACAGAGTGAAACCTAAAAATTCAAACTGTTACTGGAAACGAACGCTTCAACATAGAAGAACGAAATTTGGGGAACCCAGTCGCCTTAGTGTACTGATCATTACCTGAAAGTATCATCCAGTTTGGGTGAAAATATATTTGCTGAGATTTCTGGAGATTCGTAATTTTGGGAAGCTTGGCAACCCCTTTACATGAAAGTGTTTCTCGCCAGTCACTGCTTAGGGCTACATCAAGAGGAAACAAAACATAGAGATAGAACGTGAAACTACTTTATTGTGTCAAGTTTCAAGAAGCTAGCACAAACCGTGTTGGATTTAGAGTTCCAAATACAACTATCAATATAGGAGAAAACAGAGTGAAACCTAAAAATTCAAACTGTTAGTGGAAACGAACGCTTCAACATAGAAGAACGAAATTTGGGGAACCAAGTCGCCTTAGTTTACTGATCATTACCTGAAAGTATCATCCAGTTTGGGTGAAAAAATATTTGCTGAGATTTCTGGAGATTCGTAATTTTGGGAAGCTTGGCAACCCCTTTCCATGTAAGTGTTTCTCGCCAGTCACTGATTAGGGCTACATCAAGAGGAAACAAAACATAGAGATAGAACGTGAAACTACTTTATTGTGTCAAGTTTCAAGAAGCTAGCACAAACCGTGTTGGATTTAGAGTTCCAAATACATCTATCAATACAAGAGAAAACAGAGTGAAACCTAAAAATTCAAACTGTTAGTGGAAACGAACGCTTCAACATAGAAGAACGAAATTTGGGGAACCAAGTCGCCTTAGTGTACTTATCATTACCTGAAAGTATCATCCAGTTTGGGTGAAAAAATATTTGCTGAGATTTCTGGAGATTCGTAATTTTGGGAAGCTTGGCAACCCCTTTACATGAAAGTGTTTCTCGCCAGTCACTGCTTAGGGCTACATCAAGAGGAAACAAAACATAGAGATAGAACGAGAAACTACTGTTTTTGTGTCAAGTTTCTAGAAGCTAGCACAAACCGTGTTGGATTTAGAGTTCCAAATACATCTATCAATATAGGAGAAAACAGAGTGAAACCTAAAAATTCAAACTGTTACTGGAAACGAACGCTTCAACATAGAAGAACGAAATTTGGGGAACCAAGTCGCCTTAGTGTACTGATCATTACCTGAAAGTATCATCCATTTTGGGTGAAAAAATATTTGCTGTGATTTCTGGAGATTCGTAATTTTGGGAAGCTTGGCAACCCCTTTCCATGAAAGTGTTTCTCGCCAGTCACTGCTTAGGGCTACATCAAGAGGAAACAAAACATGGAGATAGAACGTGAAACTACTTTATTGTGTCAAGTTTCAAGAAGCTAGCACAAACCGTGCTGGATTTAGAGTTCCAAATACATCTATCAATATAGGAGAGAACAGAGTGAAACCTAAAAATTCAAACTGTTACTGGAAACGAACGCTTCAACATAGAAGAACGAAATTTGGGGAACCAAGTCGCCTCAGTGTACTGATCATTACCTGAAAGTATCATCCAGTTAGGGTGAATAAATATTTGCTGATATTTCGGGAGATTCGTAATTTTTGGAAGCTTGGCAACCCCTTTCCATGAAAGTGTTTCTCGACAGTCACTGCTTAGGGCTACATAAAGAGGAAACAAAACATAGAGATAGAACGTGAAAGTACTTTATTGTGTCAAGTTTCAAGAAGCTAGCACAAACCGTGTTGGATTTAGAGTTCCAAATACATCTATCAATATAGGAGAAAACAGAGTGAAACCTAAAAATTCAAACTGTTACTGGAAACGAACGCTTCAACATAGAAGAACGAAATTTGGGGAACCAAGTCGCCTTAGTGTACTGATCATTACCTGAAAGTATCATCCAGTTTGGGTGAAAAAATATTTGCTGAGATTTCTGGAGATTCGTAATTTTTGGAAGCTTGGCAACCCCATTCCATGAAAGTGTTTCTCGCCTGTCACTGCTTAGGGCTACATCAAGAGGAAACAAAACATAGAGATAAAACGTGAAACTACTTTATTGTGTCAAGTTTCAAGAAGCTAGCACAAACCGTGTTGGATTTAGAGTTCCAAATACAACTATCAATATAGGAGAAAACAGAGTGAAACCTAAAAATTCAAACTGTTACTGGAAACGAACGCTTCAACATAGAAGAACGAAATTTGGGGAACCAAGTCGCCTTAGTTTACTGATCATTACCTGAAAGTATCATCCAGTTTGGGTGAAAAAATATTTGCTGAGATTTCTGGAGATTCGTAATTTTGGGAAGCTTGGCAACCCCTTTCCATGTAAGTGTTTCTCGCCAGTCACTGCTTAGGGCTACATCAAGAGGAAACAAAACATAGAGATAGAACGTGAAACTACTTTATTGTGTCAAGTTTCAAGAAGCTAGCACAAACCGTGTTGGATTTAGAGTTCCAAATACATCTATCAATACAAGAGAAAACAGAGTGAAACCTAAAAATTCAAACTGTTACTGGAAACGAACGCTTCAACATAGAAGAACGAAATTTGGGGAACCAAGTCGCCTTAGGGTACTGATCATTACCTGAAAGTATCATCCAGTTTGGGTGAAAAAATATTTGCTGAGATTTCTGGAGATTCGTAATTTTTGGAAGCTTGGCAACCCCTTTCCATGAAAGTGTTTCTCGCCAGTCACTGCTTAGGGCTACATCAAGAGGAAACAAAACATGGAGACAGAACGTGAAACTACTTTATTGTGTCAAGTTTCAAGAAGCTAGCACAAACCGTGTTGGATTTAGAGTTCCAAATACATCTATCAATATAGGAGAGAACAGAGTGAAACCTAAAAATTCAAACTGTTACTGGAAACGAACGCTTCAACATAGAAGAACGAAATTTGGGGAACCAAGTCGCCTCAGTGTACTGATCATTACCTGAAAGTATCATCCAGTTAGGGTGAATAAATATTTGCTGATATTTCGGGAGATTCGTAATTTTTGGAAGCTTGGCAACCCCTTTCCATGAAAGTGTTTCTCGACAGTCACTGCTTAGGGCTACATAAAGAGGAAACAAAACATAGAGATAGAACGTGAAAGTACTTTATTGTGTCAAGTTTCAAGAAGCTAGCACAAACCGTGTTGGATTTAGAGTTCCAAATACATCTATCAATATAGGAGAAAACAGAGTGAAACCTAAAAATTCAAACTGTTACTGGAAACGAACGCTTCAACATAGAAGAACGAAATTTGGGGAACCAAGTCGCCTTAGTGTACTGATCATTACCTGAAAGTATCATCCAGTTTGGGTGAAAAAATATTTGCTGAGATTTCTGGAGATTCGTAATTTTTGGAAGCTTGGCAACCCCATTCCATGAAAGTGTTTCTCGCCTGTCACTGCTTAGGGCTACATCAAGAGGAAACAAAACATAGAGATAAAACGTGAAACTACTTTATTGTGTCAAGTTTCAAGAAGCTAGCACAAACCGTGTTGGATTTAGAGTTCCAAATACAACTATCAATATAGGAGAAAACAGAGTGAAACCTAAAAATTCAAACTGTTAGTGGAAACGAACGCTTCAACATAGAAGAACGAAATTTGGGGAACCAAGTCGCCTTAGTTTACTGATCATTACCTGAAAGTATCATCCAGTTTGGGTGAAAAAATATTTGCTGAGATTTCTGGAGATTCGTAATTTTGGGAAGCTTGGCAACCCCTTTCCATGTAAGTGTTTCTCGCCAGTCACTGCTTAGGGCTACATCAAGAGGAAACAAAACATAGAGATAGAACGTGAAACTACTTTATTGTGTCAAGTTTCAAGAAGCTAGCACAAACCGTGTTGGATTTAGAGTTCCAAATACATCTATCAATACAAGAGAAAACAGAGTGAAACCTAAAAATTCAAACTGTTACTGGAAACGAACGCTTCAACATAGAAGAACGAAATTTGGGGAACCAAGTCGCCTTAGGGTACTGATCATTACCTGAAAGTATCATCCAGTTTGGGTGAAAAAATATTTGCTGAGATTTCTGGAGATTCGTAATTTGTGGAAGCTTGGCAACCCCTTTCCATGAAAGTGTTTCTCGCCAGTCACTGCTTAGGGCTACATCAAGAGGAAACAAAACATGGAGACAGAACGTGAAACTACTTTATTGTGTCAAGTTTCAAGAAGCTAGCACAAACCGTGTTGGATTTAGAGTTCCAAATACATCTATCAATATAGGAGAAAACAGAGTGAAACCTAAAAATTCAAACTGTTACTGGAAACGAACGCTTCAACATAGAAGAACGAAATTTGGGGAACCAAGTCGCCTCAGTGTACTGATCAATACCTGAAAGTATCATCCATTTTGGGTGAAAAAATATTTGCTGTGATTTCTGGAGATTCGTAATTTTGGGAAGCTTGGCAACCCCTTTCCATGAAAGTGTTTCTCGCCAGTCACTGCTTAGGGCTACATCAAGAGGAAACAAAACATAGAGATAGAACGTGAAACTACTTTATTGTGTCAAGTTTCAAGAAGCTAGCACAAACCGTGTTGGATTTAGAGTTCCAAATACATCTATCAATACAGGAGAAAACAGAGTGAAACCTAAAAATTCAAACTGTTACTGGAAACGAACGCTTCAACATAGAAGAACGAAATTTGGGGAACCCAGTCGCCTTAGTGTACTGATCATTACCTGAAAGTATCATCCAGTTTGGGTGAAAATATATTTGCTGAGATTTCTGGAGATTCGTAATTTTGGGAAGCTTGGCAACCCCTTTACATGAAAGTGTTTCTCGCCAGTCACTGCTTAGGGCTACATCAAGAGGAAACAAAACATAGAGATAGAACGTGAAACTACTTTATTGTGTCAAGTTTCAAGAAGCTAGCACAAACCGTGTTGGATTTAGAGTTCCAAATACAACTATCAATATAGGAGAAAACAGAGTGAAACCTAAAAATTCAAACTGTTAGTGGAAACGAATGCTTCAACATAGAAGAACGAAATTTGGGGAACCAAGTCGCCTTAGTTTACTGATCATTACCTGAAAGTATCATCCAGTTTGGGTGAAAAAATATTTGCTGAGATTTCTGGAGATTCGTAATTTTGGGAAGCTTGGCAACCCCTTTCCATGTAAGTGTTTCTCGCCAGTCACTGATTAGGGCTACATCAAGAGGAAACAAAACATAGAGATAGAACGTGAAACTACTTTATTGTGTCAAGTTTCAAGAAGCTAGCACAAACCGTGTTGGATTTAGAGTTCCAAATACATCTATCAATACAAGAGAAAACAGAGTGAAACCTAAAAATTCAAACTGTTAGTGGAAACGAACGCTTCAACATAGAAGAACGAAATTTGGGGAACCAAGTCGCCTTAGTGTACTTATCATTACCTGAAAGTATCATCCAGTTTGGGTGAAAAAATATTTGCTGAGATTTCTGGAGATTCGTAATTTTGGGAAGCTTGGCAACCCCTTTACATGAAAGTGTTTCTCGCCAGTCACTGCTTAGGGCTACATCAAGAGGAAACAAAACATAGAGATAGAACGAGAAACTACTTTTTTGTGTCAAGTTTCTAGAAGCTAGCACAAACCGTGTTGGATTTAGAGTTCCAAATACATCTATCAATATAGGAGAAAACAGAGTGAAACCTAAAAATTCAAACTGTTACTGGAAACGAACGCTTCAACATAGAAGAACGAAATTTGGGGAACCAAGTCGCCTTAGTGTACTGATCATTACCTGAAAGTATCATCCATTTTGGGTGAAAAAATATTTGCTGTGATTTCTGGAGATTCGTAATTTTGGGAAGCTTGGCAACCCCTTTCCATGAAAGTGTTTCTCGCCAGTCACTGCTTAGGGCTACATCAAGAGGAAACAAAACATGGAGATAGAACGTGAAACTACTTTATTGTGTCAAGTTTCAAGAAGCTAGCACAAACCGTGCTGGATTTAGAGTTCCAAATACATCTATCAATATAGGAGAGAACAGAGTGAAACCTAAAAATTCAAACTGTTACTGGAAACGAACGCTTCAACATAGAAGAACGAAATTTGGGGAACCAAGTCGCCTCAGTGTACTGATCATTACCTGAAAGTATCATCCAGTTAGGGTGAATAAATATTTGCTGATATTTCGGGAGATTCGTAATTTTTGGAAGCTTGGCAACCCCTTTCCATGAAAGTGTTTCTCGACAGTCACTGCTTAGGGCTACATAAAGAGGAAACAAAACATAGAGATAGAACGTGAAAGTACTTTATTGTGTCAAGTTTCAAGAAGCTAGCACAAACCGTGTTGGATTTAGAGTTCCAAATACATCTATCAATATAGGAGAAAACAGAGTGAAACCTAAAAATTCAAACTGTTACTGGAAACGAACGCTTCAACATAGAAGAACGAAATTTGGGGAACCAAGTCGCCTTAGTGTACTGATCATTACCTGAAAGTATCATCCAGTTTGGGTGAAAAAATATTTGCTGAGATTTCTGGAGATTCGTAATTTTTGGAAGCTTGGCAACCCCATTCCATGAAAGTGTTTCTCGCCTGTCACTGCTTAGGGCTACATCAAGAGGAAACAAAACATAGAGATAAAACGTGAAACTACTTTATTGTGTCAAGTTTCAAGAAGCTAGCACAAACCGTGTTGGATTTAGAGTTCCAAATACAACTATCAATATAGGAGAAAACAGAGTGAAACCTAAAAATTCAAACTGTTAGTGGAAACGAACGCTTCAACATAGAAGAACGAAATTTGGGGAACCAAGTCGCCTTAGTTTACTGATCATTACCTGAAAGTATCATCCAGTTTGGGTGAAAAAATATTTGCTGAGATTTCTGGAGATTCGTAATTTTGGGAAGCTTGGCAACCCCTTTCCATGAAAGTGTTTCTCGCCAGTCACTGCTTAGGGCTACATCAAGAGGAAACAAAACATGGAGACAGAACGTGAAACTACTTTATTGTGTCAAGTTTCAAGAAGCTAGCACAAACCGTGTTGGATTTAGAGTTCCAAATACATCTATCAATATAGGAGAAAACAGAGTGAAACCTAAAAATTCAAACTGTTACTGGAAACGAACGCTTCAACATAGAAGAACGAAATTTGGGGAACCAAGTCGCCTCAGTGTACTGATCATTACCTGAAAGTATCATCCATTTTGGGTGAAAAAATATTTGCTGTGATTTCTGGAGATTCGTAATTTTGGGAAGCTTGGCAACCCCTTTCCATGAAAGTGTTTCTCGCCAGTCACTGCTTAGGGCTACATCAAGAGGAAACAAAACATGGAGATAGAACGTGAAACTACTTTATTGTGTCAAGTTTCAAGAAGCTAGCACAAACCGTGTTGGATTTAGAGTTCCAAATACATCTATCAATACAGGAGAAAACAGAGTGAAACCTAAAAATTCAAACTGTTACTGGAAACGAACGCTTAAACATAGAAGAACGAAATTTGGGGAACCCAGTCGCCTTAGTGTACTGATCATTACCTGAAAGTATCATCCAGTTTGGGTGAAAAAATATTTGCTGAGATTTCTGGAGATTCGTAATTTTGGGAAGCTTGGCAACCCCTTTACATGAAGGTGTTTCTCGCCAGTCACTGCTTAGGGCTACATCAAGAGGAAACAAAACATAGAGATAGAACGTGAAACTACTTTATTGTGTCAAGTTTCAAGAAGCTAGCACAAACCGTGTTGGATTTAGAGTTCCAAATACAACTATCAATATAGGAGAAAACAGAGTGAAACCTAAAAATTCAAACTGTTAGTGGAAACGAACGCTTCAACATAGAAGAACGAAATTTGGGGAACCAAGTCGCCTTAGTTTACTGATCATTACCTGAAAGTATCATCCAGTTTGGGTGAAAAAATATTTGCTGAGATTTCTGGAGATTCGTAATTTTGGGAAGCTTGGCAACCCCTTTCCATGTAAGTGTTTCTCGCCAGTCACTGCTTAGGGCTACATCAAGAGGAAACAAAACATAGAGATAGAACGTGAAACTACTTTATTGTGTCAAGTTTCAAGAAGCTAGCACAAACCGTGTTGGATTTAGAGTTCCAAATACATCTATCAATACAAGAGAAAACAGAGTGAAACCTAAAAATTCAAACTGTTACTGGAAACGAACGCTTCAACATAGAAGAACGAAATTTGGGGAACCAAGTCGCCTTAGGGTACTGATCATTACCTGAAAGTATCATCCAGTTTGGGTGAAAAAATATTTGCTGAGATTTCTGGAGATTCGTAATTTTGGGAAGTTTGGCAACCCCTTTCCATGTAAGTGTTTCTCGCCAGTCACTGCTTAGGGCTACATCAAGAGGAAACAAAACATAGAGATAGAACGTGAAACTACTTTATTGTGTCAAGTTTCAAGAAGCTAGCACAAACCGTGTTGGATTTAGAGTTCCAAATACATCTATCAATACAAGAGAAAACAGAGTGAAACCTAAAAATTCAAACTGTTACTGGAAACGAACGCTTCAACATAGAAGAACGAAATTTGGGGAACCAAGTCGCCTTAGGGTACTGATCATTACCTGAAAGTATCATCCAGTTTGGGTGAAAAAATATTTGCTGAGATTTCTGGAGATTCGTAATTTTTGGAAGCTTGGCAACCCCTTTCCATGAAAGTGTTTCTCGCCAGTCACTGCTTAGGGCTACATCAAGAGGAAACAAAACATAGAGATAGAACGTGAAACTACTTTATTGTGTCAAGTTTCAAGAAGCTAGCACAAACCGTGTTGGATTTAGAGTTCCAAATACATCTATCAATATAGGAGAAAACAGAGTGAAACCTAAAAATTCAAACTGTTACTGGAAACGAACGCTTCAACATAGAAGAACGAAATTTGGGGAACCAAGTCGCCTCAGTGTACTGATCATTACCTGAAAGTATCATCCATTTTGGGTGAAAAAATATTTGCTGTGATTTCTGGAGATTCGTAATTTTGGGATGCTTGGCAACCCCTTTCCATGAAAGTGTTTCTCGCCAGTCACTGCTTAGGGCTACATCAAGAGGAAACAAAACATAGAGATAGAACGTGAAACTACTTTATTGTGTCAAGTTTCAAGAAGCTAGCACAAACCGTGTTGGATTTAGAGTTCCAAATACATCTATCAATATAGGAGAAAACAGAGTGAAACCTAAAAATTCAAACTGTTACTGGAAACGAACGCTTCAACATAGAAGAACGAAATTTGGGGAACCAAGTCGCCTCAGTGTACTGATCATTACCTGAAAGTATCATCCAGTTAGGGTGAAAAAATATTTGCTGATATTTCGGGAGATTCGTAATTTTTGGAAGCTTGGCAACCCCATTCCATGAAAGTGTTTCTCGCCTGTCACTGCTTAGGGCTACATCAAGAGGAAACAAAACATAGAGATAGAACGTGAAACTACTTTATTGTGTCAAGTTTCAAGAAGCTAGCACAAACCGTGTTGGATTTAGAGTTCCAAATACATCTATCTATATAGGAGAAAACAGAGTGAAACCTAAAATTTCAAACTGTTACTGGAAACGAACGCTTCAACATAGAAGAACGAAATTTGGGGAACCAAGTCGCCTTAGTGTACTTATCATTACCTGAAAGTATCATCCAGTTTGGGTGAAAAAATATTTGCTGAGATTTCTGGAGATTCGTAATTTTGGGAAGCTTGGCAACCCCTTTCCATGAAAGGGTTTCTCGCCAGTCACTGCTTAGGGGTACATCAAGAGGAAACAAAACATAGATATAGAACGAGAAACTACTTTTTTGTGTCAAGTTTCTAGAAGCTAGCACAAACCGTGTTGGATTTAGAGTTCCAAATACATCTATCAATATAGGAGAAAACAGAGTGAAGCCTAAAAATTCAAACTGTTACTGGAAACGAACGCTTCAACATAGAAGAACGAAATTTGGGGAACCAAGTCGCCTTAGTGTACTGATCATTACCTGAAAGTATCATCCAGTTTGGGTGAAAAAATATTTGCTGAGATTTCTGGAGATTCGTAATTTTGGGAAGCTTGGCAACCCCTTTCCATGTAAGTGTTTCTCGCCAGTCACTGCTTAGGGATTCATCAAGAGGAAACAAAACATAGATATAGAACGAGAAACTACTTTTTTGTGTCAAGTTTCTAGAAGCTAGCACAAACCGTGTTGGATTTAGAGTTCCAAATACATCTATCAATATAGGAGAAAACAGAGTGAAACCTAAAAATTCAAACTGTTACTGGAAACGAACGCTTCAACATAGAAGAACGAAATTTGGGGAACCAAGTCGCCTTAGTGTACTGATCATTACCTGAAAGTATCATCCATTTTGGGTGAAAAAATATTTGCTGTGATTTCTGGAGATTCGTAATTTTGGGAAGCTTGGCAACCCCTTTCCATGAAAGTGTTTCTCGCCAGTCACTGCTTAGGGCTACATCAAGAGGAAACAAAACATGGAGATAGAACGTGAAACTACTTTATTGTGTCAAGTTTCAAGAAGCTAGCACAAACCGTGTTGGATTTAGAGTTCCAAATATATCTATCAATATAGGAGAAAACAGAGTGAAACCTAAAAATTCAAACTGTTACTGGAAACGAACGCTTCAACATAGAAGAACGAAATTTGGGGAACCAAGTCGCCTCAGTGTACTGATCATTACCTGAAAGTATCATCCAGTTAGGGTGAATAAATATTTGCTGATATTTCGGGAGATTCGTAATTTTTGGAAGCTTGGCAACCCCTTTCCATGAAAGTGTTTCTCGACAGTCACTGCTTAGGGCTACATCAAGAGGAAACAAAACATAGAGATAGAACGTGAAAGTACTTTATTGTGTCAAGTTTCAAGAAGCTAGCACAAACCGTGTTGGATTTAGCGTTCCAAATACATCTATCAATATAGGAGAAAACAGAGTGAAACCTAAAAATTCAAACTGTTACTGGAAACGAACGCTTCAACATAGAAGAACGAAATTTGGGGAACCAAGTCGCCTTAGTGTACTTATCATTACCTGAAAGTATCATCCAGTTTGGGTGAAAAAATATTTGCTGAGATTTCTGGAGATTCGTAATTTTGGGAAGCTTGGCAACCCCTTTCCATGAAAGGGTTTCTCGCCAGTCACTGCTTAGGGGTACATCAAGAGGAAACAAAACATAGAGATAGAAGGTGAAACTACTTTATTGTGTCAAGTTTCAAGAAGCTAGCACAAAACGTGTTGGATTTAGAGTTCCAAATACATCTATCAATACAGGAGAAAACAGAGTGAAACCTAAAAATTCAAACTGTTACTGGAAACGAACGCTTCAACATAGAAGAACGAAATTTGGGAAACCAAGTCGCCTCAGTGTACTGATCATTACCTGAAAGTATCATCCATTTTGGGTGAAAAAATATTTGCTGTGATTTCTGGAGATTCGTAATTTTGGGAAGCTTGGCAACCCCTTTCCATGAAAGTGTTTCTCGCCAGTCACTGCTTAGGGATTCATCAAGAGGAAACAAAACATAGATATAGAACGAGAAACTACTTTTTTGTGTCAAGTTTCAAGAAGCTAGCACAAACCGTGTTGGATTTAGAGTTCCAAATACATCTATCAATATAGGAGAAAACAGAGTGAAACCTAAAAATTCAAACTGTTACTGGAAACGAACGCTTCAACATAGAAGAACGAAATTTGGGGAACCAAGTCGCCTTAGTGTACTGATCATTACCTGAAAGTATCATCCAGTTTGGGTGAAAAAATATTTGCTGAGATTTCTGGAGATTCGTAATTTTGGGAAGCTTGGCAACCCCTTTCCATGAAAGTGTTTCTCGCCAGTCACTGCTTAGGGATACATCAAGAGGAAACAAAACATAGAGATAGAACGTGAAACTACTTTATTGTGTCAAGTTTCAAGAAGCTAGCACAAACCGTGTTGGATTTAGAGTTCCAAATACATCTATCAATACAGGAGAAAACAGAGTGAAACCTAAAAATTCAAACTGTTACTGGAAACGAACGCTTCAACATAGAAGAACGAAATTTGGGGAACCCAGTCGCCTTAGTGTACTGATCATTACCTGAAAGTATCATCCAGTTTGGGTGAAAAAATATTTGCTGAGATTTCTGGAGATTCGTAATTTTGGGAAGCTTGGCAACCCCTTTCCATGTAAGTGTTTCTCGCCAGTCACTGATTAGGGCTACATCAAGAGGAAACAAAACATAGAGATAGAACGTGAAACTACTTTATTGTGTCAAGTTTCAAGAAGCTAGCACAAACCGTGTTGGATTTAGAGTTCCAAATACATCTATCAATACAAGAGAAAACAGAGTGAAACCTAAAAATTCAAACTGTTAGTGGAAACGAACGCTTCAACATAGAAGAACGAAATTTGGGGAACCAAGTCGCCTTAGTGTACTTATCATTACCTGAAAGTATCATCCAGTTTGGGTGAAAAAATATTTGCTGAGATTTCTGGAGATTCGTAATTTTGGGAAGCTTGGCAACCCCTTTCCATGAAAGGGTTTCTCGCCAGTCACTGCTTAGGGGTACATCAAGAGGAAACAAAACATAGAGATAGAAGGTGAAACTACTTTATTGTGTCAAGTTTCAAGAAGCTAGCACAAAACGTGTTGGATTTAGAGTTCCAAATACATCTATCAATACAGGAGAAAACAGAGTGAAACCTAAAAATTCAAACTGTTACTGGAAACGAACGCTTCAACATAGAAGAACGAAATTTGGGGAACCAAGTCGCCTCAGTGTACTGATCATTACCTGAAAGTATCATCCATTTTGGGTGAAAAAATATTTGCTGTGATTTCTGGAGATTCGTAATTTTGGGAAGCTTGGCAACCCCTTTCCATGAAAGTGTTTCTCGCCAGTCACTGCTTAGGGATTCATCAAGAGGAAACAAAACATAGATATAGAACGAGAAACTACTTTTTTGTGTCAAGTTTCAAGAAGCTAGCACAAACCGTGTTGGATTTAGAGTTCCAAATACATCTATCAATATAGGAGAAAACAGAGTGAAACCTAAAAATTCAAACTGTTACTGGAAACGAACGCTTCAACATAGAAGAACGAAATTTGGGGAACCAAGTCGCCTTAGTGTACTGATCATTACCTGAAAGTATCATCCAGTTTGGGTGAAAAAATATTTGCTGAGATTTCTGGAGATTCGTAATTTTGGGAAGCTTGGCAACCCCTTTCCATGAAAGTGTTTCTCGCCAGTCACTGCTTAGGGATTCATCAAGAGGAAACAAAACATAGATATAGAACGAGAAACTACTTTTTTGTGTCAAGTTTCTAGAAGCTAGCACAAACCGTGTTGGATTTAGAGTTCCAAATACATCTATCAATATAGGAGAAAACAGAGTGAAACCTAAAAATTCAAACTGTTACTGGAAACGAACGCTTCAACATAGAAGAACGAAATTTGGGGAACCAAGTCGCCTTAGTGTACTGATCATTACCTGAAAGTATCATCCATTTTGGGTGAAAAAATATTTGCTGTGATTTCTGGATATTCGTAATTTTGGGAAGCTTGGCAACCCCTTTCCATGAAAGTGTTTCTCGCCAGTCACTGCTTAGGGCTACATCAAGAGGAAACAAAACATGGAGATAGAACGTGAAACTACTTTATTGTGTCAAGTTTCAAGAAGCTAGCACAAACCGTGTTGGATTTAGAGTTCCAAATACATCTATCAATATAGGAGAGAACAGAGTGAAACCTAAAAATTCAAACTGTTACTGGAAACGAACGCTTCAACATAGAAGAACGAAATTTGGGGAACCAAGTCGCCTCAGTGTACTGATCATTACCTGAAAGTATCATCCAGTTAGGGTGAATAAATATTTGCTGATATTTCGGGAGATTCGTAATTTTTGGAAGCTTGGCAACCCCTTTCCATGAAAGTGTTTCTCGACAGTCACTGCTTAGGGCTACATAAAGAGGAAACAAAACATAGAGATAGAACGTGAAAGTACTTTATTGTGTCAAGTTTCAAGAAGCTAGCACAAACCGTGTTGGATTTAGAGTTCCAAATACATCTATCAATATAGGAGAAAACAGAGTGAAACCTAAAAATTCAAACTGTTACTGGAAACGAACGCTTCAACATAGAAGAACGAAATTTGGGGAACCAAGTCGCCTTAGTGTACTGATCATTACCTGAAAGTATCATCCAGTTTGGGTGAAAAAATATTTGCTGAGATTTCTGGAGATTCGTAATTTTTGGAAGCTTGGCAACCCCATTCCATGAAAGTGTTTCTCGCCTGTCACTGCTTAGGGCTACATCAAGAGGAAACAAAACATAGAGATAAAACGTGAAACTACTTTATTGTGTCAAGTTTCAAGAAGCTAGCACAAACCGTGTTGGATTTAGAGTTCCAAATACAACTATCAATATAGGAGAAAACAGAGTGAAACCTAAAAATTCAAACTGTTAGTGGAAACGAACGCTTCAACATAGAAGAACGAAATTTGGGGAACCAAGTCGCCTTAGTTTACTGATCATTACCTGAAAGTATCATCCAGTTTGGGTGAAAAAATATTTGCTGAGATTTCTGGAGATTCGTAATTTTGGGAAGCTTGGCAACCCCTTTCCATGTAAGTGTTTCTCGCCAGTCACTGCTTAGGGCTACATCAAGAGGAAACAAAACATAGAGATAGAACGTGAAACTACTTTATTGTGTCAAGTTTCAAGAAGCTAGCACAAACCGTGTTGGATTTAGAGTTCCAAATACATCTATCAATACAAGAGAAAACAGAGTGAAACCTAAAAATTCAAACTGTTACTGGAAACGAACGCTTCAACATAGAAGAACGAAATTTGGGGAACCAAGTCGCCTTAGTGTACTGATCATTACCTGAAAGTATCATCCAGTTTGGGTGAAAAAATATTTGCTGAGATTTCTGGAGATTCGTAATTTTTGGAAGCTTGGCAACCCCTTTCCATGAAAGTGTTTCTCGCCAGTCACTGCTTAGGGCTACATCAAGAGGAAACAAAACATGGAGACAGAACGTGAAACTACTTTATTGTGTCAAGTTTCAAGAAGCTAGCACAAACCGTGTTGGATTTAGAGTTCCAAATACATCTATCAATATAGGAGAAAACAGAGTGAAACCTAAAAATTCAAACTGTTACTGGAAACGAACGCTTCAACATAGAAGAACGAAATTTGGGGAACCAAGTCGCCTCAGTGTACTGATCATTACCTGAAAGTATCATCCATTTTGGGTGAAAAAATATTTGCTGTGATTTCTGGAGATTCGTAATTTTGGGAAGCTTGGCAACCCCTTTCCATGAAAGTGTTTCTCGCCAGTCACTGCTTAGGGCTACATCAAGAGGAAACAAAACATAGAGATAGAACGTGAAACTACTTTATTGTGTCAAGTTTCAAGAAGCTAGCACAAACCGTGTTGGATTTAGAGTTCCAAATACATCTATCAATACAGGAGAAAACAGAGTGAAACCTAAAAATTCAAACTGTTACTGGAAACGAACGCTTCAACATAGAAGAACGAAATTTGGGGAACCCAGTCGCCTTAGTGTACTGATCATTACCTGAAAGTATCATCCAGTTTGGGTGAAAAAATATTTGCTGAGATTTCTGGAGATTCGTAATTTTGGGAAGCTTGGCAACCCCTTTACATGAAAGTGTTTCTCGCCAGTCACTGCTTAGGGCTACATCAAGAGGAAACAAAACATAGAGATAGAACGTGAAACTACTTTATTGTGTCAAGTTTCAAGAAGCTAGCACAAACCGTGTTGGATTTAGAGTTCCAAATACAACTATCAATATAGGAGAAAACAGAGTGAAACCTAAAAATTCAAACTGTTAGTGGAAACGAACGCTTCAACATAGAAGAACGAAATTTGGGGAACCAAGTCGCCTTAGTTTACTGATCATTACCTGAAAGTATCATCCAGTTTGGGTGAAAAAATATTTGCTGAGATTTCTGGAGATTCGTAATTTTGGGAAGCTTGGCAACCCCTTTCCATGTAAGTGTTTCTCGCCAGTCACTGCTTAGGGCTACATCAAGAGGAAACAAAACATAGAGATAGAACGTGAAACTACTTTATTGTGTCAAGTTTCAAGAAGCTAGCACAAACCGTGTTGGATTTAGAGTTCCAAATACATCTATCAATACAAGAGAAAACAGAGTGAAACCTAAAAATTCAAACTGTTACTGGAAACGAACGCTTCAACATAGAAGAACGAAATTTGGGGAACCAAGTCGCCTTAGGGTACTGATCATTACCTGAAAGTATCATCCAGTTTGGGTGAAAAAATATTTGCTGAGATTTCTGGAGATTCGTAATTTTGGGAAGCTTGGCAACCCCTTTCCATGTAAGTGTTTCTCGCCAGTCACTGCTTAGGGCTACATCAAGAGGAAACAAAACATAGAGATAGAACGTGAAACTACTTTTTTGTGTCAAGTTTCAAGAAGCTAGCACAAACCGTGTTGGATTTAGAGTTCCAAATACATCTATCAATACAAGAGAAAACAGAGTGAAACCTAAAAATTCAAACTGTTACTGGAAACGAACGCTTCAACATAGAAGAACGAAATTTGGGGAACCAAGTCGCCTTAGGGTACTGATCATTACCTGAAAGTATCATCCAGTTTGGGTGAAAAAATATTTGCTGAGATTTCTGGAGATTCGTAATTTTTGGAAGCTTGGCAACCCCTTTCCATGAAAGTGTTTCTCGCCAGTCACTGCTTAGGGCTACATCAAGAGGAAACAAAACATAGAGATAGAACGTGAAACTACTTTATTGTGTCAAGTTTCAAGAAGCTAGCACAAACCGTGTTGGATTTAGAGTTCCAAATACATCTATCAATATAGGAGAAAACAGAGTGAAACCTAAAAATTCAAACTGTTACTGGAAACGAACGCTTCAACATAGAAGAACGAAATTTGGGGAACCAAGTCGCCTCAGTGTACTGATCATTACCTGAAAGTATCATCCATTTTGGGTGAAAAAATATTTGCTGTGATTTCTGGAGAATCGTAATTTTGGGATGCTTGGCAACCCCTTTCCATGAAAGTGTTTCTCGCCAGTCACTGCTTAGGGCTACATCAAGAGGAAACAAAACATAGAGATAGAACGTGAAACTACTTTATTGTGTCAAGTTTCAAGAAGCTAGCACAAACCGTGTTGGATTTAGTGTTCCAAATACATCTATCAATATAGGAGAAAACAGAGTGAAACCTAAAAATTCAAACTGTTACTGGAAACGAACGCTTCAACATAGAAGAACGAAATTTTGGGAACCAAGTCGCCTCAGTGTACTGATCATTACCTGAAAGTATCATCCAGTTAGGGTGAAAAAATATTTGCTGATATTTCGGGAGATTCGTAATTTTTGGAAGCTTGGCAACCCCATTCCATGAAAGTGTTTCTCGCCTGTCACTGCTTAGGGCTACATCAAGAGGAAACAAAACATAGAGATAGAACGTGAAACTACTTTATTGTGTCAAGTTTCAAGAAGCTAGCACAAACCGTGTTGGATTTAGAGTTCCAAATACATCTATCTATATAGGAGAAAACAGAGTGAAACCTAAAAATTCAAACTGTTACTGGAAACGAACGCTTCAACATAGAAGAACGAAATTTGGGGAACCAAGTCGCCTCAGTGTACTGATCATTACCTGAAAGTATCATCCATTTTGGGTGAAAAAATATTTGCTGTGATTTCTGGAGATTCGTAATTTTGGGAAGCTTGGCAACCCCTTTCCATGAAAGTGTTTCTCGCCAGTCACTGCTTAGGGATTCATCAAGAGGAAAAAATACATAGATATAGAACGAGAAACTACTTTTTTGTGTCAAGTTTCAAGAAGCTAGCACAAACCGTGTTGGATTTAGAGTTCCAAATACATCTATCAATATAGGAGAAAACAGAGTGAAACCTAAAAATTCAAACTGTTACTGGAAACGAACGCTTCAACATAGAAGAACGAAATTTGGTCAACCAAGTCGCCTTAGTGTACTTATCATTACCTGAAAGTATCATCCAGTTTGGGTGAAAAAATATTTGCTGAGATTTCTGGAGATTCGTAATTTTGGGAAGCTTGGCAACCCCTTTCCATGAAAGGGTTTCTCGCCAGTCACTGCTTAGGGGTACATCAAGAGGAAACAAAACATAGAGATAGAAGGTGAAACTACTTTATTGTGTCAAGTTTCAAGAAGCTAGCACAAAACGTGTTGGATTTAGAGTTCCAAATACATCTATCAATACAGGAGAAAACAGAGTGAAACCTAAAAATTCAAACTGTTACTGGAAACGAACGCTTCAACATAGAAGAACGAAATTTGGGGAACCAAGTCGCCTCAGTGTACTGATCATTACCTGAAAGTATCATCCAGTTTGGGTGAAAAAATATTTGCTGTGATTTCTGGAGATTCGTAATTTTGGGAAGCTTGGCAACCCCTTTCCATGAAAGTGTTTCTCGCCAGTCACTGCTTAGGGATTCATCAAGAGGAAACAAAACATAGATATAGAACGAGAAACTACTTTTTTGTGTCAAGTTTCAAGAAGCTAGCACAAACCGTGTTGGATTTAGAGTTCCAAATACATCTATCAATATAGGAGAAAACAGAGTGAAACCTAAAAATTCAAACTGTTACTGGAAACGAACGCTTCAACATAGAAGAACGAAATTTGGGGAACCAAGTCGCCTTAGTGTACTGATCATTACCTGAAAGTATCATCCAGTTTGGGTGAAAAAATATTTGCTGAGATTTCTGGAGATTCGTAATTTTGGGAAGCTTGGCAACCCCTTTCCATGAAAGTGTTTCTCGCCAGTCACTGCTTAGGGATTCATCAAGAGGAAACAAAACATAGATATAGAACCAGAAACTACTTTTTTGTGTCAAGTTTCTAGAAGCTAGCACAAACCGTGTTGGATTTAGAGTTCCAAATACATCTATCAATATAGGAGAAAACAGAGTGAAACCTAAAAATTCAAACTGTTACTGGAAACGAACGCTTCAACATAGAAGAGCGAAATTTGGGGAACCAAGTCGCCTTAGTGTACTGATCATTACCTGAAAGTATCATTCATTTTGGGTGAAAAAATATTTGCCGTGATTTCTGGAGATTCGTAATTTTGGGAAGCTTGGCAACCCCTTTCCATGAAAGTGTTTCTCGCCAGTCACTGCTTAGGGCTACATCAAGAGGAAACGAAACATAGAGATAGAACGTGAAACTACTTTATTGTGTCAAGTTTCAAGAAGCTAGCACAAACCGTGTTGGATTTAGAGTTCCAAATACATCTATCAATATAGGAGAGAACAGAGTGAAACCTAAAAATTCAAACTGTTACTGGAAACGAACGCTTCAACATAGAAGAACGAAATTTGGGGAACCAAGTCGACTCAGTGTACTGATCATTACCTGAAAGTATCATCCAGTTAGGGTGAATAAATATTTGCTGATATTTCGGGAGATTCGTAATTTTTGGAAGCTTGGCAACCCCTTTCCATGAAAGTGTTTCTCGACAGTCACTGCTTAGGGCTACATCAAGAGGAAACAAAACATAGAGATAGAACGTGAAAGTACTTTATTGTGTCAAGTTTCAAGAAGCTAGCACAAACCGTGTTGGATTTAGAGTTCCAAATACATCTATCAATATAGGAGAAAACAGAGTGAAACCTAAAAATTCAAACTGTTACTGGAAACGAACGCTTCAACATAGAAGAACGAAATTTGGGGAACCAAGTCGCCTTAGTGTACTTATCATTACCTGAAAGTATCATCCAGTTTGGGTGAAAAAATATTTGCTGAGATTTCTGGAGATTCGTAATTTTGGGAAGCTTGGCAACCCCATTCCATGAAAGTGTTTCTCGCCAGTCACTGCTTAGGGCTACATCAAGAGGAAACAAAACATAGATATAGAACGAGAAACTACTTTTTTGTGTCAAGTTTCAAGAAGCTAGCACAAACCGTGTTGGATTTAGAGTTCCAAATACATCTATCAATACAAGAGAAAACAGAGTGAAACCTAAAAATTCAAACTGTTACTGGAAACGAACGCTTCAACATAGAAGAACGAAATTTGGGGAACCAAGTCGCCTTAGTGTACTGATCATTACCTGAAAGTATCATCCAGTTTGGGTGAAAAAATATTTGCTGAGATTTCTGGAGATTCGTAATTTTGGGAAGCTTGGCAACCCCTTTCCATGAAAGGGTTTCTCGCCAGTCACTGCTTAGGGGTACATCAAGAGGAAACAAAACATAGAGATAGAACGTGAAACTACTTTATTGTGTCAAGTTTCAAGAAGCTAGCACAAACCGTGTTGGATTTAGAGTTCCAAATACATCTATCAATACAGGAGAAAACAGAGTGAAACCTAAAAATTCAAACTGTTACTGGAAACGAACGCTTCAACATAGAAGAACGAAATTTGGGGAACCCAGTCGCCTTAGTGTACTGATCATTACCTGAAAGTATCATCCAGTTTGGGTGAAAAAATATTTGCTGAGATTTCTGGAGATTCGTAATTTTGGGAAGCTTGGCAACCCCTTTACATGAAAGTGTTTCTCGCCAGTCACTGCTTAGGGCTACATCAAGAGGAAACAAAACATAGAGATAGAACGTGAAACTACTTTATTGTGTCAAGTTTCAAGAAGCTAGCACAAACCGTGTTGGATTTAGAGTTCCAAATACAACTATCAATATAGGAGAAAACAGAGTGAAACCTAAAAATTCAAACTGTTAGTGGAAACGAACGCTTCAACATAGAAGAACGAAATTTGGGGAACCAAGTCGCCTTAGTTTACTGATCATTACCTGAAAGTATCATCCAGTTTGGGTGAAAAAATATTTGCTGAGATTTCTGGAGATTCGTAATTTTGGGAAGCTTGGCAACCCCTTTCCATGTAAGTGTTTCTCGCCAGTCACTGCTTAGGGCTACATCAAGAGGAAACAAAACATAGAGATAGAACGTGAAACTACTTTATTGTGTCAAGTTTCAAGAAGCTAGCACAAACCGTGTTGGATTTAGAGTTCCAAATACATCTATCAATACAAGAGAAAACAGAGTGAAACCTAAAAATTCAAACTGTTACTGGAAACGAACGCTTCAACATAGAAGAACGAAATTTGGGGAACCAAGTCGCCTTAGGGTACTGATCATTACCTGAAAGTATCATCCAGTTTGGGTGAAAAAATATTTGCTGAGATTTCTGGAGATTCGTAATTTTGGGAAGCTTGGCAACCCCTTTCCATGTAAGTGTTTCTCGCCAGTCACTGCTTAGGGCTACATCAAGAGGAAACAAAACATAGAGATAGAACGTGAAACTACTTTTTTGTGTCAAGTTTCAAGAAGCTAGCACAAACCGTGTTGGATTTAGAGTTCCAAATACATCTATCAATACAAGAGAAAACAGAGTGAAACCTAAAAATTCAAACTGTTACTGGAAACGAACGCTTCAACATAGAAGAACGAAATTTGGGGAACCAAGTCGCCTTAGGGTACTGATCATTACCTGAAAGTATCATCCAGTTTGGGTGAAAAAATATTTGCTGAGATTTCTGGAGATTCGTAATTTTTGGAAGCTTGGCAACCCCTTTCCATGAAAGTGTTTCTCGCCAGTCACTGCTTAGGGCTACATCAAGAGGAAACAAAACATAGAGATAGAACGTGAAACTACTTTATTGTGTCAAGTTTCAAGAAGCTAGCACAAACCGTGTTGGATTTAGAGTTCCAAATACATCTATCAATATAGGAGAAAACAGAGTGAAACCTAAAAATTCAAACTGTTACTGGAAACGAACGCTTCAACATAGAAGAACGAAATTTGGGGAACCAAGTCGCCTCAGTGTACTGATCATTACCTGAAAGTATCATCCATTTTGGGTGAAAAAATATTTGCTGTGATTTCTGGAGAATCGTAATTTTGGGATGCTTGGCAACCCCTTTCCATGAAAGTGTTTCTCGCCAGTCACTGCTTAGGGCTACATCAAGAGGAAACAAAACATAGAGATAGAACGTGAAACTACTTTATTGTGTCAAGTTTCAAGAAGCTAGCACAAACCGTGTTGGATTTAGTGTTCCAAATACATCTATCAATATAGGAGAAAACAGAGTGAAACCTAAAAATTCAAACTGTTACTGGAAACGAACGCTTCAACATAGAAGAACGAAATTTGGGGAACCAAGTCGCCTCAGTGTACTGATCATTACCTGAAAGTATCATCCAGTTAGGGTGAAAAAATATTTGCTGATATTTCGGGAGTTTCGTAATTTTTGGAAGCTTGGCAACCCCATTCCATGAAAGTGTTTCTCGCCTGTCACTGCTTAGGGCTACATCAAGAGGAAACAAAACATAGAGATAGAACGTGAAACTACTTTATTGTGTCAAGTTTCAAGAAGCTAGCACAAACCGTGTTGGATTTAGAGTTCCAAATACATCTATCTATATAGGAGAAAACAGAGTGAAACCTAAAAATTCAAACTGTTACTGGAAACGAACACTTCAACATAGAAGAACGAAATTTGGGGAACCAAGTCGCCTCAGTGTACTGATCATTACCTGAAAGTATCATCCATTTTGGGTGAAAAAATATTTGCTGTGATTTCTGGAGATTCGTAATTTTGGGAAGCTTGGCAACCCCTTTCCATGAAAGTGTTTCTCGCCAGTCACTGCTTAGGGATTCATCAAGAGGAAAAAATACATAGATATAGAACGAGAAACTACTTTTTTGTGTCAAGTTTCAAGAAGCTAGCACAAACCGTGTTGGATTTAGAGTTCCAAATACATCTATCAATATAGGAGAAAACAGAGTGAAACCTAAAAATTCAAACTGTTACTGGAAACGAACGCTTCAACATAGAAGAACGAAATTTGGTCAACCAAGTCGCCTTAGTGTACTTATCATTACCTGAAAGTATCATCCAGTTTGGGTGAAAAAATATTTGCTGAGATTTCTGGAGATTCGTAATTTTGGGAAGCTTGGCAACCCCTTTCCATGAAAGGGTTTCTCGCCAGTCACTGCTTAGGGGTACATCAAGAGGAAACAAAACATAGAGATAGAAGGTGAAACTACTTTATTGTGTCAAGTTTCAAGAAGCTAGCACAAAACGTGTTGGATTTAGAGTTCCAAATACATCTATCAATACAGGAGAAAACAGAGTGAAACCTAAAAATTCAAACTGTTACTGGAAACGAACGCTTCAACATAGAAGAACGAAATTTGGGGAACCAAGTCGCCTTAGTGTACTTATCATTACCTGAAAGTATCATCCAGTTTGGGTGAAAAAATATTTGCTGAGATTTCTGGAGATTCGTAATTTTGGGAAGCTTGGCAACCCCATTCCATGAAAGTGTTTCTCGCCAGTCACTGCTTAGGGCTACATCAAGAGGAAACAAAACATAGATATAGAACGAGAAACTACTTTTTTGTGTCAAGTTTCAAGAAGCTAGCACAAACCGTGTTGGATTTAGAGTTCCAAATACATCTATCAATACAAGAGAAAACAGAGTGAAACCTAAAAATTCAAACTGTTACTGGAAACGAACGCTTCAACATAGAAGAACGAAATTTGGGGAACCAAGTCGCCTTAGTGTACTGATCATTACCTGAAAGTATCATCCAGTTTGGGTGAAAAAATATTTGCTGAGATTTCTGGAGATTCGTAATTTTGGGAAGCTTGGCAACCCCTTTCCATGAAAGGGTTTCTCGCCAGTCACTGCTTAGGGGTACATCAAGAGGAAACAAAACATAGAGATAGAACGTGAAACTACTTTATTGTGTCAAGTTTCAAGAAGCTAGCACAAACCGTGTTGGATTTAGAGTTCCAAATACATCTATCAATATAGGAGAAAACAGAGTGAAACCTAAAAATTCAAACTGTTAGTGGAAACGAACGCTTCAACATAGAAGAACGAAATTTGGGGAACCAAGTCGCCTTAGTTTACTGATCATTACCTGAAAGTATCATCCAGTTTGGGTGAAAAAATATTTGCTGAGATTTCTGGAGATTCGTAATTTTGGGAAGCTTGGCAACCCCTTTCCATGTAAGTGTTTCTCGCCAGTCACTGCTTAGGGCTACATCAAGAGGAAACAAAACATAGAGATAGAACGTGAAACTACTTTATTGTGTCAAGTTTCAAGAAGCTAGCACAAACCGTGTTGGATTTAGAGTTCCAAATACATCTGTCAATACAAGAGAAAACAGAGTGAAACCTAAAAATTCAAACTGTTACTGGAAACGAACGCTTCAACATAGAAGAACGAAATTTGGGGAACCAAGTCGCCTTAGTGTACTTATCATTACCTGAAAGTATCATCCAGTTTGGGTGAAAAAATATTTGCTGAGATTTCTGGAGATTCGTAATTTTGGGAAGCTTGGCAACCCCATTCCATGAAAGTGTTTCTCGCCAGTCACTGCTTAGGGCTACATCAAGAGGAAACAAAACATAGATATAGAACGAGAAACTACTTTTTTGTGTCAAGTTTCAAGAAGCTAGCACAAACCGTGTTGGATTTAGAGTTCCAAATACATCTATCAATACAAGAGAAAACAGAGTGAAACCTAAAAATTCAAACTGTTACTGGAAACGAACGCTTCAACATAGAAGAACGAAATTTGGGGAACCAAGTCGCCTTAGTGTACTGATCATTACCTGAAAGTATCATCCAGTTTGGGTGAAAAAATATTTGCTGAGATTTCTGGAGATTCGTAATTTTGGGAAGCTTGGCAACCCCTTTCCATGAAAGGGTTTCTCGCCAGTCACTGCTTAGGGGTACATCAAGAGGAAACAAAACATAGAGATAGAACGTGAAACTACTTTATTGTGTCAAGTTTCAAGAAGCTAGCACAAACCGTGTTGGATTTAGAGTTCCAAATACATCTATCAATATAGGAGAAAACAGAGTGAAACCTAAAAATTCAAACTGTTAGTGGAAACGAACGCTTCAACATAGAAGAACGAAATTTGGGGAACCAAGTCGCCTTAGTTTACTGATCATTACCTGAAAGTATCATCCAGTTTGGGTGAAAAAATATTTGCTGAGATTTCTGGAGATTCGTAATTTTGGGAAGCTTGGCAACCCCTTTCCATGTAAGTGTTTCTCGCCAGTCACTGCTTAGGGCTACATCAAGAGGAAACAAAACATAGAGATAGAACGTGAAACTACTTTATTGTGTCAAGTTTCAAGAAGCTAGCACAAACCGTGTTGGATTTAGAGTTCCAAATACATCTGTCAATACAAGAGAAAACAGAGTGAAACCTAAAAATTCAAACTGTTACTGGAAACGAACGCTTCAACATAGAAGAACGAAATTTGGGGAACCAAGTCGCCTCAGTGTACTGATCATTACCTGAAAGTATCATCCATTTTGGGTGAAAAAATATTTGCTGAGATTTCTGGAGATTCATAATTTTTGGAAGCTTGGCAACCCCTTTCCATGAAAGGGTTTCTCGCCAGTCACTGCTTAGGGATACATCAAGAGGAAACAAAACATAGAGATAGAACGTGAAACTACTTTATTGTGTCAAGTTTCAAGAAGCTAGCACAAACCGTGTTGGATTTAGAGTTCCAAATACATCTATCAATATAGGAGAAAACAGAGTGAAACCTAAAAATTCAAACTGTTACTGGAAACGAACGCTTCAACATAGAAGAACGAAATTTGGGGAACCAAGTCGCCTCAGTGTACTGATCATTACCTGAAAGTATCATCCATTTTGGGTGAAAAAATATTTGCTGTGATTTCTGGAGATTCGTAATTTTGGGAAGCTTGGCAACCCCTTTCCATGAAAGTGTTTCTCGCCAGTCACTGCTTAGGGATTCATCAAGAGGAAAAAAAACATAGATATAGAACGAGAAACTACTTTTTTGTGTCAAGTTTCAAGAAGCTAGCACAAACCGTGTTGGATTTAGAGTTCCAAATACATCTATCAATATAGGAGAAAACAGAGTGAAACCTAAAAATTCAAACTGTTACTGGAAACGAACGCTTCAACATAGAAGAACGAAATTTGGGGAACCAAGTCGCCTTAGTGTACTGATCATTACCTGAAAGTATCATCCAGTTTGGGTGAAAAAATATTTGCTGAGATTTCTGGAGATTCGTAATTTTGGGAAGCTTGGCAACCCCTTTCCATGAAAGTGTTTCTCGCCAGTCACTGCTTAGGGATTCATCAAGAGGAAACAAAACATAGATATAGAAGGAGAAACTACTTTTTTGTGTCAAGTTTCAAGAAGCTAGCACAAACCGTGTTGGATTTAGAGTTCCAAATACATCTATCAATATAGGAGAAAACAGTGAAACCTAAAAATTCAAACCTTTACTGGAAACGAACGCTTCAACATAGAAGAACGAAATTTGGGGAACCAAGTCGCCTCAGTGTACTGATCATTACCTGAAAGTATCATCCATTTTGGGTGAAAAAATATTTGCTGTGATTTCTGGAGATTCGTAATTTTGGGAAGCTTGGCAACCCCTTTCCATGAAAGTGTTTCTCGCCAGTCACTGCTTAGGGCTATATCAAGATGAAACAAAACATAGAGATAGAACGTGAAACTACTTTATTGTGTCAAGTTTCAAGAAGCTAGCACAAACCGTGTTGGATTTAGAGTTCCAAATACATCTATCAATATAGGAGAAAACAGAGTGAAACCTAAAAATTCAAACTGTTACTGGAAACGAACGCTTCAACATAGAAGAACGAAATTTGGGGAACCAAGTCGCCTCAGTGTACTGATCATTACCTGAAAGTATCATCCAGTTTGGGTGAAAAAATATTTGCTGATATTTCTGGAGATTCGTAATTTTGGGAAGCTTGGCAGCCCCATTCCATGAAAGTGTTTCTCGCCAGTCACTGCTTAGGGCTACATCAAGAGGAAACAAAACATAGAGATAGAACGTGAAACTACTTTATTGTGTCAAGTTTCAAGAAGCTAGCACAAACCGTGTTGGATTTAGAGTTCCAAATACATCTATCAATATAGGAGAAAACAGAGTGAAACCTAAAAATTCAAACTGTTAGTGGAAACGAACGCTTCAACATAGAAGAACGAAATTTGGGGAACCAAGGCGCCTTAGTTTACTGATCATTACCTGAAAGTATCATCCAGTTTGGGTGAAAAAAATATTTGCTGAGATTTCTGGAGATTCGTAATTTTGGGAAGCTTGGCAATCCCTTTCCATGTAAGTGTTTCTCGCCAGTCACTGCTTAGGGATACATCAAGAGGAAACAAAACATAGAGATAGAACGTGAAACTACTTTATTGTGTCAAGTTTCAAGAAGCTAGCACAAACCGTGTTGGATTTAGAGTTCCAAATACATCTATCAATATAGGAGAAAACAGAGTGAAACCTAAAAATTCAAACTGTTACTGGAAACGTACGCTTCAACAAAGAAGAACGAAATTTGGGGAACCAAGTCGCCTTAGTGTACTTATCATTACCTGAAAGTATCATCCAGTTTGGGTGAAAAAATATTTGCTGAGATTTCTGGAGATTCGTAATTTTGGGAAGCTTGGCAACCCCATTCCATGAAAGTGTTTCTCGCCAGTCACTGCTTAGGGCTACATCAAGAGGAAACAAAACATAGAGATAAAACGTGAAACTACTTTATTGTGTCAAGTTTCAAGAAGCTAGCACAAACCGTGTTGGATTTAGAGTTCCAAATACATCTATCAATACAAGAGAAAACAGAGTGAAACCTAAAAATTCAAACTGTTACTGGAAACGAACGCTTCAACATAGAAGAACGAAATTTGGGGAACCAAGTCGCCTTAGTGTACTGATCATTACCTGAAAGTATCATCCAGTTTGGGTGAAAAAATATTTGCTGAGATTTCTGGAGATTCGTAATTTTGGGAAGCTTGGCAACCCCTTTCCATGAAAGGGTTTCTCGCCAGTCACTGCTTAGGGGTACATCAAGAGGAAACAAAACATAGAGATAGAATGTGAAACTACTTTATTGTGTCAAGTTTCAAGAAGCTAGCACAAACCGTGTTGGATTTAGAGTTCCAAATACATCTATCTATGTAGGAGAAAACAGAGTGAAACCTAAAAATTCAAACTGTTACTGGAAACGAACGCTTCAACATAGAAGAACGAAATTTGGGGAACCAAGTCGCCTTAGTGTACTTATCATTACCTGAAAGTATCATCCAGTTTGGGTGAAAAAATATTTGCTGAGATATCTGGAGATTCGTAATTTTTGGAAGCTTGGCAACCCCTTTCCATGAAAGGGTTTCTCGCCAGTCACTGCTTAGGGGTACATCAAGAGGAAACAAAACATAGAGATAGAACGTGAAACTACTTTATTGTGTCAAGTTTCAAGAAGCTAGCACAAAACGTGTTGGATTTAGAGTTCCAAATACATCTATCAATACAGGAGAAAACAGAGTGAAACCTAAAAATTCAAACTGTTACTGGAAACGAACGCTTAAACATAGAAGAACGAAATTTGGGGAACCCAGTCGCCTTAGTGTACTGATCATTAACTGAAAGTATCATCCAGTTTGGGTGAAAAAATATTTGCTGAGATTTCTGGAGATTCGTAATTTTGGGAAGCTTGGCAACCCCATTCCATGAAAGTGTTTCTCGCCAGTCACTGCTTAGGGCTACATCAAGAGGAAACAAAACATAGAGATAAAACGTGAAACTACTTTATTGTGTCAAGTTTCAAGAAGCTAGCACAAACCGTGTTGGATTTAGAGTTCCAAATACATCTATCAATACAAGAGAAAACAGAGTGAAACCTAAAAATTCAAACTGTTACTGGAAACGAACGCTTCAACATAGAAGAACGAAATTTGGGGAACCAAGGCACCTTAGTTTACTGATCATTACCTGAAAGTATCATCCAGTTTGGGTGAAAAAATATTTGCTGAGATTTCTGGAGATTCGTAATTTTGGGAAGCTTGGCAACCCCTTTCCATGTAAGTGTTTCTCGCCATTCACTGCTTAGGGATACATCAAGAGGAAACAAAACATAGAGATAGAACGTGAAACTACTTTATTGTGTCAAGTTTCAAGAGCTAGCACAAACCGTGTTGGATTTAGAGTTCCAAATACATCTATCAATATAGGAGAAAACAGAGTGAAACCTAAAAATTCAAACTGTTACTGGAAACGAACGCTTCAACATAGAAGAACGAAATTTTGGGAACCAAGTCGCCTCAGTGTACTGATCATTACCTGAAAGTATCATCCAGTTTGGGTGAAAAAATATTCGCTGAGATTTCTGGAGATTCGTAATTTTGGGAAGCTTGGCAACCCCTTTCCATGAAAGTGTTTCTCGCCAGTCACTGCTTAGGGATTCATCAAGAGGAAACAAAACATAGATATAGAACGAGAAACTACTTTTTTGTGTCAAGTTTCAAGAAGCTAGCACAAACCGTGTTGGATTTAGAGTTCCAAATACATCTATCAATATAGGAGAAAACAGTGAAACCTAAAAATTCAAACCTTTACTGGAAACGAACGCTTCAACATAGAAGAACGAAATTTGGGGAACCAAGTCGCCTCAGTGTACTGATCATTACCTGAAAGTATCATCCAGTTTGGGTGAAAAAATATTCGCTGAGATTTCTGGAGATTCGTAATTTTGGGAAGCTTGGCAACCCCTTTCCATGAAAGTGTTTCTCGCCAGTCACTGCTTAGGGATTCATCAAGAGGAAACAAAACATAGATATAGAACGAGAAACTACTTTTTTGTGTCAAGTTTCAAGAAGCTAGCACAAACCGTGTTGGATTTAGAGTTCCAAATACATCTATCAATATAGGAGAAAACAGTGAAACCTAAAAATTCAAACCTTTACTGGAAACGAACGCTTCAACATAGAAGAACGAAATTTGGGGAACCAAGTCGCCTCAGTGTACTGATCATTACCTGAAAGTATCATCCATTTTGGGTGAAAAAATATTTGCTGTGATTTCTGGAGATTCGTAATTTTGGGAAGCTTGGCAACCCCTTTCCATGAAAGTGTTTCTCGCCAGTCACTGCTTAGGGCTATATCAAGATGAAACAAAACATAGAGATAGAACGTGAAACTACTTTATTGTGTCAAGTTTCAAGAAGCTAGCACAAACCGTGTTGGATTTAGAGTTCCAAATACATCTATCAATATAGGAGAAAACAGAGTGAAACCTAAAAATTCAAACTGTTACTGGAAACGAACGCTTCAACATAGAAGAACGAAATTTGGGGAACCAAGTCGCCTTAGTGTACTTATCATTACCTGAAAGTATCATCCAGTTTGGGTGAAAAAATATTTGCTGAGATTTCTGGAGATTCGTAATTTTGGGAAGCTTGGCAACCCCATTCCATGAAAGTGTTTCTCGCCAGTCACTGCTTAGGGCTACATCAAGAGGAAACAAAACATAGAGATAAAACGTGAAACTACTTTATTGTGTCAAGTTTCAAGAAGCTAGCACAAACCGTGTTGGATTTAGAGTTCCAAATACATCTATCAAAACAAGAGAAAACAGAGTGAAACCTAAAAATTCAAACTGTTACTGGAAACGAACGCTTCAACATAGAAGAACGAAATTTGGGGAACCAAGTCGCCTTAGTGTACTGATCATTACCTGAAAGTATCATCCAGTTTGGGTGAAAAAATATTTGCTGAGATTTCTGGAGATTCGTAATTTTGGGAAGCTTGGCAACCCCTTTCCATGAAAGGGTTTCTCGCCAGTCACTGCTTAGGGGTACATCAAGAGGAAACAAAACATAGAGATAGAACGTGAAACTACTTTATTGTGTCAAGTTTCAAGAAGCTAGCACAAACCGTGTTGGATTTAGAGTTCCAAATACATCTATCAATACAGGAGAAAACAGAGTGAAACCTAAAAATTCAAACTGTTACTGGAAACGAACGCTTCAACATAGAAGAACGAAATTTGGGGAACCCAGTCGCCTTAGTGTACTGATCATTACCTGAAAGTATCATCCAGTTTGGGTGAAAAAATATTTGCTGAGATTTCTGGAGATTCGTAATTATGGGAAGCTTGGCAACCCCTTTACATGAAAGTGTTTCTCGCCAGTCACTGCTTAGGGCTACATCAAGAGGAAACAAAACATAGAGATAGAACGTGAAACTACTTCATTGTGTCAAGTTTCAAGAAGCTAGCACAAACCGTGTTGGATTTAGAGTTCCAAATACATCTATCAATATAGGAGAAAACAGAGTGAAACCTAAAAATTCAAACTGTTACTGGAAACGAACGCTTCAACATAGAAGAACGAAATTTGGGGAACCAAGTCGCCTTAGTGTACTGATCATTACCTGAAAGTATCATCCAGTTTGGGTGAAAAAATATTTGCTGAGATTTCTGGAGATTCGTAATTTTTGGAAGCTTGGCAACCCCTTTCCATGAAAGTGTTTCTCGCCAGTCACTGCTTAGGGCTACATCAAGAGGAAACAAAACATAGAGATAGAACGTGAAACTACTTTATTGTGTCAAGTTTCAAGAAGCTAGCACAAACCGTGTTGGATTTAGAGTTCCAAATACATCTATCAATATAGGAGAAAACAGAGTGAAACCTAAAAATTCAAACTGTTACTGGAAACGAACGCTTCAACATAGAAGAACGAAATTTGGGGAACCAAGTCGCCTCAGTGTACTGATCATTACCTGAAAGTATCATCCATTTTGGGTGAAAAAATATTTGCTGTGATTTCTGGAGATTCGTAATTTTGGGAAGCTTGGCAACCCCTTTCCATGAAAGTGTTTCTCGCCAGTCACTGCTTAGGGCTACATCAAGAGAAAACAAAACATAGAGATAGAATGTGAAACTACTTTATTGTGTCAAGTTTCAAGAAGCTACCACAAACCGTGTTGGATTTAGAGTTCCAAATACATCTATCAATATAGGAGAAAACAGAGTGAAACCTAAAAATTCAAACTGTTACTGGAAACGAACGCTTCAACATAGAAGAACGAAATTTTGGGAACCAAGTCGCCTCAGTGTACTGATCATTACCTGAAAGTATCATCCAGTTAGGGTGAAGAAATATTTGCTGATATTTCGGGAGATTCGTAATTTTTGGAAGCTTGGCAACCCCATTCCATGAAAGTGTTTCTCGACAGTCACTGCTTAGGGCTACATCAAGAGGAAACAAAACATAGAGATAGAATGTGAAACTACTTTATTGTGTCAAGTTTCAAGAAGCTAGCACAAACCGTGTTGGATTTAGAGTTCCAAATACATCTATCTATATAGGAGAAAACAGAGTGAAACCTAAAAATTCAAACTGTTACTGGAAACGAACGCTTCAACATAGAAGAACGAAATTTGGGGAACCAAGTCGCCTTAGTGTACTTATCATTACCTGAAAGTATCATCCAGTTTGGGTGAAAAAATATTTGCTGAGATTTCTGGAGATTCGTAATTTTGGGAAGCTTGGCAACCCCATTCCATTAAAGTGTTTCTCGCCAGTCACTGCTTAGGGCTACATCAAGAGGAAACAAAACATAGAGATAGAACGTGAAACTACTTTATTGTGTCAAGTTTCAAGAAGCTAGCACAAACCGTGTTGGATTTAGAGTTCCAAATACATCTATCAATACAAGAGAAAACAGAGTGAAACCTAAAAATTCAAACTGTTTCTGGAAACGAACGCTTCAACATAGAAGAACGAAATTTGGGGAACCAAGTCGCCTTAGTGTACTGATCATTACCTGAAAGTATCATCCAGTTTGGGTGAAAAAATATTTGCTGAGATTTCTGGAGATTCGTAATTTTTGGAAGCTTGGCAACCCCTTTCAATGAAAGGGTTTCTCGCCAGTCACTGCTTAGGGGTACATCAAGAGGAAACAAAACATAGAGATAGAACGTGAAACTACTTTATTGTGTCAAGTTTCAAGAAGCTAGCACAAAACGTGTTGGATTTAGAGTTCCAAATACATCTTTCAATACAGGAGAAAACAGAGTGAAACCTAAAAATTCAAACTGTTACTGGAAACGAACGCTTAAACATAGAAGAACGAAATTTGGGGAACCCAGTCGCCTTAGTGTACTGATCATTACCTGAAAGTATCATCCAGTTTGGGTGAAAAAATATTTGCTGAGATTTCTGGAGATTCGTAATTTTGGGAAGCTTGGCAACCCCTTTACAAGAAAGTGTTTCTCGCCAGTCACTGCTTAGGGCTACATCAAGAGGAAACAAAACATAGAGATAGAACGTGAAACTACTTTATTGTGTCAAGTTTCAAGAAGCTAGCACAAACCGTGTTGGATTTAGAGTTCCAAATACATCTATCAATATAGGAGAAAACAGAGTGAAACCTAAAAATTCAAACTGTTAGTGGAAACGAACGCTTCAACATAGAAGAACGAAATTTGGGGAACCAAGGCGCCTTAGTTTACTGATCATTACCTGAAAGTATCATCCAGTTTGGGTGAAAAAATATTTGCTGAGATTTCTGGAGATTCGTAATTTTGGGAAGCTTGGCAACCCCTTTCCATGTAAGTGTTTCTCGCCAGTCACTGCTTAGGGATACATCAAGAGGAAACAAAACATAGAGATAGAACGTGAAACTACTTTATTGTGTCAAGTTTCAAGAAGCTAGCACAAACCGTGTTGGATTTAGAGTTCCAAATACATCTATCAATATAGGAGAAAACAGAGTGAAACCTAAAAATTCAAACTGTTACTGGAAACGAACGCTTCAACATAGAAGAACGAAATTTTGGGAACCAAGTCGCCTCAGTGTACTGATCATTACCTGAAAGTATCATCCAGTTTGGGTGAAAAAATATTTGCTGAGATTTCTGGAGATTCGTAATTTTGGGAAGCTTGGCAACCCCTTTCCATGAAAGTGTTTCTCGCCAGTCACTGCTTAGGGATTCATCAAGAGGAAACAAAACATAGATATAGAACGAGAAACTACTTTTTTGTGTCAAGTTTCAAGAAGCTAGCACAAACCGTGTTGGATTTAGAGTTCCAAATACATCTATCAATATAGGAGAAAACAGTGAAACCTAAAAATTCAAACCTTTACTGGAAACGAACGCTTCAACATAGAAGAACGAAATTTGGGGAACCAAGTCGCCTCAGTGTACTGATCATTACCTGAAAGTATCATCCAGTTTGGGTGAAAAAATATTTGCTGAGATTTCTGGAGATTCGTAATTTTGGGAAGCTTGGCAACCCCTTTCCATGAAAGGGTTTCTCGCCAGTCACTGCTTAGGGGTACATCAAGAGGAAACAAAACATAGAGATAGAACGTGAAACTACTTTATTGTGTCAAGTTTCAAGAAGCTAGCACAAAACGTGTTGGATTTAGAGTTCCAAATACATCTATCAATACAGGAGAAAACAGAGTGAAACCTAAAAATTCAAACTGTTACTGGAAACGAACGCTTAAACATAGAAGAACGAAATTTGGGGAACCCAGTCGCCTTAGTGTACTGATCATTACCTGAAAGTATCATCCAGTTTGGGTGAAAAAATATTTGCTGAGATTTCTGGAGATTCGTAATTTTTGGAAGCTTGGCAACCCCTTTCCATGAAAGTGTTTCTCGCCAGTCACTGCTTAGGGCTACATCAAGAGGAAACAAAACATAGAGATAGAACGTGAAACTACTTTATTGTGTCAAGTTTCAAGAAGCTAGCACAAACCGTGTTGGATTTAGAGTTCCAAATACATCTATCAATATAGGAGAAAACAGAGTGAAACCTAAAAATTCAAACTGTTACTGGAAACGAACGCTTCAACATAGAAGAACGAAATTTGGGGAACCAAGTCGCCTCAGTGTACTGATCATTACCTGAAAGTATCATCCAGTTAGGGTGAATAAATATTTGCTGATATTTCGGGAGATTCGTAATTTTTGGAAGCTTGGCAACCCCATTCCATGAAAGTGTTTCTCGACAGTCACTGCTTAGGGCTACATAAAGAGGAAACAAAACATAGAGATAGAACGTGAAACTACTTTATTGTGTCAAGTTTCAAGAAGCTAGCACAAACCGTGTTGGATTTAGAGTTCCAAATACATCTATCAATATAGGAGAAAACAGAGTGAAACCTAAAAATTCAAACTGTTAGTGGAAACGAACGCTTCAACATAGAGAATGAAATTTGGGGAACCAAGTCTCCTTAGTTTACTGATCATTACCTGAAAGTATCATCCAGTTTGGGTGAAAAAATATTTGCTGAGATTTCTGGAGATTCGTAATTTTGGGAAGCTTGGCAACCCCTTTCCATGAAAGTGTTTCTCGCCAGTCACTGCTTAGGGCTACATCAAGAGGAAACAAAACATAGAGATAGAACGTGAAACTACTTCATTGTGTCAAGTTTCAAGAAGCTAGCACAAACCGTGTTGGATTTAGAGTTCCAAATACATCTATCAATACAAGAGAAAACAGAGTGAAACCTAAAAATTCAAACTGTTACTGGAAACGAACGCTTCAACATAGAAGAACGAAATTTGGGGAACCAAGTCGCCTTAGTGTACTGATCATTACCTGAAAGTATCATCCAGTTTCGGTGAAAAAATATTTGCTGAGATTTCTGGAGATTCGTAATTTTGGGAAGCTTGGCAACCCCATTCCATGAAAGTGTTTCTCGCCAGTCACTGCTTAGGGCTACATCAAGAGGAAACAAAACATAGAGATAGAACGTGAAACTACTTTATTGTGTCAAGTTTCAAGAAGCTAGCACAAACCGTGTTGGATTTAGAGTTCCAAATACATCTATCAATACAAGAGAAAACAGAGTGAAACCTAAAAATTCAAACTGTTACTGGAAACGAACGCTTCAACATAGAAGAACGAAATTTGGGGAACCAAGTCGCCTTAGTGTACTGATCATTACCTGAAAGTATCATCCAGTTTCGGTGAAAAAATATTTGCTGAGATTTCTGGAGATTCGTAATTTTGGGAAGCTTGGCAACCCCTTTCCATGAAAGGGTTTCTCGCCAGTCACTGCTTAGGGGTACATCAAGAGGAAACAAAACATAGAGATAGAACGTGAAACTACTTTATTGTGTCAAGTTTCAAGAAGCTAGCACAAAACGTGTTGGATTTAGAGTTCCAAATACATCTATCAATACAGGAGAAAACAGAGTGAAACCTAAAAATTCAAACTGTTACTGGAAACGAACGCTTAAACATAGAAGAACGAAATTTGGGGAACCCAGTCGCCTTAGTGTACTGATCATTACCTGAAAGTATCATCCAGTTTGGGTGAAAAAATATTTGCTGAGATTTCTGGAGATTCGTAATTATGGGAAGCTTGGCAACCCCTTTACATGAAAGTGTTTCTCGCCAGTCACTGCTTAGGGCTACATCAAGAGGAAACAAAACATAGAGATAGAACGTGAAACTACTTTATTGTGTCAAGTTTCAAGAAGCTAGCACAAACCGTGTTGGATTTAGAGTTCCAAATACATCTATCAATATAGGAGAAAACAGAGTGAAACCTAAAAATTCAAACTGTTACTGGAAACGAACGCTTCAACATAGAAGAACGAAATTTGGGGAACCAAGTCGCCTCAGTGTACTGATCATTACCTGAAAGTATCATCCAGTTAGGGTGAATAAATATTTGATGATATTTCGGGAGATTCGTAATTTTTGGAAGCTTGGCAACCCCATTCCATGAAAGTGTTTCTCGACAGTCACTGCTTAGGGCTACATAAAGAGGAAACAAAACATAGAGATAGAACGTGAAACTACTTTATTGTGTCAAGTTTCAAGAAGCTAGCACAAACCGTGTTGGATTTAGAGTTCCAAATACATCTATCAATATAAGAGAAAACAGAGTGAAACCTAAAAATTCAAACTGTTAGTGGAAACGAACGCTTCAACATAGAGAATGAAATTTGGGGAACCAGTCTCCTTAGTTTACTGATCATTACCTGAAAGTATCATCCAGTTTGGGTGAAAAAATATTTGCTGAGATTTCTGGAGATTCGTAATTTTGGGAAGCTTGGCAACCCCTTTCCATGAAAGTGTTTCTCGCCAGTCACTGCTTAGGGCTACATCAAGAGGAAACAAAACATAGAGATAGAACCTGAAACTACTTCATTGTGTCAAGTTTCAAGAAGCTAGCACAAACCGTGTTGGATTTAGAGTTCCAAATACATCTATCAATACAAGAGAAAACAGAGTGAAACCTAAAAATTCAAACTGTTACTGGAAACGAACGCTTCAACATAGAAGAACGAAATTTGGGGAACCAAGTCGCCTTAGTGTACTTATCATTACCTGAAAGTATCATCCAGTTTGGGTGAAAAAATATTTGCTGAGATTTCTGGAGATTCGTAATTTTGGGAAGCTTGGCAACCCCATTCCATGAAAGTGTTTCTCGCCAGTCACTGCTTAGGGCTACATCAAGAGGAAACAAAACATAGAGATAGAACGTGAAACTACTTTATTGTGTCAAGTTTCAAGAAGCTAGCACAAACCGTGTTGGATTTAGAGTTCCAAATACATCTATCAATACAAGAGAAAACAGAGTGAAACCTAAAAATTCAAACTGTTACTGGAAACGAACGCTTCAACATAGAAGAACGAAATTTGGGGAACCAAGTCGCCTTAGTGTACTGATCATTACCTGAAAGTATCATCCAGTTTGGGTGAAAAAATATTTGCTGAGATTTCTGGAGATTCGTAATTTTGGGAAGCTTGGCAACCCCTTTCCATGAAAGGGTTTCTCGCCAGTCACTGCTTAGGGGTACATCAAGAGGAAACAAAACATAGAGATAGAACGTGAAACTACTTTATTGTGTCAAGTTTCAAGAAGCTAGCACAAAACGTGTTGGATTTAGAGTTCCAAATACATCTATCAATACAGGAGAAAACAGAGTGAAACCTAAAAATTCAAACTGTTACTGGAAACGAACGCTTAAACATAGAAGAACGAAATTTGGGGAACCCAGTCGCCTTAGTGTACTGATCATTACCTGAAAGTATCATCCAGTTTGGGTGAAAAAATATTTGCTGAGATTTCTGGAGATTCGTAATTATGGAAAGCTTGGCAACCCCTTTACATGAAAGTGTTTCTCGCCAGTCACTGCTTAGGGCTACATCAAGCGGAAACAAAACATAGAGATAGAACGTGAAACTACTTCATTGTGTCAAGTTTCAAGAAGCTAGCACAAACCGTGTTGGATTTAGAGTTCCAAATACATCTATCAATATAGGAGAAAACAGAGTGAAACCTAAAAATTCAAACTGTTACTGGAAACGAACGCTTCAACATAGAAGAACGAAATTTGGGGAACCAAGTCGCCTTAGTGTACTGATCATTACCTGAAAGTATCATCCAGTTTGGGTGAAAAAATATTTGCTGAGATTTCTGGAGATTCGTAATTTTTGGAAGCTTGGCAACCCCTTTCCATGAAAGTGTTTCTCGCCAGTCACTGCTTAGGGATACATCAAGAGGAAACAAAACATAGAGATAGAACGTGAAACTACTTTATTGTGTCAAGTTTCAAGAAGCTAGCACAAACCGTGTTGGATTTAGAGTTCCAAATACATCTATCAATATAGGAGAAAACAGAGTGAAACCTAAAAATTCAAACTGTTACTGGAAACGAACGCTTCAACATAGAAGAACGAAATTTGGGGAACCAAGTCGCCTCAGTGTACTGATCATTACCTGAAAGTATCATCCAGTTAGGGTGAATAAATATTTGCTGATATTTCGGGAGATTCGTAATTTTTGGAAGCTTGGCAACCCCATTCCATGAAAGTGTTTCTCGACAGTCACTGCTTAGGGCTACATAAAGAGGAAACAAAACATAGAGATAGAACGTGAAACTACTTTATTGTGTCAAGTTTCAAGAAGCTAGCACAAACCGTGTTGGATTTAGAGTTCCAAATACATCTATCAATATAGGAGAAAACAGAGTGAAACCTAAAAATTCAAACTGTTAGTGGAAACGAACGCTTCAACATAGAGAATGAAATTTGGGGAACCAAGTCTCCTTAGTTTACTGATCATTACCTGAAAGTATCATCCAGTTTGGGTGAAAAAATATTTGCTGAGATTTCTGGAGATTCGTAATTTTGGGAAGCTTGGCAACCCCTTTCCATGAAAGTGTTTCTCGCCAGTCACTGCTTAGGGCTACATCAAGAGGAAACAAAACATAGAGATAGAACGTGAAACTACTTCATTGTGTCAAGTTTCAAGAAGCTAGCACAAACCGTGTTGGATTTAGAGTTCCAAATACATCTATCAATACAAGAGAAAACAGAGTGAAACCTAAAAATTCAAACTGTTACTGGAAACGAACGCTTCAACATAGAAGAACGAAATTTGGGGAACCAAGTCGCCTTAGTGTACTTATCATTACCTGAAAGTATCATCCAGTTTGGGTGAAAAAATATTTGCTGAGATTTCTGGAGATTCGTAATTTTGGGAAGCTTGGCAACCCCATTCCATGAAAGTGTTTCTCGCCAGTCACTGCTTAGGGCTACATCAAGAGGAAACAAAACATAGAGATAGAACGTGAAACTACTTTATTGTGTCAAGTTTCAAGAAGCTAGCACAAACCGTGTTGGATTTAGAGTTCCAAATACATCTATCAATACAAGAGAAAACAGAGTGAAACCTAAAAATTCAAACTGTTACTGGAAACGAACGCTTCAACATAGAAGAACGAAATTTGGGGAACCAAGTCGCCTTAGTGTACTGATCATTACCTGAAAGTATCATCCAGTTTGGGTGAAAAAATATTTGCTGAGATTTCTGGAGATTCGTAATTTTTGGAAGCTTGGCAACCCCTTTCCATGAAAGGGTTTCTCGCCAGTCACTGCTTAGGGGTACATCAAGAGGAAACAAAACAGAGATAGAACGTGAAACTACTTTATTGTGTCAAGTTTCAAGAAGCTAGCACAAAACGTGTTGGATTTAGAGTTCCAAATACATCTATCAATACAGGAGAAAACAGAGTGAAACCTAAAAATTCAAACTGTTACTGGAAACGAACGCTTAAACATAGAAGAACGAAATTTGGGGAACCCAGTCGCCTTAGTGTACTGATCATTACCTGAAAGTATCATCCAGTTTGGGTGAAAAAATATTTGCTGAGATTTCTGGAGATTCGTAATTTTGGGAAGCTTGGCAACCCCTTTACATGAAAGTGTTTCTCGCCAGTCACTGCTTAGGGCTACATCAAGAGGAAACAAAACATAGAGATAGAACGTGAAACTACTTCATTGTGTCAAGTTTCAAGAAGCTAGCACAAACCGTGTTGGATTTAGAGTTCCAAATACATCTATCAATATAGGAGAAAACAGAGTGAAACCTAAAAATTCAAACTGTTACTGGAAACGAACGCTTCAACATAGAAGAACGAAATTTGGGGAACCAAGTCGCCTTAGTGTACTGATCATTACCTGAAAGTATCATCCAGTTTGGGTGAAAAAATATTTGCTGAGATTTCTGGAGATTCGTAATTTTTGGAAGCTTGGCAACCCCTTTCCATGAAAGTGTTTCTCGCCAGTCACTGCTTAGGGCTACATCAAGAGGAAACAAAACATAGAGATAGAACGTGAAACTACTTTATTGTGTCAAGTTTCAAGAAGCTAGCACAAACCGTGTTGGATTTAGAGTTCCAAATACATCTATCAATATAGGAGAAAACAGAGTGAAACCTAAAAATTCAAACTGTTACTGGAAACGAACGCTTCAACATAGAAGAACGAAATTTGGGGAACCAAGTCGCCTCAGTGTACTGATCATTACCTGAAAGTATCATCCAGTTAGGGTGAATAAATATTTGCTGATATTTCGGGAGATTCGTAATTTTTGGAAGCTTGGCAACCCCATTCCATGAAAGTGTTTCTCGACAGTCACTGCTTAGGGCTACATAAAGAGGAAACAAAACATAGAGATAGAACGTGAAACTACTTTATTGTGTCAAGTTTCAAGAAGCTAGCACAAACCGTGTTGGATTTAGAGTTCCAAATACATCTATCAATATAAGAGAAAACAGAGTGAAACCTAAAAATTCAAACTGTTAGTGGAAACGAACGCTTCAACATAGAGAATGAAATTTGGGGAACCAGTCTCCTTAGTTTACTGATCATTACCTGAAAGTATCATCCAGTTTGGGTGAAAAAATATTTGCTGAGATTTCTGGAGATTCGTAATTTTGGGAAGCTTGGCAACCCCTTTCCATGAAAGTGTTTCTCGCCAGTCACTGCTTAGGGCTACATCAAGAGGAAACAAAACATAGAGATAGAACCTGAAACTACTTCATTGTGTCAAGTTTCAAGAAGCTAGCACAAACCGTGTTGGATTTAGAGTTCCAAATACATCTATCAATACAAGAGAAAACAGAGTGAAACCTAAAAATTCAAACTGTTACTGGAAACGAACGCTTCAACATAGAAGAACGAAATTTGGGGAACCAAGTCGCCTTAGTGTACTTATCATTACCTGAAAGTATCATCCAGTTTGGGTGAAAAAATATTTGCTGAGATTTCTGGAGATTCGTAATTTTGGGAAGCTTGGCAACCCCATTCCATGAAAGTGTTTCTCGCCAGTCACTGCTTAGGGCTACATCAAGAGGAAACAAAACATAGAGATAGAACGTGAAACTACTTTATTGTGTCAAGTTTCAAGAAGCTAGCACAAACCGTGTTGGATTTAGAGTTCCAAATACATCTATCAATACAAGAGAAAACAGAGTGAAACCTAAAAATTCAAACTGTTACTGGAAACGAACGCTTCAACATAGAAGAACGAAATTTGGGGAACCAAGTCGCCTTAGTGTACTGATCATTACCTGAAAGTATCATCCAGTTTGGGTGAAAAAATATTTGCTGAGATTTCTGGAGATTCGTAATTTTGGGAAGCTTGGCAACCCCTTTCCATGAAAGGGTTTCTCGCCAGTCACTGCTTAGGGGTACATCAAGAGGAAACAAAACATAGAGATAGAACGTGAAACTACTTTATTGTGTCAAGTTTCAAGAAGCTAGCACAAAACGTGTTGGATTTAGAGTTCCAAATACATCTATCAATACAGGAGAAAACAGAGTGAAACCTAAAAATTCAAACTGTTACTGGAAACGAACGCTTAAACATAGAAGAACGAAATTTGGGGAACCCAGTCGCCTTAGTGTACTGATCATTACCTGAAAGTATCATCCAGTTTGGGTGAAAAAATATTTGCTGAGATTTCTGGAGATTCGTAATTATGGAAAGCTTGGCAACCCCTTTACATGAAAGTGTTTCTCGCCAGTCACTGCTTAGGGCTACATCAAGCGGAAACAAAACATAGAGATAGAACGTGAAACTACTTCATTGTGTCAAGTTTCAAGAAGCTAGCACAAACCGTGTTGGATTTAGAGTTCCAAATACATCTATCAATATAGGAGAAAACAGAGTGAAACCTAAAAATTCAAACTGTTACTGGAAACGAACGCTTCAACATAGAAGAACGAAATTTGGGGAACCAAGTCGCCTTAGTGTACTGATCATTACCTGAAAGTATCATCCAGTTTGGGTGAAAAAATATTTGCTGAGATTTCTGGAGATTCGTAATTTTTGGAAGCTTGGCAACCCCTTTCCATGAAAGTGTTTCTCGCCAGTCACTGCTTAGGGATACATCAAGAGGAAACAAAACATAGAGATAGAACGTGAAACTACTTTATTGTGTCAAGTTTCAAGAAGCTAGCACAAACCGTGTTGGATTTAGAGTTCCAAATACATCTATCAATATAGGAGAAAACAGAGTGAAACCTAAAAATTCAAACTGTTACTGGAAACGAACGCTTCAACATAGAAGAACGAAATTTGGGGAACCAAGTCGCCTCAGTGTACTGATCATTACCTGAAAGTATCATCCAGTTAGGGTGAATAAATATTTGCTGATATTTCGGGAGATTCGTAATTTTTGGAAGCTTGGCAACCCCATTCCATGAAAGTGTTTCTCGACAGTCACTGCTTAGGGCTACATAAAGAGGAAACAAAACATAGAGATAGAACGTGAAACTACTTTATTGTGTCAAGTTTCAAGAAGCTAGCACAAACCGTGTTGGATTTAGAGTTCCAAATACATCTATCAATATAGGAGAAAACAGAGTGAAACCTAAAAATTCAAACTGTTAGTGGAAACGAACGCTTCAACATAGAGAATGAAATTTGGGGAACCAAGTCTCCTTAGTTTACTGATCATTACCTGAAAGTATCATCCAGTTTGGGTGAAAAAATATTTGCTGAGATTTCTGGAGATTCGTAATTTTGGGAAGCTTGGCAACCCCTTTCCATGAAAGTGTTTCTCGCCAGTCACTGCTTAGGGCTACATCAAGAGGAAACAAAACATAGAGATAGAACGTGAAACTACTTCATTGTGTCAAGTTTCAAGAAGCTAGCACAAACCGTGTTGGATTTAGAGTTCCAAATACATCTATCAATACAAGAGAAAACAGAGTGAAACCTAAAAATTCAAACTGTTACTGGAAACGAACGCTTCAACATAGAAGAACGAAATTTGGGGAACCAAGTCGCCTTAGTGTACTTATCATTACCTGAAAGTATCATCCAGTTTGGGTGAAAAAATATTTGCTGAGATTTCTGGAGATTCGTAATTTTGGGAAGCTTGGCAACCCCATTCCATGAAAGTGTTTCTCGCCAGTCACTGCTTAGGGCTACATCAAGAGGAAACAAAACATAGAGATAGAACGTGAAACTACTTTATTGTGTCAAGTTTCAAGAAGCTAGCACAAACCGTGTTGGATTTAGAGTTCCAAATACATCTATCAATACAAGAGAAAACAGAGTGAAACCTAAAAATTCAAACTGTTACTGGAAACGAACGCTTCAACATAGAAGAACGAAATTTGGGGAACCAAGTCGCCTTAGTGTACTGATCATTACCTGAAAGTATCATCCAGTTTGGGTGAAAAAATATTTGCTGAGATTTCTGGAGATTCGTAATTTTTGGAAGCTTGGCAACCCCTTTCCATGAAAGGGTTTCTCGCCAGTCACTGCTTAGGGGTACATCAAGAGGAAACAAAACAGAGATAGAACGTGAAACTACTTTATTGTGTCAAGTTTCAAGAAGCTAGCACAAAACGTGTTGGATTTAGAGTTCCAAATACATCTATCAATACAGGAGAAAACAGAGTGAAACCTAAAAATTCAAACTGTTACTGGAAACGAACGCTTAAACATAGAAGAACGAAATTTGGGGAACCCAGTCGCCTTAGTGTACTGATCATTACCTGAAAGTATCATCCAGTTTGGGTGAAAAAATATTTGCTGAGATTTCTGGAGATTCGTAATTTTGGGAAGCTTGGCAACCCCTTTACATGAAAGTGTTTCTCGCCAGTCACTGCTTAGGGCTACATCAAGAGGAAACAAAACATAGAGATAGAACGTGAAACTACTTCATTGTGTCAAGTTTCAAGAAGCTAGCACAAACCGTGTTGGATTTAGAGTTCCAAATACATCTATCAATATAGGAGAAAACAGAGTGAAACCTAAAAATTCAAACTGTTACTGGAAACGAACGCTTCAACATAGAAGAACGAAATTTGGGGAACCAAGTCGCCTTAGTGTACTGATCATTACCTGAAAGTATCATCCAGTTTGGGTGAAAAAATATTTGCTGAGATTTCTGGAGATTCGTAATTTTGGGAAGCTTGGCAACCCCTTTCCATGAAAGTGTTTCTCGCCAGTCACTGCTTAGGGCTACATCAAGAGGAAACAAAACATAGAGATAGAACGTGAAACTACTTTATTGTGTCAAGTTTCAAGAAGCTAGCACAAACCGTGTTGGATTTAGAGTTCCAAATACATCTATCAATATAGGAGAAAACAGAGTGAAACCTAAAAATTCAAACTGTTACTGGAAACGAACGCTTCAACATAGAAGAACGAAATTTGGGGAACCAAGTCGCCTCAGTGTACTGATCATTACCTGAAAGTATCATCCAGTTAGGGTGAATAAATATTTGCTGATATTTCGGGAGATTCGTAATTTTTGGAAGCTTGGCAACCCCATTCCATGAAAGTGTTTCTCGACAGTCACTGCTTAGGGCTACATAAAGAGGAAACAAAACATAGTGATAGAACGTGAAACTACTTTATTGTGTCAAGTTTCAAGAAGCTAGCACAAACCGTGTTGGATTTAGAGTTCCAAATACATCTATCAATATAAGAGAAAACAGAGTGAAACCTAAAAATTCAAACTGTTAGTGGAAACGAACGCTTCAACATAGAGAATGAAATTTGGGGAACCAAGTCTCCTTAGTTTACTGATCATTACCTGAAAGTATCATCCAGTTTGGGTGAAAAAATATTTGCTGAGATTTCTGAAGATTCGTAATTTTGGGAAGCTTGGCAACCCCTTTCCATGAAAGTGTTTCTCGCCAGTCACTGCTTAGGGCTACATCAAGAGGAAACAAAACATAGAGATAGAACGTGAAACTACTTCATTGTGTCAAGTTTCAAGAAGCTAGCACAAACCGTGTTGGATTTAGAGTTCCAAATACATCTATCAATACAAGAGAAAACAGAGTGAAACCTAAAAATTCAAACTGTTACTGGAAACGAACGCTTCAACATAGAAGAACGAAATTTGGGGAACCAAGTCGCCTTAGTGTACTTATCATTACCTGAAAGTATCATCCAGTTTGGGTGAAAAAATATTTGCTGAGATTTCTGGAGATTCGTAATTTTGGGAAGCTTGGCAACCCCATTCCATGAAAGTGTTTCTCGCCAGTCACTGCTTAGGGCTACATCAAGAGGAAACAAAACATAGAGATAGAACGTGAAACTACTTTATTGTGTCAAGTTTCAAGAAGCTAGCACAAACCGTGTTGGATTTAGAGTTCCAAATACATCTATCAATACAAGAGAAAACAGAGTGAAACCTAAAAATTCAAACTGTTACTGGAAACGAACGCTTCAACATAGAAGAACGAAATTTGGGGAACCAAGTCGCCTTAGTGTACTGATCATTACCTGAAAGTATCATCCAGTTTGGGTGAAAAAATATTTGCTGAGATTTCTGGAGATTCGTAATTTTGGGAAGCTTGGCAACCCCTTTCCATGAAAGGGTTTCTCGCCAGTCACTGCTTAGGGGTACATCAAGAGGAAACAAAACATAGAGATAGAACGTGAAACTACTTTATTGTGTCAAGTTTCAAGAAGCTAGCACAAAACGTGTTGGATTTAGAGTTCCAAATACATCTATCAATACAGGAGAAAACAGAGTGAAACCTAAAAATTCAAACTGTTACTGGAAACGAACGCTTAAACATAGAAGAACGAAATTTGGGGAACCCAGTCGCCTTAGTGTACTGATCATTACCTGAAAGTATCATCCAGTTTGGGTGAAAAAATATTTGCTGAGATTTCTGGAGATTCGTAATTATGGGAAGCTTGGCAACCCCTTTACATGAAAGTGTTTCTCGCCAGTCACTGCTTAGGGCTACATCAAGCGGAAACAATACATAGAGATAGAACGTGAAACTACTTCATTGTGTCAAGTTTCAAGAAGCTAGCCCAAACCGTGTTGGATTTAGAGTTCCAAATACATCTATCAATATAGGAGAAAACAGAGTGAAACCTAAAAATTCAAACTGTTACTGGAAACGAACGCTTCAACATAGAAGAACGAAATTTGGGGAACCAAGTCGCCTTAGTGTACTGATCATTACCTGAAAGTATCATCCAGTTTGGGTGAAAAAATATTTGCTGAGATTTCTGGAGATTCGTAATTTTTGGAAGCTTGGCAACCCCTTTCCATGTAAGTGTTTCTCGCCAGTCACTGCTTAGGGCTACATCAAGAGGAAACAAAACATAGAGATAGAACGTGAAACTACTTTATTGTGTCAAGTTTCAAGAAGCTAGCACAAACCGTGTTGGATTTAGAGTTCCAAATACATCTATCAATATAGGAGAAAACAGAGTGAAACCTAAAAATTCAAACTGTTACTGGAAACGAACGCTTCAACATAGAAGAACGAAATTTGGGGAACCAAGTCGCCTCAGTGTACTGATCATTACCTGAAAGTATCATCCAGTTTGGGTGAAAAAATATTTGCTGAGATTTCTGGAGATTCGTAATTTTGGGAAGCTTGGCAACCCCTTTCCATGAAAGGGTTTCTCGCCAGTCACTGCTTAGGGGTACATCAAGAGGAAACAAAACAGAGATAGAACGTGAAACTACTTTATTGTGTCAAGTTTCAAGAAGCTAGCACAAAACGTGTTGGATTTAGAGTTCCAAATACATCTATCAATACAGGAGAAAACAGAGTGAAACCTAAAAATTCAAACTGTTACTGGAAACGAACGCTTAAACATAGAAGAACGAAATTTGGGGAACCCAGTCGCCTTAGTGTACTGATCATTACCTGAAAGTATCATCCAGTTTGGGTGAAAAAATATTTGCTGAGATTTCTGGAGATTCGTAATTTTGGGAAGCTTGGCAACCCCTTTACATGAAAGTGTTTCTCGCCAGTCACTGCTTAGGGCTACATCAAGAGGAAACAAAACATAGAGATAGAACGTGAAACTACTTTATTGTGTCAAGTTTCAAGAAGCTAGCACAAACCGTGTTGGATTTAGAGTTCCAAATACATCTATCAATATAGGAGAAAACAGAGTGAAACCTAAAAATTCAAACTGTTAGTGGAAACGAACGCTTCAACATAGAAGAACGAAATTTGGGGAACCAAGGCGCCTTAGTTTACTGATCATTACCTGAAAGTATCATCCAGTTTGGGTGAAAAAATATTTGCTGAGATTTCTGGAGATTCGTAATTTTGGGAAGCTTGGCAACCCCTTTCCATGTAAGTGTTTCTCGCCAGTCACTGCTTAGGGATACATCAAGAGGAAACAAAACATAGAGATAGAACGTGAAACTACTTTATTGTGTCAAGTTTCAAGAAGCTAGCACAAACCGTGTTGGATTTAGAGTTCCAAATACATCTATCAATATAGGAGAAAACAGAGTGAAACCTAAAAATTCAAACTGTTAGTGGAAACGAACGCTTCAACATAGAAGAACGAAATTTGGGGAACCAAGGCGCCTTAGTGTACTGATCATTACCTGAAAGTATCATCCAGTTTGGGTGAAAAAATATTTGCTGAGATTTCTGGAGATTCGTAATTTTTGGAAGCTTGGCAACCCCTTTCCATGAAAGTGTTTCTCGCCAGTCACTGCTTAGGGCTACATCAAGAGGAAACAAAACATAGAGATAGAACGTGAAACTACTTTATTGTGTCAAGTTTCAAGAAGCTAGCACAAACCGTGTTGGATTTAGAGTTCCAAATACATCTATCAATATAGGAGAAAACAGAGTGAAACCTAAAAATTCAAACTGTTACTGGAAACGAACGCTTCAACATAGAAGAACGAAATTTGGGGAACCAAGTCGCCTCAGTGTACTGATCATTACCTGAAAGTATCATCCAGTTAGGGTGAATAAATATTTGCTGATATTTCGGGAGATTCGTAATTTTTGGAAGCTTGGCAACCCCATTCCATGAAAGTGTTTCTCGACAGTCACTGCTTAGGGCTACATAAAGAGGAAACAAAACATAGAGATAGAACGTGAAACTACTTTATTGTGTCAAGTTTCAAGAAGCTAGCACAAACCGTGTTGGATTTAGAGTTCCAAATACATCTATCAATATAGGAGAAAACAGAGTGAAACCTAAAAATTCAAACTGTTAGTGGAAACGAACGCTTCAACATAGAGAATGAAATTTGGGGAACCAAGTCTCCTTAGTTTACTGATCATTACCTGAAAGTATCATCCAGTTTGGGTGAAAAAATATTTGCTGAGATTTCTGGAGATTCGTAATTTTGGGAAGCTTGGCAACCCCTTTCCATGAAAGTGTTTCTCGCCAGTCACTGCTTAGGGCTACATCAAGAGGAAACAAAACATAGAGATAGAACGTGAAACTACTTCATTGTGTCAAGTTTCAAGAAGCTAGCACAAACCGTGTTGGATTTAGAGTTCCAAATACATCTATCAATACAAGAGAAAACAGAGTGAAACCTAAAAATTCAAACTGTTACTGGAAACGAACGCTTCAACATAGAAGAACGAAATTTGGGGAACCAAGTCGCCTTAGTGTACTTATCATTACCTGAAAGTATCATCCAGTTTGGGTGAAAAAATATTTGCTGAGATTTCTGGAGATTCGTAATTTTGGGAAGCTTGGCAACCCCATTCCATGAAAGTGTTTCTCGCCAGTCACTGCTTAGGGCTACATCAAGAGGAAACAAAACATAGAGATAGAACGTGAAACTACTTTATTGTGTCAAGTTTCAAGAAGCTAGCACAAACCGTGTTGGATTTAGAGTTCCAAATACATCTATCAATACAAGAGAAAACAGAGTGAAACCTAAAAATTCAAACTGTTACTGGAAACGAACGCTTCAACATAGAAGAACGAAATTTGGGGAACCAAGTCGCCTTAGTGTACTGATCATTACCTGAAAGTATCATCCAGTTTGGGTGAAAAAATATTTGCTGAGATTTCTGGAGATTCGTAATTTTTGGAAGCTTGGCAACCCCTTTCCATGAAAGGGTTTCTCGCCAGTCACTGCTTAGGGGTACATCAAGAGGAAACAAAACAGAGATAGAACGTGAAACTACTTTATTGTGTCAAGTTTCAAGAAGCTAGCACAAAACGTGTTGGATTTAGAGTTCCAAATACATCTATCAATACAGGAGAAAACAGAGTGAAACCTAAAAATTCAAACTGTTACTGGAAACGAACGCTTCAACATAGAAGAACGAAATTTGGGGAACCCAGTCGCCTTAGTGTACTGATCATTACCTGAAAGTATCATCCAGTTTGGGTGAAAAAATATTTGCTGAGATTTCTGGAGATTCGTAATTTTGGGAAGCTTGGCAACCCCTTTACATGAAAGTGTTTCTCGCCAGTCACTGCTTAGGGCTACATCAAGAGGAAACAAAACATAGAGATAGAACATGAAACTACTTTATTGTGTCAAGTTTCAAGAAGCTAGCACAAACCGTGTTGGATTTAGAGTTCCAAATACATCTATCAATATAGGAGAAAACAGAGTGAAACCTAAAAATTCAAACTGTTAGTGGAAACGAACGCTTCAACATAGAAGAACGAAATTTGGGGAACCAAGGCGCCTTAGTTTACTGATCATTACCTGAAAGTATCATCCAGTTTGGGTGAAAAAATATTTGCTGAGATTTCTGGAGATTCGTAATTTTGGGAAGCTTGGCAACCCCTTTCCATGTAAGTGTTTCTCGCCAGTCACTGCTTAGGGATACATCAAGAGGAAACAAAACATAGAGATAGAACGTGAAACTACTTTATTGTGTCAAGTTTCAAGAAGCTAGCACAAACCGTGTTGGATTTAGAGTTCCAAATACATCTATCAATATAGGAGAAAACAGAGTGAAACCTAAAAATTCAAACTGTTACTGGAAACGAACGCTTCAACATAGAAGAACGAAATTTGGGGAACCAAGTCGCCTTAGTGTACTGATCATTACCTGAAAGTATCATCCAGTTTGGGTGAAAAAATATTTGCTGAGATTTCTGGAGATTCGTAATTTTTGGAAGCTTGGCAACCCCTTTCCATGTAAGTGTTTCTCGCCAGTCACTGCTTAGGGCTACATCAAGAGGAAACAAAACATAGAGATAGAACGTGAAACTACTTTATTGTGTCAAGTTTCAAGAAGCTAGCACAAACCGTGTTGGATTTAGAGTTCCAAATACATCTATCAATATAGGAGAAAACAGAGTGAAACCTAAAAATTCAAACTGTTACTGGAAACGAACGCTTCAACATAGAAGAACGAAATTTGGGGAACCAAGTCGCCTCAGTGTACTGATCATTACCTGAAAGTATCATCCAGTTTGGGTGAAAAAATATTTGCTGAGATTTCTGGAGATTCGTAATTTTGGGAAGCTTGGCAACCCCTTTCCATGAAAGGGTTTCTCGCCAGTCACTGCTTAGGGGTACATCAAGAGGAAACAAAACAGAGATAGAACGTGAAACTACTTTATTGTGTCAAGTTTCAAGAAGCTAGCACAAAACGTGTTGGATTTAGAGTTCCAAATACATCTATCAATACAGGAGAAAACAGAGTGAAACCTAAAAATTCAAACTGTTACTGGAAACGAACGCTTAAACATAGAAGAACGAAATTTGGGGAACCCAGTCGCCTTAGTGTACTGATCATTACCTGAAAGTATCATCCAGTTTGGGTGAAAAAATATTTGCTGAGATTTCTGGAGATTCGTAATTTTGGGAAGCTTGGCAACCCCTTTACATGAAAGTGTTTCTCGCCAGTCACTGCTTAGGGCTACATCAAGAGGAAACAAAACATAGAGATAGAACGTGAAACTACTTTATTGTGTCAAGTTTCAAGAAGCTAGCACAAACCGTGTTGGATTTAGAGTTCCAAATACATCTATCAATATAGGAGAAAACAGAGTGAAACCTAAAAATTCAAACTGTTAGTGGAAACGAACGCTTCAACATAGAAGAACGAAATTTGGGGAACCAAGGCGCCTTAGTTTACTGATCATTACCTGAAAGTATCATCCAGTTTGGGTGAAAAAATATTTGCTGAGATTTCTGGAGATTCGTAATTTTGGGAAGCTTGGCAACCCCTTTCCATGTAAGTGTTTCTCGCCAGTCACTGCTTAGGGATACATCAAGAGGAAACAAAACATAGAGATAGAACGTGAAACTACTTTATTGTGTCAAGTTTCAAGAAGCTAGCACAAACCGTGTTGGATTTAGAGTTCCAAATACATCTATCAATATAGGAGAAAACAGAGTGAAACCTAAAAATTCAAACTGTTAGTGGAAACGAACGCTTCAACATAGAAGAACGAAATTTGGGGAACCAAGGCGCCTTAGTTTACTGATCATTACCTGAAAGTATCATCCAGTTTGGGTGAAAAAATATTTGCTGAGATTTCTGGAGATTCGTAATTATGGGAAGCTTGGCAACCCCTTTACATGAAAGTGTTTCTCGCCAGTCACTGCTTAGGGCTACATCAAGCGGAAACAAAACATAGAGATAGAACGTGAAACTACTTCATTGTGTCAAGTTTCAAGAAGCTAGCACAAACCGTGTTGGATTTAGAGTTCCAAATACATCTATCAATATAGGAGAAAACAGAGTGAAACCTAAAAATTCAAACTGTTACTGGAAACGAACGCTTCAACATAGAAGAACGAAATTTGGGGAACCAAGTCGCCTTAGTGTACTGATCATTACCTGAAAGTATCATCCAGTTTGGGTGAAAAAATATTTGCTGAGATTTCTGGAGATTCGTAATTTTTGGAAGCTTGGCAACCCCTTTCCATGAAAGTGTTTCTCGCCAGTCACTGCTTAGGGCTACATCAAGAGGAAACAAAACATAGAGATAGAACGTGAAACTACTTTATTGTGTCAAGTTTCAAGAAGCTAGCACAAACCGTGTTGGATTTAGAGTTCCAAATACATCTATCAATATAGGAGAAAACAGAGTGAAACCTAAAAATTCAAACTGTTACTGGAAACGAACGCTTCAACATAGAAGAACGAAATTTGGGGAACCAAGTCGCCTCAGTGTACTGATCATTACCTGAAAGTATCATCCAGTTAGGGTGAATAAATATTTGCTGATATTTCGGGAGATTCGTAATTTTTGGAAGCTTGGCAACCCCATTCCATGAAAGTGTTTCTCGACAGTCACTGCTTAGGGCTACATAAAGAGGAAACAAAACATAGAGATAGAACGTGAAACTACTTTATTGTGTCAAGTTTCAAGAAGCTAGCACAAACCGTGTTGGATTTAGAGTTCCAAATACATCTATCAATATAGGAGAAAACAGAGTGAAACCTAAAAATTCAAACTGTTAGTGGAAACGAACGCTTCAACATAGAGAATGAAATTTGGGGAACCAAGTCTCCTTAGTTTACTGATCATTACCTGAAAGTATCATCCAGTTTGGGTGAAAAAATATTTGCTGAGATTTCTGGAGATTCGTAATTTTGGGAAGCTTGGCAACCCCTTTCCATGAAAGTGTTTCTCGCCAGTCACTGCTTAGGGCTACATCAAGAGGAAACAAAACATAGAGATAGAACGTGAAACTACTTCATTGTGTCAAGTTTCAAGAAGCTAGCACAAACCGTGTTGGATTTAGAGTTCCAAATACATCTATCAATACAAGAGAAAACAGAGTGAAACCTAAAAATTCAAACTGTTACTGGAAACGAACGCTTCAACATAGAAGAACGAAATTTGGGGAACCAAGTCGCCTTAGTGTACTTATCATTACCTGAAAGTATCATCCAGTTTGGGTGAAAAAATATTTGCTGAGATTTCTGGAGATTCGTAATTTTGGGAAGCTTGGCAACCCCATTCCATGAAAGTGTTTCTCGCCAGTCACTGCTTAGGGCTACATCAAGAGGAAACAAAACATAGAGATAGAACGTGAAACTACTTTATTGTGTCAAGTTTCAAGAAGCTAGCACAAACCGTGTTGGATTTAGAGTTCCAAATACATCTATCAATACAAGAGAAAACAGAGTGAAACCTAAAAATTCAAACTGTTACTGGAAACGAACGCTTCAACATAGAAGAACGAAATTTGGGGAACCAAGTCGCCTTAGTGTACTGATCATTACCTGAAAGTATCATCCAGTTTGGGTGAAAAAATATTTGCTGAGATTTCTGGAGATTCGTAATTTTTGGAAGCTTGGCAACCCCTTTCCATGAAAGGGTTTCTCGCCAGTCACTGCTTAGGGGTACATCAAGAGGAAACAAAACAGAGATAGAACGTGAAACTACTTTATTGTGTCAAGTTTCAAGAAGCTAGCACAAAACGTGTTGGATTTAGAGTTCCAAATACATCTATCAATACAGGAGAAAACAGAGTGAAACCTAAAAATTCAAACTGTTACTGGAAACGAACGCTTCAACATAGAAGAACGAAATTTGGGGAACCCAGTCGCCTTAGTGTACTGATCATTACCTGAAAGTATCATCCAGTTTGGGTGAAAAAATATTTGCTGAGATTTCTGGAGATTCGTAATTTTGGGAAGCTTGGCAACCCCTTTACATGAAAGTGTTTCTCGCCAGTCACTGCTTAGGGCTACATCAAGAGGAAACAAAACATAGAGATAGAACATGAAACTACTTTATTGTGTCAAGTTTCAAGAAGCTAGCACAAACCGTGTTGGATTTAGAGTTCCAAATACATCTATCAATATAGGAGAAAACAGAGTGAAACCTAAAAATTCAAACTGTTAGTGGAAACGAACGCTTCAACATAGAAGAACGAAATTTGGGGAACCAAGGCGCCTTAGTTTACTGATCATTACCTGAAAGTATCATCCAGTTTGGGTGAAAAAATATTTGCTGAGATTTCTGGAGATTCGTAATTTTGGGAAGCTTGGCAACCCCTTTCCATGTAAGTGTTTCTCGCCAGTCACTGCTTAGGGATACATCAAGAGGAAACAAAACATAGAGATAGAACGTGAAACTACTTTATTGTGTCAAGTTTCAAGAAGCTAGCACAAACCGTGTTGGATTTAGAGTTCCAAATACATCTATCAATATAGGAGAAAACAGAGTGAAACCTAAAAATTCAAACTGTTAGTGGAAACGAACGCTTCAACATAGAAGAACGAAATTTGGGGAACCAAGGCGCCTTAGTTTACTGATCATTACCTGAAAGTATCATCCAGTTTGGGTGAAAAAAATATTTGCTGAGATTTCTGGAGATTCGTAATTTTGGGAAGCTTGGCAATCCCTTTCCATGTAAGTGTTTCTCGCCAGTCACTGCTTAGGGATACATCAAGAGGAAACAAAACATAGAGATAGAACGTGAAACTACTTTATTGTGTCAAGTTTCAAGAAGCTAGCACAAACCGTGTTGGATTTAGAGTTCCAAATACATCTATCAATACAAGAGAAAACAGAGTGAAACCTAAAAATTCAAACTGTTACTGGAAACGAACGCTTCAACATAGAAGAACGAAATTTGGGGAACCAAGTCGCCTTAGTGTACTGATCATTACCTGAAAGTATCATCCAGTTTGGGTGAAAAAATATTTGCTGAGATTTCTGGAGATTCGTAATTTTTGGAAGCTTGGCAACCCCTTTCCATGAAAGGGTTTCTCGCCAGTCACTGCTTAGGGGTACATCAAGAGGAAACAAAACAGAGATAGAACGTGAAACTACTTTATTGTGTCAAGTTTCAAGAAGCTAGCACAAAACGTGTTGGATTTAGAGTTCCAAATACATCTATCAATACAGGAGAAAACAGAGTGAAACCTAAAAATTCAAACTGTTACTGGAAACGAACGCTTCAACATAGAAGAACGAAATTTGGGGAACCCAGTCGCCTTAGTGTACTGATCATTACCTGAAAGTATCATCCAGTTTGGGTGAAAAAATATTTGCTGAGATTTCTGGAGATTCGTAATTTTGGGAAGCTTGGCAACCCCTTTACATGAAAGTGTTTCTCGCCAGTCACTGCTTAGGGCTACATCAAGAGGAAACAAAACATAGAGATAGAACATGAAACTACTTTATTGTGTCAAGTTTCAAGAAGCTAGCACAAACCGTGTTGGATTTAGAGTTCCAAATACATCTATCAATATAGGAGAAAACAGAGTGAAACCTAAAAATTCAAACTGTTAGTGGAAACGAACGCTTCAACATAGAAGAACGAAATTTGGGGAACCAAGGCGCCTTAGTTTACTGATCATTACCTGAAAGTATCATCCAGTTTGGGTGAAAAAATATTTGCTGAGATTTCTGGAGATTCGTAATTTTGGGAAGCTTGGCAACCCCTTTCCATGTAAGTGTTTCTCGCCAGTCACTGCTTAGGGATACATCAAGAGGAAACAAAACATAGAGATAGAACGTGAAACTACTTTATTGTGTCAAGTTTCAAGAAGCTAGCACAAACCGTGTTGGATTTAGAGTTCCAAATACATCTATCAATATAGGAGAAAACAGAGTGAAACCTAAAAATTCAAACTGTTACTGGAAACGAACGCTTCAACATAGAAGAACGAAATTTTGGGAACCAAGTCGCCTCAGTGTACTGATCATTACCTGAAAGTATCATCCAGATTGGGTGAAAAAATATTTGCTGAGATTTCTGGAGATTCGTAATTTTGGGAAGCTTGGCAACCCCTTTACATGAAAGTGTTTCTCGCCAGTCACTGCTTAGGGCTACATCAAGAGGAAACAAAACATAGAGATAGAACGTGAAACTACTTTATTGTGTCAAGTTTCAAGAAGCTAGCACAAACCGTGTTGGATTTAGAGTTCCAAATACATCTATCAATATAGGAGAAAACAGAGTGAAACCTAAAAATTCAAACTGTTAGTGGAAACGAACGCTTCAACATAGAAGAACGAAATTTGGGGAACCAAGGCGCCTTAGTTTACTGATCATTACCTGAAAGTATCATCCAGTTTGGGTGAAAAAAATATTTGCTGAGATTTCTGGAGATTCGTAATTTTGGGAAGCTTGGCAATCCCTTTCCATGTAAGTGTTTCTCGCCAGTCACTGCTTAGGGATACATCAAGAGGAAACAAAACATAGAGATAGAACGTGAAACTACTTTATTGTGTCAAGTTTCAAGAAGCTAGCACAAACCGTGTTGGATTTAGAGTTCCAAATACATCTATCAATATAGGAGAAAACAGAGTGAAACCTAAAAATTCAAACTGTTACTGGAAACGAACGCTTCAACATAGAAGAACGAAATTTTGGGAACCAAGTCGCCTCAGTGTACTGATCATTACCTGAAAGTATCATCCAGTTTGGGTGAAAAAATATTTGCTGAGATTTCTGGAGATTCGTAATTTTTGGAAGCTTGGCAACCCCTTTCCATGTAAGTGTTTCTCGCCAGTCACTGCTTAGGGATACATCAAGAGGAAACAAAACATAGAGATAGAACGTGAAACTACTTTATTGTGTCAAGTTTCAAGAAGCTAGCACAAACCGTGTTGGATTTAGAGTTCCAAATACATCTATCAATATAGGAGAAAACAGAGTGAAACCTAAAAATTCAAACTGTTACTGGAAACGAACGCTTCAACATAGAAGAACGAAATTTTGGGAACCAAGTCGCCTCAGTGTACTGATCATTACCTGAAAGTATCATCCAGTTTGGGTGAAAAAATATTTGCTGAGATTTCTGGAGATTCGTAATTTTGGGAAGCTTGGCAACCCCTTTCCATGTAAGTGTTTCTCGCCAGTCACTGCTTAGGGATACATCAAGAGGAAACAAAACATAGAGATAGAACGTGAAACTACTTTATTGTGTCAAGTTTCAAGAAGCTAGCACAAACCGTGTTGGATTTAGAGTTCCAAATACATCTATCAATATAGGAGAAAACAGAGTGAAACCTAAAAATTCAAACTGTTAGTGGAAACGAACGCTTCAACATAGAAGAACGAAATTTGGGGAACCAAGGCGCCTTAGTTTACTGATCATTACCTGAAAGTATCATCCAGTTTGGGTGAAAAAATATTTGCTGAGATTTCTGGAGATTCGTAATTATGGGAAGCTTGGCAACCCCTTTACATGAAAGTGTTTCTCGCCAGTCACTGCTTAGGGCTACATCAAGCGGAAACAAAACATAGAGATAGAACGTGAAACTACTTCATTGTGTCAAGTTTCAAGAAGCTAGCACAAACCGTGTTGGATTTAGAGTTCCAAATACATCTATCAATATAGGAGAAAACAGAGTGAAACCTAAAAATTCAAACTGTTACTGGAAACGAACGCTTCAACATAGAAGAACGAAATTTGGGGAACCAAGTCGCCTTAGTGTACTGATCATTACCTGAAAGTATCATCCAGTTTGGGTGAAAAAATATTTGCTGAGATTTCTGGAGATTCGTAATTTTTGGAAGCTTGGCAACCCCTTTCCATGAAAGTGTTTCTCGCCAGTCACTGCTTAGGGCTACATCAAGAGGAAACAAAACATAGAGATAGAACTTGAAACTACTTTATTGTGTCAAGTTTCAAGAAGCTAGCACAAACCGTGTTGGATTTAGAGTTCCAAATACATCTATCAATATAGGAGAAAACAGAGTGAAACCTAAAAATTCAAACTGTTACTGGAAACGAACGCTTCAACATAGAAGAACGAAATTTGGGGAACCAAGTCGCCTCAGTGTACTGATCATTACCTGAAAGTATCATCCAGTTAGGGTGAATAAATATTTGCTGATATTTTGGGAGATTCGTAATTTTTGGAAGCTTGGCAACCCCATTCCATGAAAGTGTTTCTCGACAGTCACTGCTTAGGGCTACATAAAGAGGAAACAAAACATAGAGATAGAACGTGAAACTACTTTATTGTGTCAAGTTTCAAGAAGCTAGCACAAACCGTGTTGGATTTAGAGTTCCAAATACATCTATCAATATAGGAGAAAACAGAGTGAAACCTAAAAATTCAAACTGTTAGTGGAAACGAACGCTTCAACATAGAGAATGAAATTTGGGGAACCAAGTCTCCTTAGTTTACTGATCATTACCTGAAAGTATCATCCAGTTTGGGTGAAAAAATATTTGCTGAGATTTCTGGAGATTCGTAATTTTGGGAAGCTTGGCAACCCCTTTCCATGAAAGTGTTTCTCGCCAGTCACTGCTTAGGGCTACATCAAGAGGAAACAAAACATAGAGATAGAACGTGAAACTACTTCATTGTGTCAAGTTTCAAGAAGCTAGCACAAACCGTGTTGGATTTAGAGTTCCAAATACATCTATCAATACAAGAGAAAACAGAGTGAAACCTAAAAATTCAAACTGTTACTGGAAACGAACGCTTCAACATAGAAGAACGAAATTTGGGGAACCAAGTCGCCTTAGTGTACTTATCATTACCTGAAAGTATCATCCAGTTTGGGTGAAAAAATATTTGCTGAGATTTCTGGAGATTCGTAATTTTGGGAAGCTTGGCAACCCCATTCCATGAAAGTGTTTCTCGCCAGTCACTGCTTAGGGCTACATCAAGAGGAAACAAAACATAGAGATAGAACGTGAAACTACTTTATTGTGTCAAGTTTCAAGAAGCTAGCACAAACCGTGTTGGATTTAGAGTTCCAAATACATCTATCAATACAAGAGAAAACAGAGTGAAACCTAAAAATTCAAACTGTTACTGGAAACGAACGCTTCAACATAGAAGAACGAAATTTGGGGAACCAAGTCGCCTTAGTGTACTGATCATTACCTGAAAGTATCATCCAGTTTGGGTGAAAAAATATTTGCTGAGATTTCTGGAGATTCGTAATTTTTGGAAGCTTGGCAACCCCTTTCCATGAAAGGGTTTCTCGCCAGTCACTGCTTAGGGGTACATCAAGAGGAAACAAAACAGAGATAGAACGTGAAACTACTTTATTGTGTCAAGTTTCAAGAAGCTAGCACAAAACGTGTTGGATTTAGAGTTCCAAATACATCTATCAATACAGGAGAAAACAGAGTGAAACCTAAAAATTCAAACTGTTACTGGAAACGAACGCTTAAACATAGAAGAACGAAATTTGGGGAACCCAGTCGCCTTAGTGTACTGATCATTACCTGAAAGTATCATCCAGTTTGGGTGAAAAAATATTTGCTGAGATTTCTGGAGATTCGTAATTTTGGGAAGCTTGGCAACCCCTTTACATGAAAGTGTTTCTCGCCAGTCACTGCTTAGGGCTACATCAAGAGGAAACAAAACATACAGATAGAACGTGAAACTACTTTATTGTGTCAAGTTTCAAGAAGCTAGCACAAACCGTGTTGGATTTAGAGTTCCAAATACATCTATCAATATAGGAGAAAACAGAGTGAAACCTAAAAATTCAAACTGTTGGTGGAAACGAACGCTTCAACATAGAAGAACGAAATTTGGGGAACCAAGGCGCCTTAGTTTACTGATCATTACCTGAAAGTATCATCCAGTTTGGGTGAAAAAATATTTGCTGAGATTTCTGGAGATTCGTAATTTTGGGAAGCTTGGCAACCCCTTTCCATGTAAGTGTTTCTCGCCAGTCACTGCTTAGGGATACATCAAGAGGAAACAAAACATAGAGATAGAACGTGAAACTACTTTATTGTGTCAAGTTTCAAGAAGCTAGCACAAACCGTGTTGGATTTAGAGTTCCAAATACATCTATCAATATAGGAGAAAACAGAGTGAAACCTAAAAATTCAAACTGTTAGTGGAAACGAACGCTTCAACATAGAAGAACGAAATTTGGGGAACCAAGGCGCCTTAGTTTACTGATCATTACCTGAAAGTATCATCCAGTTTGGGTGAAAAAATATTTGCTGAGATTTCTGGAGATTCGTAATTATGGGAAGCTTGGCAACCCCTTTACATGAAAGTGTTTCTCGCCAGTCACTGCTTAGGGCTACATCAAGTGGAAACAAAACATAGAGATAGAACGTGAAACTACTTCATTGTGTCAAGTTTCAAGAAGCTAGCACAAACCCTGTTGGATTTAGAGTTCCAAATACATCTATCAATATAGGAGAAAACAGAGTGAAACCTAAAAATTCAAACTGTTACTGGAAACGAACGCTTCAACATAGAAGAACGAAATTTGGGGAACCAAGTCGCCTTAGTGTACTGATCATTACCTGAAAGTATCATCCAGTTTGGGTGAAAAAATATTTGCTGAGATTTCTGGAGATTCGTAATTTTTGGAAGCTTGGCAACCCCTTTCCATGAAAGTGTTTCTCGCCAGTCACTGCTTAGGGCTACATCAAGAGGAAACAAAACATAGAGATAGAACGTGAAACTACTTTATTGTGTCAAGTTTCAAGAAGCTAGCACAAACCGTGTTGGATTTAGAGTTCCAAATACATCTATCAATATAGGAGAAAACAGAGTGAAACCTAAAAATTCAAACTGTTACTGGAAACGAACGCTTCAACATAGAAGAACGAAATTTGGGGAACCAAGTCGCCTCAGTGTACTGATCATTACCTGAAAGTATCATCCAGTTAGGGTGAATAAATATTTGCTGATATTTCGGGAGATTCGTAATTTTTGGAAGCTTGGCAACCCCATTCCATGAAAGTGTTTCTCGACAGTCACTGCTTAGGGCTACATAAAGAGGAAACAAAACATAGAGATAGAACGTGAAACTACTTTATTGTGTCAAGTTTCAAGAAGCTAGCACAAACCGTGTTGGATTTAGAGTTCCAAATACATCTATCAATATAGGAGAAAACAGAGTGAAACCTAAAAATTCAAACTGTTAGTGGAAACGAACGCTTCAACATAGAGAATGAAATTTGGGGAACCAAGTCTCCTTAGTTTACTGATCATTACCTGAAAGTATCATCCAGTTTGGGTGAAAAAATATTTGCTGAGATTTCTGGAGATTCGTAATTTTGGGAAGCTTGGCAACCCCTTTCCATGAAAGTGTTTCTCGCCAGTCACTGCTTAGGGCTACATCAAGAGGAAACAAAACATAGAGATAGAACGTGAAACTACTTCATTGTGTCAAGTTTCAAGAAGCTAGCACAAACCGTGTTGGATTTAGAGTTCCAAATACATCTATCAATACAAGAGAAAACAGAGTGAAACCTAAAAATTCAAACTGTTACTGGAAACGAACGCTTCAACATAGAAGAACGAAATTTGGGGAACCAAGTCGCCTTAGTGTACTTATCATTACCTGAAAGTATCATCCAGTTTGGGTGAAAAAATATTTGCTGAGATTTCTGGAGATTCGTAATTTTGGGAAGCTTGGCAACCCCATTCCATGAAAGTGTTTCTCGCCAGTCACTGCTTAGGGCTACATCAAGAGGAAACAAAACATAGAGATAGAACGTGAAACTACTTTATTGTGTCAAGTTTCAAGAAGCTAGCACAAACCGTGTTGGATTTAGAGTTCCAAATACATCTATCAATACAAGAGAAAACAGAGTGAAACCTAAAAATTCAAACTGTTACTGGAAACGAACGCTTCAACATAGAAGAACGAAATTTGGGGAACCAAGTCGCCTTAGTGTACTGATCATTACCTGAAAGTATCATCCAGTTTGGGTGAAAAAATATTTGCTGAGATTTCTGGAGATTCGTAATTTTTGGAAGCTTGGCAACCCCTTTCCATGAAAGGGTTTCTCGCCAGTCACTGCTTAGGGGTACATCAAGAGGAAACAAAACAGAGATAGAACGTGAAACTACTTTATTGTGTCAAGTTTCAAGAAGCTAGCACAAAACGTGTTGGATTTAGAGTTCCAAATACATCTATCAATACAGGAGAAAACAGAGTGAAACCTAAAAATTCAAACTGTTACTGGAAACGAACGCTTAAACATAGAAGAACGAAATTTGGGGAACCCAGTCGCCTTAGTGTACTGATCATTACCTGAAAGTATCATCCAGTTTGGGTGAAAAAATATTTGCTGAGATTTCTGGAGATTCGTAATTTTGGGAAGCTTGGCAACCCCTTTACATGAAAGTGTTTCTCGCCAGTCACTGCTTAGGGCTACATCAAGAGGAAACAAAACATACAGATAGAACGTGAAACTACTTTATTGTGTCAAGTTTCAAGAAGCTAGCACAAACCGTGTTGGATTTAGAGTTCCAAATACATCTATCAATATAGGAGAAAACAGAGTGAAACCTAAAAATTCAAACTGTTAGTGGAAACGAACGCTTCAACATAGAAGAACGAAATTTGGGGAACCAAGGCGCCTTAGTTTACTGATCATTACCTGAAAGTATCATCCAGTTTGGGTGAAAAAATATTTGCTGAGATTTCTGGAGATTCGTAATTTTGGGAAGCTTGGCAACCCCTTTCCATGTAAGTGTTTCTCGCCAGTCACTGCTTAGGGATACATCAAGAGGAAACAAAACATAGAGATAGAACGTGAAACTACTTTATTGTGTCAAGTTTCAAGAAGCTAGCACAAACCGTGTTGGATTTAGAGTTCCAAATACATCTATCAATATAGGAGAAAACAGAGTGAAACCTAAAAATTCAAACTGTTAGTGGAAACGAACGCTTCAACATAGAAGAACGAAATTTGGGGAACCAAGGCGCCTTAGTTTACTGATCATTACCTGAAAGTATCATCCAGTTTGGGTGAAAAAATATTTGCTGAGATTTCTGGAGATTCGTAATTATGGGAAGCTTGGCAACCCCTTTACATGAAAGTGTTTCTCGCCAGTCACTGCTTAGGGCTACATCAAGTGGAAACAAAACATAGAGATAGAACGTGAAACTACTTCATTGTGTCAAGTTTCAAGAAGCTAGCACAAACCCTGTTGGATTTAGAGTTCCAAATACATCTATCAATATAGGAGAAAACAGAGTGAAACCTAAAAATTCAAACTGTTACTGGAAACGAACGCTTCAACATAGAAGAACGAAATTTGGGGAACCAAGTCGCCTTAGTGTACTGATCATTACCTGAAAGTATCATCCAGTTTGGGTGAAAAAATATTTGCTGAGATTTCTGGAGATTCGTAATTTTTGGAAGCTTGGCAACCCCTTTCCATGAAAGTGTTTCTCGCCAGTCACTGCTTAGGGCTACATCAAGAGGAAACAAAACATAGAGATAGAACGTGAAACTACTTTATTGTGTCAAGTTTCAAGAAGCTAGCACAAACCGTGTTGGATTTAGAGTTCCAAATACATCTATCAATATAGGAGAAAACAGAGTGAAACCTAAAAATTCAAACTGTTACTGGAAACGAACGCTTCAACATAGAAGAACGAAATTTGGGGAACCAAGTCGCCTCAGTGTACTGATCATTACCTGAAAGTATCATCCAGTTAGGGTGAATAAATATTTGCTGATATTTCGGGAGATTCGTAATTTTTGGAAGCTTGGCAACCCCATTCCATGAAAGTGTTTCTCGACAGTCACTGCTTAGGGCTACATAAAGAGGAAACAAAACATAGAGATAGAACGTGAAACTACTTTATTGTGTCAAGTTTCAAGAAGCTAGCACAAACCGTGTTGGATTTAGAGTTCCAAATACATCTATCAATATAGGAGAAAACAGAGTGAAACCTAAAAATTCAAACTGTTAGTGGAAACGAACGCTTCAACATAGAGAATGAAATTTGGGGAACCAAGTCTCCTTAGTTTACTGATCATTACCTGAAAGTATCATCCAGTTTGGGTGAAAAAATATTTGCTGAGATTTCTGGAGATTCGTAATTTTGGGAAGCTTGGCAACCCCTTTCCATGAAAGTGTTTCTCGCCAGTCACTGCTTAGGGCTACATCAAGAGGAAACAAAACATAGAGATAGAACGTGAAACTACTTCATTGTGTCAAGTTTCAAGAAGCTAGCACAAACCGTGTTGGATTTAGAGTTCCAAATACATCTATCAATACAAGAGAAAACAGAGTGAAACCTAAAAATTCAAACTGTTACTGGAAACGAACGCTTCAACATAGAAGAACGAAATTTGGGGAACCAAGTCGCCTTAGTGTACTTATCATTACCTGAAAGTATCATCCAGTTTGGGTGAAAAAATATTTGCTGAGATTTCTGGAGATTCGTAATTTTGGGAAGCTTGGCAACCCCATTCCATGAAAGTGTTTCTCGCCAGTCACTGCTTAGGGCTACATCAAGAGGAAACAAAACATAGAGATAGAACGTGAAACTACTTTATTGTGTCAAGTTTCAAGAAGCTAGCACAAACCGTGTTGGATTTAGAGTTCCAAATACATCTATCAATACAAGAGAAAACAGAGTGAAACCTAAAAATTCAAACTGTTACTGGAAACGAACGCTTCAACATAGAAGAACGAAATTTGGGGAACCAAGTCGCCTTAGTGTACTGATCATTACCTGAAAGTATCATCCAGTTTGGGTGAAAAAATATTTGCTGAGATTTCTGGAGATTCGTAATTTTTGGAAGCTTGGCAACCCCTTTCCATGAAAGGGTTTCTCGCCAGTCACTGCTTAGGGGTACATCAAGAGGAAACAAAACAGAGATAGAACGTGAAACTACTTTATTGTGTCAAGTTTCAAGAAGCTAGCACAAAACGTGTTGGATTTAGAGTTCCAAATACATCTATCAATACAGGAGAAAACAGAGTGAAACCTAAAAATTCAAACTGTTACTGGAAACGAACGCTTAAACATAGAAGAACGAAATTTGGGGAACCCAGTCGCCTTAGTGTACTGATCATTACCTGAAAGTATCATCCAGTTTGGGTGAAAAAATATTTGCTGAGATTTCTGGAGATTCGTAATTTTGGGAAGCTTGGCAACCCCTTTACATGAAAGTGTTTCTCGCCAGTCACTGCTTAGGGCTACATCAAGAGGAAACAAAACATAGAGATAGAACGTGAAACTACTTTATTGTGTCAAGTTTCAAGAAGCTAGCACAAACCGTGTTGGATTTAGAGTTCCAAATACATCTATCAATATAGGAGAAAACAGAGTGAAACCTAAAAATTCAAACTGTTAGTGGAAACGAACGCTTCAACATAGAAGAACGAAATTTGGGGAACCAAGGCGCCTTAGTTTACTGATCATTACCTGAAAGTATCATCCAGTTTGGGTGAAAAAATATTTGCTGAGATTTCTGGAGATTCGTAATTTTGGGAAGCTTGGCAACGCCTTTCCATGTAAGTGTTTCTCGCCAGTCACTGCTTAGGGATACATCAAGAGGAAACAAAACATAGAGATAGAACGTGAAACTACTTTATTGTGTCAAGTTTCAAGAAGCTAGCACAAACCGTGTTGGATTTAGAGTTCCAAATACATCTATCAATATAGGAGAAAACAGAGTGAAACCTAAAAATTCAAACTGTTAGTGGAAACGAACGCTTCAACATAGAAGAACGAAATTTGGGGAACCAAGGCGCCTTAGTTTACTGATCATTACCTGAAAGTATCATCCAGTTTGGGTGAAAAAATATTTGCTGAGATTTCTGGAGATTCGTAATTATGGGAAGCTTGGCAACCCCTTTACATGAAAGTGTTTCTCGCCAGTCACTGCTTAGGGCTACATCAAGCGGAAACAAAACATAGAGATAGAACGTGAAACTACTTCATTGTGTCAAGTTTCAAGAAGCTAGCACAAACCGTGTTGGATTTAGAGTTCCAAATACATCTATCAATATAGGAGAAAACAGAGTGAAACCTAAAAATTCAAACTGTTACTGGAAACGAACGCTTCAACATAGAAGAACGAAATTTGGGGAACCAAGTCGCCTTAGTGTACTGATCATTACCTGAAAGTATCATCCAGTTTGGGTGAAAAAATATTTGCTGAGATTTCTGGAGATTCGTAATTTTTGGAAGCTTGGCAACCCCTTTCCATGAAAGTGTTTCTCGCCAGTCACTGCTTAGGGCTACATCAAGAGGAAACAAAACATAGAGATAGAACGTGAAACTACTTTATTGTGTCAAGTTTCAAGAAGCTAGCACAAACCGTGTTGGATTTAGAGTTCCAAATACATCTATCAATATAGGAGAAAACAGAGTGAAACCTAAAAATTCAAACTGTTACTGGAAACGAACGCTTCAACATAGAAGAACGAAATTTGGGGAACCAAGTCGCCTCAGTGTACTGATCATTACCTGAAAGTATCATCCAGTTAGGGTGAATAAATATTTGCTGATATTTCGGGAGATTCGTAATTTTTGGAAGCTTGGCAACCCCATTCCATGAAAGTGTTTCTCGACAGTCACTGCTTAGGGCTACATAAAGAGGAAACAAAACATAGAGATAGAACGTGAAACTACTTTATTGTGTCAAGTTTCAAGAAGCTAGCACAAACCGTGTTGGATTTAGAGTTCCAAATACATCTATCAATATAGGAGAAAACAGAGTGAAACCTAAAAATTCAAACTGTTAGTGGAAACGAACGCTTCAACATAGAGAATGAAATTTGGGGAACCAAGTCTCCTTAGTTTACTGATCATTACCTGAAAGTATCATCCAGTTTGGGTGAAAAAATATTTGCTGAGATTTCTGGAGATTCGTAATTTTGGGAAGCTTGGCAACCCCTTTCCATGAAAGTGTTTCTCGCCAGTCACTGCTTAGGGCTACATCAAGAGGAAACAAAACATAGAGATAGAACGTGAAACTACTTCATTGTGTCAAGTTTCAAGAAGCTAGCACAAACCGTGTTGGATTTAGAGTTCCAAATACATCTATCAATACAAGAGAAAACAGAGTGAAACCTAAAAATTCAAACTGTTACTGGAAACGAACGCTTCAACATAGAAGAACGAAATTTGGGGAACCAAGTCGCCTTAGTGTACTTATCATTACCTGAAAGTATCATCCAGTTTGGGTGAAAAAATATTTGCTGAGATTTCTGGAGATTCGTAATTTTGGGAAGCTTGGCAACCCCATTCCATGAAAGTGTTTCTCGCCAGTCACTGCTTAGGGCTACATCAAGAGGAAACAAAACATAGAGATAGAACGTGAAACTACTTTATTGTGTCAAGTTTCAAGAAGCTAGCACAAACCGTGTTGGATTTAGAGTTCCAAATACATCTATCAATACAAGAGAAAACAGAGTGAAACCTAAAAATTCAAACTGTTACTGGAAACGAACGCTTCAACATAGAAGAACGAAATTTGGGGAACCAAGTCGCCTTAGTGTACTGATCATTACCTGAAAGTATCATCCAGTTTGGGTGAAAAAATATTTGCTGAGATTTCTGGAGATTCGTAATTTTTGGAAGCTTGGCAACCCCTTTCCATGAAAGGGTTTCTCGCCAGTCACTGCTTAGGGGTACATCAAGAGGAAACAAAACAGAGATAGAACGTGAAACTACTTTATTGTGTCAAGTTTCAAGAAGCTAGCACAAAACGTGTTGGATTTAGAGTTCCAAATACATCTATCAATACAGGAGAAAACAGAGTGAAACCTAAAAATTCAAACTGTTACTGGAAACGAACGCTTAAACATAGAAGAACGAAATTTGGGGAACCCAGTCGCCTTAGTGTACTGATCATTACCTGAAAGTATCATCCAGTTTGGGTGAAAAAATATTTGCTGAGATTTCTGGAGATTCGTAATTATGGGAAGCTTGGCAACCCCTTTACATGAAAGTGTTTCTCGCCAGTCACTGCTTAGGGCTACATCAAGAGGAAACAAAACATACAGATAGAACGTGAAACTACTTTATTGTGTCAAGTTTCAAGAAGCTAGCACAAACCGTGTTGGATTTAGAGTTCCAAATACATCTATCAATATAGGAGAAAACAGAGTGAAACCTAAAAATTCAAACTGTTAGTGGAAACGAACGCTTCAACATAGAAGAACGAAATTTGGGGAACCAAGGCGCCTTAGTTTACTGATCATTACCTGAAAGTATCATCCAGTTTGGGTGAAAAAGTATTTGCTGAGATTTCTGGAGATTCGTAATTTTGGGAAGCTTGGCAACCCCTTTCCATGTAAGTGTTTCTCGCCAGTCACTGCTTAGGGATACATCAAGAGGAAACAAAACATAGAGATAGAACGTGAAACTACTTTATTGTGTCAAGTTTCAAGAAGCTAGCACAAACCGTGTTGGATTTAGAGTTCCAAATACATCTATCAATATAGGAGAAAACAGAGTGAAACCTAAAAATTCAAACTGTTAGTGGAAACGAACGCTTCAACATAGAAGAACGAAATTTGGGGAACCAAGGCGCCTTAGTTTACTGATCATTACCTGAAAGTATCATCCAGTTTGGGTGAAAAAATATTTGCTGAGATTTCTGGAGATTCGTAATTATGGGAAGCTTGGCAACCCCTTTACATGAAAGTGTTTCTCGCCAGTCACTGCTTAGGGCTACATCAAGTGGAAACAAAACATAGAGATAGAACGTGAAACTACTTCATTGTGTCAAGTTTCAAGAAGCTAGCACAAACCCTGTTGGATTTAGAGTTCCAAATACATCTATCAATATAGGAGAAAACAGAGTGAAACCTAAAAATTCAAACTGTTACTGGAAACGAACGCTTCAACATAGAAGAACGAAATTTGGGGAACCAAGTCGCCTTAGTGTACTGATCATTACCTGAAAGTATCATCCAGTTTGGGTGAAAAAATATTTGCTGAGATTTCTGGAGATTCGTAATTTTTGGAAGCTTGGCAACCCCTTTCCATGAAAGTGTTTCTCGCCAGTCACTGCTTAGGGCTACATCAAGAGGAAACAAAACATAGAGATAGAACGTGAAACTACTTTATTGTGTCAAGTTTCAAGAAGCTAGCACAAACCGTGTTGGATTTAGAGTTCCAAATACATCTATCAATATAGGAGAAAACAGAGTGAAACCTAAAAATTCAAACTGTTACTGGAAACGAACGCTTCAACATAGAAGAACGAAATTTGGGGAACCAAGTCGCCTCAGTGTACTGATCATTACCTGAAAGTATCATCCAGTTAGGGTGAATAAATATTTGCTGATATTTCGGGAGATTCGTAATTTTTGGAAGCTTGGCAACCCCATTCCATGAAAGTGTTTCTCGACAGTCACTGCTTAGGGCTACATAAAGAGGAAACAAAACATAGAGATAGAACGTGAAACTACTTTATTGTGTCAAGTTTCAAGAAGCTAGCACAAACCGTGTTGGATTTAGAGTTCCAAATACATCTATCAATATAGGAGAAAACAGAGTGAAACCTAAAAATTCAAACTGTTAGTGGAAACGAACGCTTCAACATAGAGAATGAAATTTGGGGAACCAAGTCTCCTTAGTTTACTGATCATTACCTGAAAGTATCATCCAGTTTGGGTGAAAAAATATTTGCTGAGATTTCTGGAGATTCGTAATTTTGGGAAGCTTGGCAACCCCTTTCCATGAAAGTGTTTCTCGCCAGTCACTGCTTAGGGCTACATCAAGAGGAAACAAAACATAGAGATAGAACGTGAAACTACTTCATTGTGTCAAGTTTCAAGAAGCTAGCACAAACCGTGTTGGATTTAGAGTTCCAAATACATCTATCAATACAAGAGAAAACAGAGTGAAACCTAAAAATTCAAACTGTTACTGGAAACGAACGCTTCAACATAGAAGAACGAAATTTGGGGAACCAAGTCGCCTTAGTGTACTTATCATTACCTGAAAGTATCATCCAGTTTGGGTGAAAAAATATTTGCTGATATTTCGGGAGATTCGTAATTTTGGGAAGCTTGGCAACCCCATTCCATGAAAGTGTTTCTCGCCAGTCACTGCTTAGGGCTACATCAAGAGGAAACAAAACATAGAGATAGAACGTGAAACTACTTTATTGTGTCAAGTTTCAAGAAGCTAGCACAAACCGTGTTGGATTTAGAGTTCCAAATACATCTATCAATACAAGAGAAAACAGAGTGAAACCTAAAAATTCAAACTGTTACTGGAAACGAACGCTTCAACATAGAAGAACGAAATTTGGGGAACCAAGTCGCCTTAGTGTACTGATCATTACCTGAAAGTATCATCCAGTTTGGGTGAAAAAATATTTGCTGAGATTTCTGGAGATTCGTAATTTTTGGAAGCTTGGCAACCCCTTTCCATGAAAGGGTTTCTCGCCAGTCACTGCTTAGGGGTACATCAAGAGGAAACAAAACAGAGATAGAACGTGAAACTACTTTATTGTGTCAAGTTTCAAGAAGCTAGCACAAACCGTGTTGGATTTAGAGTTCCAAATACATCTATCAATACAGGAGAAAACAGAGTGAAACCTAAAAATTCAAACTGTTACTGGAAACGAACGCTTAAACATAGAAGAACGAAATTTGGGGAACCCAGTCGCCTTAGTGTACTGATCATTACCTGAAAGTATCATCCAGTTTGGGTGAAAAAATATTTGCTGAGATTTCTGGAGATTCGTAATTTTGGGAAGCTTGGCAACCCCTTTACATGAAAGTGTTTCTCGCCAGTCACTGCTTAGGGCTACATCAAGAGGAAACAAAACATAGAGATAGAACGTGAAACTACTTTATTGTGTCAAGTTTCAAGAAGCTAGCACAAACCGTGTTGGATTTAGAGTTCCAAATACATCTATCAATATAGGAGAAAACAGAGTGAAACCTAAAAATTCAAACTGTTAGTGGAAACGAACGCTTCAACATAGAAGAACGAAATTTGGGGAACCAAGGCGCCTTAGTTTACTGATCATTACCTGAAAGTATCATCCAGTTTGGGTGAAAAAATATTTGCTGAGATTTCTGGAGATTCGTAATTTTGGGAAGCTTGGCAACCCCTTTCCATGTAAGTGTTTCTCGCCAGTCACTGCTTAGGGATACATCAAGAGGAAACAAAACATAGAGATAGAACGTGAAACTACTTTATTGTGTCAAGTTTCAAGAAGCTAGCACAAACCGTGTTGGATTTAGAGTTCCAAATACATCTATCAATATAGGAGAAAACAGAGTGAAACCTAAAAATTCAAACTGTTAGTGGAAACGAACGCTTCAACATAGAAGAACGAAATTTGGGGAACCAAGGCGCCTTAGTTTACTGATCATTACCTGAAAGTATCATCCAGTTTGGGTGAAAAAATATTTGCTGAGATTTCTGGAGATTCGTAATTATGGGAAGCTTGGCAACCCCTTTACATGAAAGTGTTTCTCGCCAGTCACTGCTTAGGGCTACATCAAGTGGAAACAAAACATAGAGATAGAACGTGAAACTACTTCATTGTGTCAAGTTTCAAGAAGCTAGCACAAACCCTGTTGGATTTAGAGTTCCAAATACATCTATCAATATAGGAGAAAACAGAGTGAAACCTAAAAATTCAAACTGTTACTGGAAACGAACGCTTCAACATAGAAGAACGAAATTTGGGGAACCAAGTCGCCTTAGTGTACTGATCATTACCTGAAAGTATCATCCAGTTTGGGTGAAAAAATATTTGCTGAGATTTCTGGAGATTCGTAATTTTTGGAAGCTTGGCAACCCCTTTCCATGAAAGTGTTTCTCGCCAGTCACTGCTTAGGGCTACATCAAGAGGAAACAAAACATAGAGATAGAACGTGAAACTACTTTATTGTGTCAAGTTTCAAGAAGCTAGCACAAACCGTGTTGGATTTAGAGTTCCAAATACATCTATCAATATAGGAGAAAACAGAGTGAAACCTAAAAATTCAAACTGTTACTGGAAACGAACGCTTCAACATAGAAGAACGAAATTTGGGGAACCAAGTCGCCTCAGTGTACTGATCATTACCTGAAAGTATCATCCAGTTAGGGTGAATAAATATTTGCTGATATTTCGGGAGATTCGTAATTTTTGGAAGCTTGGCAACCCCATTCCATGAAAGTGTTTCTCGACAGTCACTGCTTAGGGCTACATAAAGAGGAAACAAAACATAGAGATAGAACGTGAAACTACTTTATTGTGTCAAGTTTCAAGAAGCTAGCACAAACCGTGTTGGATTTAGAGTTCCAAATACATCTATCAATATAGGAGAAAACAGAGTGAAACCTAAAAATTCAAACTGTTAGTGGAAACGAACGCTTCAACATAGAGAATGAAATTTGGGGAACCAAGTCTCCTTAGTTTACTGATCATTACCTGAAAGTATCATCCAGTTTGGGTGAAAAAATATTTGCTGAGATTTCTGGAGATTCGTAATTTTGGGAAGCTTGGCAACCCCTTTCCATGAAAGTGTTTCTCGCCAGTCACTGCTTAGGGCTACATCAAGAGGAAACAAAACATAGAGATAGAACGTGAAACTACTTCATTGTGTCAAGTTTCAAGAAGCTAGCACAAACCGTGTTGGATTTAGAGTTCCAAATACATCTATCAATACAAGAGAAAACAGAGTGAAACCTAAAAATTCAAACTGTTACTGGAAACGAACGCTTCAACATAGAAGAACGAAATTTGGGGAACCAAGTCGCCTTAGTGTACTTATCATTACCTGAAAGTATCATCCAGTTTGGGTGAAAAAATATTTGCTGAGATTTCTGGAGATTCGTAATTTTGGGAAGCTTGGCAACCCCATTCCATGAAAGTGTTTCTCGCCAGTCACTGCTTAGGGCTACATCAAGAGGAAACAAAACATAGAGATAGAACGTGAAACTACTTTATTGTGTCAAGTTTCAAGAAGCTAGCACAAACCGTGTTGGATTTAGAGTTCCAAATACATCTATCAATACAAGAGAAAACAGAGTGAAACCTAAAAATTCAAACTGTTACTGGAAACGAACGCTTCAACATAGAAGAACGAAATTTGGGGAACCAAGTCGCCTTAGTGTACTGATCATTACCTGAAAGTATCATCCAGTTTGGGTGAAAAAATATTTGCTGAGATTTCTGGAGATTCGTAATTTTTGGAAGCTTGGCAACCCCTTTCCATGAAAGGGTTTCTCGCCAGTCACTGCTTAGGGGTACATCAAGAGGAAACAAAACAGAGATAGAACGTGAAACTACTTTATTGTGTCAAGTTTCAAGAAGCTAGCACAAACCGTGTTGGATTTAGAGTTCCAAATACATCTATCAATACAGGAGAAAACAGAGTGAAACCTAAAAATTCAAACTGTTACTGGAAACGAACGCTTAAACATAGAAGAACGAAATTTGGGGAACCCAGTCGCCTTAGTGTACTGATCATTACCTGAAAGTATCATCCAGTTTGGGTGAAAAAATATTTGCTGAGATTTCTGGAGATTCGTAATTTTGGGAAGCTTGGCAACCCCTTTACATGAAAGTGTTTCTCGCCAGTCACTGCTTAGGGCTACATCAAGAGGAAACAAAACATAGAGATAGAACGTGAAACTACTTTATTGTGTCAAGTTTCAAGAAGCTAGCACAAACCGTGTTGGATTTAGAGTTCCAAATACATCTATCAATATAGGAGAAAACAGAGTGAAACCTAAAAATTCAAACTGTTAGTGGAAACGAACGCTTCAACATAGAAGAACGAAATTTGGGGAACCAAGGCGCCTTAGTTTACTGATCATTACCTGAAAGTATCATCCAGTTTGGGTGAAAAAATATTTGCTGAGATTTCTGGAGATTCGTAATTTTGGGAAGCTTGGCAACCCCTTTCCATGTAAGTGTTTCTCGCCAGTCACTGCTTAGGGATACATCAAGAGGAAACAAAACATAGAGATAGAACGTGAAACTACTTTATTGTGTCAAGTTTCAAGAAGCTAGCACAAACCGTGTTGGATTTAGAGTTCCAAATACATCTATCAATATAGGAGAAAACAGAGTGAAACCTAAAAATTCAAACTGTTAGTGGAAACGAACGCTTCAACATAGAAGAACGAAATTTGGGGAACCAAGGCGCCTTAGTTTACTGATCATTACCTGAAAGTATCATCCAGTTTGGGTGAAAAAATATTTGCTGAGATTTCTGGAGATTCGTAATTATGGGAAGCTTGGCAACCCCTTTACATGAAAGTGTTTCTCGCCAGTCACTGCTTAGGGCTACATCAAGCGGAAACAAAACATAGAGATAGAACGTGAAACTACTTCATTGTGTCAAGTTTCAAGAAGCTAGCACAAACCGTGTTGGATTTAGAGTTCCAAATACATCTATCAATATAGGAGAAAACAGAGTGAAACCTAAAAATTCAAACTGTTACTGGAAACGAACGCTTCAACATAGAAGAACGAAATTTGGGGAACCAAGTCGCCTTAGTGTACTGATCATTACCTGAAAGTATCATCCAGTTTGGGTGAAAAAATATTTGCTGAGATTTCTGGAGATTCGTAATTTTTGGAAGCTTGGCAACCCCTTTCCATGAAAGTGTTTCTCGCCAGTCACTGCTTAGGGCTACATCAAGAGGAAACAAAACATAGAGATAGAACGTGAAACTACTTTATTGTGTCAAGTTTCAAGAAGCTAGCACAAACCGTGTTGGATTTAGAGTTCCAAATACATCTATCAATATAGGAGAAAACAGAGTGAAACCTAAAAATTCAAACTGTTACTGGAAACGAACGCTTCAACATAGAAGAACGAAATTTGGGGAACCAAGTCGCCTCAGTGTACTGATCATTACCTGAAAGTATCATCCAGTTAGGGTGAATAAATATTTGCTGATATTTCGGGAGATTCGTAATTTTTGGAAGCTTGGCAACCCCATTCCATGAAAGTGTTTCTCGACAGTCACTGCTTAGGGCTACATAAAGAGGAAACAAAACATAGAGATAGAACGTGAAACTACTTTATTGTGTCAAGTTTCAAGAAGCTAGCACAAACCGTGTTGGATTTAGAGTTCCAAATACATCTATCAATATAGGAGAAAACAGAGTGAAACCTAAAAATTCAAACTGTTAGTGGAAACGAACGCTTCAAAATAGAGAATGAAATTTGGGGAACCAAGTCTCCTTAGTTTACTGATCATTACCTGAAAGTATCATCCAGTTTGGGTGAAAAAATATTTGCTGAGATTTCTGGAGATTCGTAATTTTGGGAAGCTTGGCAACCCCTTTCCATGAAAGTGTTTCTCGCCAGTCACTGCTTAGGGCTACATCAAGAGGAAACAAAACATAGAGATAGAACGTGAAACTACTTCATTGTGTCAAGTTTCAAGAAGCTAGCACAAACCGTGTTGGATTTAGAGTTCCAAATACATCTATCAATACAAGAGAAAACAGAGTGAAACCTAAAAATTCAAACTGTTACTGGAAACGAACGCTTCAACATAGAAGAACGAAATTTGGGGAACCAAGTCGCCTTAGTGTACTTATCATTACCTGAAAGTATCATCCAGTTTGGGTGAAAAAATATTTGCTGAGATTTCTGGAGATTCGTAATTTTGGGAAGCTTGGCAACCCCATTCCATGAAAGTGTTTCTCGCCAGTCACTGCTTAGGGCTACATCAAGAGGAAACAAAACATAGAGATAGAACGTGAAACTACTTTATTGTGTCAAGTTTCAAGAAGCTAGCACAAACCGTGTTGGATTTAGAGTTCCAAATACATCTATCAATACAAGAGAAAACAGAGTGAAACCTAAAAATTCAAACTGTTACTGGAAACGAACGCTTCAACATAGAAGAACGAAATTTGGGGAACCAAGTCGCCTTAGTGTACTTATCATTACCTGAAAGTATCATCCAGTTTGGGTGAAAAAATATTTGCTGAGATTTCTGGAGATTCGTAATTTTTGGAAGCTTGGCAACCCCTTTCCATGAAAGGGTTTCTCGCCAGTCACTGCTTAGGGGTACATCAAGAGGAAACAAAACAGAGATAGAACGTGAAACTACTTTATTGTGTCAAGTTTCAAGAAGCTAGCACAAAACGTGTTGGATTTAGAGTTCCAAATACATCTATCAATACAGGAGAAAACAGAGTGAAACCTAAAAATTCAAACTGTTACTGGAAACGAACGCTTAAACATAGAAGAACGAAATTTGGGGAACCCAGTCGCCTTAGTGTACTGATCATTACCTGAAAGTATCATCCAGTTTGGGTGAAAAAATATTTGCTGAGATTTCTGGAGATTCGTAATTTTGGGAAGCTTGGCAACCCCTTTACATGAAAGTGTTTCTCGCCAGTCACTGCTTAGGGCTACATCAAGAGGAAACAAAACATAGAGATAGAACGTGAAACTACTTTATTGTGTCAAGTTTCAAGAAGCTAGCACAAACCGTGTTGGATTTAGAGTTCCAAATACATCTATCAATATAGGAGAAAACAGAGTGAAACCTAAAAATTCAAACTGTTAGTGGAAACGAACGCTTCAACATAGAAGAACGAAATTTGGGGAACCAAGGCGCCTTAGTTTACTGATCATTACCTGAAAGTATCATCCAGTTTGGGTGAAAAAATATTTGCTGAGATTTCTGGAGATTCGTAATTTTGGGAAGCTTGGCAACCCCTTTCCATGTAAGTGTTTCTCGCCAGTCACTGCTTAGGGATACATCAAGAGGAAACAAAACATAGAGATAGAACGTGAAACTACTTTATTGTGTCAAGTTTCAAGAAGCTAGCACAAACCGTGTTGGATTTAGAGTTCCAAATACATCTATCAATATAGGAGAAAACAGAGTGAAACCTAAAAATTCAAACTGTTAGTGGAAACGAACGCTTCAACATAGAAGAACGAAATTTGGGGAACCAAGGCGCCTTAGTTTACTGATCATTACCTGAAAGTATCATCCAGTTTGGGTGAAAAAAATATTTGCTGAGATTTCTGGAGATTCGTAATTTTGGGAAGCTTGCCAATCCCTTTCCATGTAAGTGTTTCTCGCCAGTCACTGCTTAGGGATACATCAAGAGGAAACAAAACATAGAGATAGAACGTGAAACTACTTTATTGTGTCAAGTTTCAAGAAGCTAGCACAAACCGTGTTGGATTTAGAGTTCCAAATACATCTATCAATATAGGAGAAAACAGAGTGAAACCTAAAAATTCAAACTGTTACTGGAAACGAACGCTTCAACATAGAAGAACGAAATTTTGGGAACCAAGTCGACTCAGTGTACTGATCATTACCTGAAAGTATCATCCAGTTTGGGTGAAAAAATATTTGCTGAGATTTCTGGAGATTCGTAATTTTTGGAAGCTTGGCAACCCCTTTCCATGAAAGGGTTTCTCGCCAGTCACTGCTTAGGGGTACATCAAGAGGAAACAAAACATAGAGATAGAACGTGAAACTACTTTATTGTGTCAAGTTTCAAGAAGCTAGCACAAAACGTGTTGGATTTAGAGTTCCAAATACATCTATCAATACAGGAGAAAACAGAGTGAAACCTAAAAATTCAAACTGTTACTGGAAACGAACGCTTAAACATAGAAGAACGAAATTTGGGGAACCCAGTCGCCTTAGTGTACTGATCATTACCTGAAAGTATCATCCAGTTTGGGTGAAAAAATATTTGCTGAGATTTCTGGAGATTCGTAATTTTGGGAAGCTTGGCAACCCCTTTACATGAAAGTGTTTCTCGCCAGTCACTGCTTAGGGCTACATCAAGAGGAAACAAAACATAGAGATAGAACGTGAAACTACTTTATTGTGTCAAGTTTCAAGAAGCTAGCACAAACCGTGTTGGATTTAGAGTTCCAAATACATCTATCAATATAGGAGAAAACAGAGTGAAACCTAAAAATTCAAACTGTTAGTGGAAACGAACGCTTCAACATAGAAGAACGAAATTTGGGGAACCAAGGCGCCTTAGTTTACTGATCATTACCTGAAAGTATCATCCAGTTTGGGTGAAAAAATATTTGCTGAGATTTCTGGAGATTCGTAATTTTGGGAAGCTTGGCAACCCCTTTCCATGTAAGTGTTTCTCGCCAGTCACTGCTTAGGGATACATCAAGAGGAAACAAAACATAGAGATAGAACGTGAAACTACTTTATTGTGTCAAGTTTCAAGAAGCTAGCACAAACCGTGTTGGATTTAGAGTTCCAAATACATCTATCAATATAGGAGAAAACAGAGTGAAACCTAAAAATTCAAACTGTTACTGGAAACGAACGCTTCAACATAGAAGAACGAAATTTTGGGAACCAAGTCGCCTCAGTGTACTGATCATTACCTGAAAGTATCAACCAGTTTGGGTGAAAAAATATTTGCTGAGATTTCTGGAGATTCGTAATTTTGGGAAGCTTGGCAACCCCTTTACATGAAAGTGTTTCTCGCCAGTCACTGCTTAGGGCTACATCAAGAGGAAACAAAACATAGAGATAGAACGTGAAACTACTTTATTGTGTCAAGTTTCAAGAAGCTAGCACAAACCGTGTTGGATTTAGAGTTCCAAATACATCTATCAATATAGGAGAAAACAGAGTGAAACCTAAAAATTCAAACTGTTAGTGGAAACGAACGCTTCAACATAGAAGAACGAAATTTGGGGAACCAAGGCGCCTTAGTTTACTGATCATTACCTGAAAGTATCATCCAGTTTGGGTGAAAAAAATATTTGCTGAGATTTCTGGAGATTCGTAATTTTGGGAAGCTTGGCAATCCCTTTCCATGTAAGTGTTTCTCGCCAGTCACTGCTTAGGGATACATCAAGAGGAAACAAAACATAGAGATAGAACGTGAAACTACTTTATTGTGTCAAGTTTCAAGAAGCTAGCACAAACCGTGTTGGATTTAGAGTTCCAAATACATCTATCAATATAGGAGAAAACAGAGTGAAACCTAAAAATTCAAACTGTTACTGGAAACGAACGCTTCAACATAGAAGAACGAAATTTTGGGAACCAAGTCGCCTCAGTGTACTGATCATTACCTGAAAGTATCATCCAGTTTGGGTGAAAAAATATTTGCTGAGATTTCTGGAGATTCGTAATTTTGGGAAGCTTGGCAACCCCTTTCCATATAAGTGTTTCTCGCCAGTCACTGCTTAGGGATACATCAAGAGGAAACAAAACATAGAGATAGAACGTGAAACTACTTTATTGTGTCAAGTTTCAAGAAGCTAGCACAAACCGTGTTGGATTTAGAGTTCCAAATACATCTATCAATATAGGAGAAAACAGAGTGAAACCTAAAAATTCAAACTGTTACTGGAAACGAACGCTTCAACATAGAAGAACGAAATTTTGGGAACCAAGTCGCCTCAGTGTACTGATCATTACCTGAAAGTATCATCCAGTTTGGGTGAAAAAATATTTGCTGAGATTTCTGGAGATTCGTAATTTTGGGAAGCTTGGCAACCCCTTTACATGAAAGTGTTTCTCGCCAGTCACTGCTTAGGGCTACATCAAGAGGAAACAAAACATAGAGGTAGAACATGAAACTACTTTATTGTGTCAAGTTTCAAGAAGCTAGCACAAACCGTGTTGGATTTAGAGTTCCAAATACATCTATCAATATAGGAGAAAACAGAGTGAAACCTAAAAATTCAAACTGTTAGTGGAAACGAACGCTTCAACATAAAAGAACGAAATTTGGGGAACCAAGGCGCCTTAGTTTACTGATCATTACCTGAAAGTATCATCCAGTTTGGGTGAAAAAAATATTTGCTGAGATTTCTGGAGATTCGTAATTTTGGGAAGCTTGGCAATCCCTTTCCATGTAAGTGTTTCTCGCCAGTCACTGCTTAGGGATACATCAAGAGGAAACAAAACATAGAGATAGAACGTGAAACTACTTTATTGTGTCAAGTTTCAAGAAGCTAGCACAAACCGTGTTGGATTTAGAGTTCCAAATACATCTATCAATATAGGAGAAAACAGAGTGAAACCTAAAAATTCAAACTGTTACTGGAAACGAACGCTTCAACATAGAAGAACGAAATTTTGGGAACCAAGTCGCCTCAGTGTACTGATCATTACCTGAAAGTATCATCCAGTTTGGGTGAAAAAATATTTGCTGAGATTTCTGGAGATTCGTAATTTTGGGAAGCTTGGCAACCCCTTTCCATGAAAGTGTTTCTCGCCAGTCACTGCTTAGGGCTACATCAAGAGGAAACAAAACATAGAGATAGAACGTGAAACTACTTCATTGTGTCAAGTTTCAAGAAGCTAGCACAAACCGTGTTGGATTTAGAGTTCCAAATACATCTATCAATACAAGAGAAAACAGAGTGAAACCTAAAAATTCAAACTGTTACTGGAAACGAACGCTTCAACATAGAAGAACGAAATTTGGGGAACCAAGTCGCCTTAGTGTACTTATCATTACCTGAAAGTATCATCCAGTTTGGGTGAAAAAATATTTGCTGAGATTTCTGGAGATTCGTAATTTTGGGAAGCTTGGCAACCCCTTTACATGAAAGTGTTTCTCGCCAGTCACTGCTTAGGGATACATCAAGAGGAAACAAAACATAGAGATAGAACGTGAAACTACTTCATTGTGTCAAGTTTCAAGAAGCTAGCACAAACCGTGTTGGATTTAGAGTTCCAAATACATCTATCAATATAGGAGAAAACAGAGTGAAACCTAAAAATTCAAACTGTTACTGGAAACGAACGCTTCAACATAGAAGAACGAAATTTGGGGAACCAAGTCGCCTTAGTGTACTGATCATTACCTGAAAGTATCATCCAGTTTGGGTGAAAAAATATTTGCTGAGATTTCTGGAGATTCGTAATTTTTGGAAGCTTGGCAACCCCTTTCCATGAAAGTGTTTCTCGCCAGTCACTGCTTAGGGCTACATCAAGAGGAAACAAAACATAGAGATAGAACGTGAAACTACTTTATTGTGTCAAGTTTCAAGAAGCTAGCACAAACCGTGTTGGATTTAGAGTTCCAAATACATCTATCAATATAGGAGAAAACAGAGTGAAACCTAAAAATTCAAACTGTTACTGGAAACGAACGCTTCAACATAGAAGAACGAAATTTGGGGAACCAAGTCGCCTCAGTGTACTGATCATTACCTGAAAGTATCATCCAGTTAGGGTGAATAAATATTTGCTGATATTTCGGGAGATTCGTAATTTTTGGAAGCTTGGCAACCCCATTCCATGAAAGTGTTTCTCGACAGTCACTGCTTAGGGCTACATAAAGAGGAAACAAAACATAGAGATAGAACGTGAAACTACTTTATTGTGTCAAGTTTCAAGAAGCTAGCACAAACCGTGTTGGATTTAGAGTTCCAAATACATCTATCAATATAGGAGAAAACAGAGTGAAACCTAAAAATTCAAACTGTTAGTGGAAACGAACGCTTCAACATAGAGAATGAAATTTGGGGAACCAAGTCTCCTTAGTTTACTGATCATTACCTGAAAGTATCATCCAGTTTGGGTGAAAAAATATTTGCTGAGATTTCTGGAGATTCGTAATTTTGGGAAGCTTGGCAACCCCTTTCCATGAAAGTGTTTCTCGCCAGTCACTGCTTAGGGCTACATCAAGAGGAAACAAAACATAGAGATAGAACGTGAAACTACTTCATTGTGTCAAGTTTCAAGAAGCTAGCACAAACCGTGTTGGATTTAGAGTTCCAAATACATCTATCAATACAAGAGAAAACAGAGTGAAACCTAAAAATTCAAACTGTTACTGGAAACGAACGCTTCAACATAGAAGAACGAAATTTGGGGAACCAAGTCGCCTTAGTGTACTTATCATTACCTGAAAGTATCATCCAGTTTGGGTGAAAAAATATTTGCTGAGATTTCTGGAGATTCGTAATTTTGGGAAGCTTGGCAACCCCATTCCATGAAAGTGTTTCTCGCCAGTCACTGCTTAGGGCTACATCAAGAGGAAACAAAACATAGAGATAGAACGTGAAACTACTTTATTGTGTCAAGTTTCAAGAAGCTAGCACAAACCGTGTTGGATTTAGAGTTCCAAATACATCTATCAATACAAGAGAAAACAGAGTGAAACCTAAAAATTCAAACTGTTACTGGAAACGAACGCTTCAACATAGAAGAACGAAATTTGGGGAACCAAGTCGCCTTAGTGTACTGATCATTACCTGAAAGTATCATCCAGTTTGGGTGAAAAAATATTTGCTGAGATTTCTGGAGATTCGTAATTTTGGGAAGCTTGGCAACCCCTTTCCATGAAAGGGTTTCTCGCCAGTCACTGCTTAGGGGTACATCAAGAGGAAACAAAACAGAGATAGAACGTGAAACTACTTTATTGTGTCAAGTTTCAAGAAACTAGCACAAAACGTGTTGGATTTAGAGTTCCAAATACATCTATCAATACAGGAGAAAACAGAGTGAAACCTAAAAATTCAAACTGTTACTGGAAACGAACGCTTAAACATAGAAGAACGAAATTTGGGGAACCCAGTCGCCTTAGTGTACTGATCATTACCTGAAAGTATCATCCAGTTTGGGTGAAAAAATATTTGCTGAGATTTCTGGAGATTCGTAATTTTGGGAAGCTTGGCAACCCCTTTACATGAAAGTGTTTCTCGCCAGTCACTGCTTAGGGCTACATCAAGAGGAAACAAAACATAGAGATAGAACGTGAAACTACTTTATTGTGTCAAGTTTCAAGAAGCTAGCACAAACCGTGTTGGATTTAGAGTTCCAAATACATCTATCAATATAGGAGAAAACAGAGTGAAACCTAAAAATTCAAACTGTTAGTGGAAACGAACGCTTCAACATAGAAGAACGAAATTTGGGGAACCAAGGCGCCTTAGTTTACTGATCATTACCTGAAAGTATCATCCAGTTTGGGTGAAAAAATATTTGCTGAGATTTCTGGAGATTCGTAATTTTGGGAAGCTTGGCAACCCCTTTCCATGTAAGTGTTTCTCGCCAGTCACTGCTTAGGGATACATCAAGAGGAAACAAAACATAGAGATAGAACGTGAAACTACTTTATTGTGTCAAGTTTCAAGAAGCTAGCACAAACCGTGTTGGATTTAGAGTTCCAAATACATCTATCAATATAGGAGAAAACAGAGTGAAACCTAAAAATTCAAACTGTTAGTGGAAACGAACGCTTCAACATAGAAGAACGAAATTTGGGGAACCAAGGCGCCTTAGTTTACTGATCATTACCTGAAAGTATCATCCAGTTTGGGTGAAAAAATATTTGCTGAGATTTCTGGAGATTCGTAATTATGGGAAGCTTGGCAACCCCTTTACATGAAAGTGTTTCTCGCCAGTCACTGCTTAGGGCTACATCAAGCGGAAACAAAACATAGAGATAGAACGTGAAACTACTTCATTGTGTCAAGTTTCAAGAAGCTAGCACAAACCGTGTTGGATTTAGAGTTCCAAATACATCTATCAATATAGGAGAAAACAGAGTGAAACCTAAAAATTCAAACTGTTACTGGAAACGAACGCTTCAACATAGAAGAACGAAATTTGGGGAACCAAGTCGCCTTAGTGTACTGATCATTACCTGAAAGTATCATCCAGTTTGGGTGAAAAAATATTTGCTGAGATTTCTGGAGATTCGTAATTTTTGGAAGCTTGGCAACCCCTTTCCATGAAAGTGTTTCTCGCCAGTCACTGCTTAGGGCTACATCAAGAGGAAACAAAACATAGAGATAGAACGTGAAACTACTTTATTGTGTCAAGTTTCAAGAAGCTAGCACAAACCGTGTTGGATTTAGAGTTCCAAATACATCTATCAATATAGGAGAAAACAGAGTGAAACCTAAAAATTCAAACTGTTACTGGAAACGAACGCTTCAACATAGAAGAACGAAATTTGGGGAACCAAGTCGCCTCAGTGTACTGATCATTACCTGAAAGTATCATCCAGTTAGGGTGAATAAATATTTGCTGATATTTCGGGAGATTCGTAATTTTTGGAAGCTTGGCAACCCCATTCCATGAAAGTGTTTCTCGACAGTCACTGCTTAGGGCTACATAAAGAGGAAACAAAACATAGAGATAGAACGTGAAACTACTTTATTGTGTCAAGTTTCAAGAAGCTAGCACAAACCGTGTTGGATTTAGAGTTCCAAATACATCTATCAATATAGGAGAAAACAGAGTGAAACCTAAAAATTCAAACTGTTACTGGAAACGAACGCTTCAACATAGAAGAACGAAATTTGGGGAACCAAGTCTCCTTAGTTTACTGATCATTACCTGAAAGTATCATCCAGTTTGGGTGAAAAAATATTTGCTGAGATTTCTGGAGATTCGTAATTTTGGGAAGCTTGGCAACCCCTTTCCATGAAAGTGTTTCTCGCCAGTCACTGCTTAGGGCTACATCAAGAGGAAACAAAACATAGAGATAGAACGTGAAACTACTTCATTGTGTCAAGTTTCAAGAAGCTAGCACAAACCGTGTTGGATTTAGAGTTCCAAATACATCTATCAATATAGGAGAAAACAGAGTGAAACCTAAAAATTCAAACTGTTACTGGAAACGAACGCTTCAACATAGAGAATGAAATTTGGGGAACCAAGTCTCCTTAGTTTACTGATCATTACCTGAAAGTATCATCCAGTTTGGGTGAAAAAATATTTGCTGAGATTTCTGGAGATTCGTAATTTTGGGAAGCTTGGCAACCCCTTTCCATGAAAGTGTTTCTCGCCAGTCACTGCTTAGGGCTACATCAAGAGGAAACAAAACATAGAGATAGAACGTGAAACTACTTCATTGTGTCAAGTTTCAAGAAGCTAGCACAAACCGTGTTGGATTTAGAGTTCCAAATACATCTATCAATACAAGAGAAAACAGAGTGAAACCTAAAAATTCAAACTGTTACTGGAAACGAACGCTTCAACATAGAAGAACGAAATTTGGGGAACCAAGTCGCCTTAGTGTACTTATCATTACCTGAAAGTATCATCCAGTTTGGGTGAAAAAATATTTGCTGAGATTTCTGGAGATTCGTAATTTTGGGAAGCTTGGCAACCCCATTCCATGAAAGTGTTTCTCGCCAGTCACTGCTTAGGGCTACATCAAGAGGAAACAAAACATAGAGATAGAACGTGAAACTACTTTATTGTGTCAAGTTTCAAGAAGCTAGCACAAACCGTGTTGGATTTAGAGTTCCAAATACATCTATCAATACAAGAGAAAACAGAGTGAAACCTAAAAATTCAAACTGTTACTGGAAACGAAGGCTTCAACATAGAAGAACGAAATTTGGGGAACCAAGTCGCCTTAGTGTACTGATCATTACCTGAAAGTATCATCCAGTTTGGGTGAAAAAATATTTGCTGAGATTTCTGGAGATTCGTAATTTTGGGAAGCTTGGCAACCCCTTTCCATGAAAGGGTTTCTCGCCAGTCACTGCTTAGGGGTACATCAAGAGGAAACAAAACAGAGATAGAACGTGAAACTACTTTATTGTGTCAAGTTTCAAGAAGCTAGCAAAAAACGTGTTGGATTTAGAGTTCCAAATACATCTATCAATACAGGAGAAAACAGAGTGAAACCTAAAAATTCAAACTGTTACTGGAAACGAACGCTTAAACATAGAAGAACGAAATTTGAGGAACCCAGTCGCCTTAGTGTACTGATCATTACCTGAAAGTATCATCCAGTTTGGGTGAAAAAATATTTGCTGAGATTTCTGGAGATTCGTAATTTTGGGAAGCTTGGCAACCCCTTTACATGAAAGTGTTTCTCGCCAGTCACTGCTTAGGGCTACATCAAGAGGAAACAAAACATAGAGATAGAACGTGAAACTACTTTATTGTGTCAAGTTTCAAGAAGCTAGCACAAACCGTGTTGGATTTAGAGTTCCAAATACATCTATCAATATAGGAGAAAACAGAGTGAAACCTAAAAATTCAAACTGTTAGTGGAAACGAACGCTTCAACATAGAAGAACGAAATTTGGGGAACCAAGGCGCCTTAGTTTACTGATCATTACCTGAAAGTATCATCCAGTTTGGGTGAAAAAATATTTGCTGAGATTTCTGGAGATTCGTAATTTTGGGAAGCTTGGCAACCCCTTTCCATGTAAGTGTTTCTCGCCAGTCACTGCTTAGGGATACATCAAGAGGAAACAAAACATAGAGATAGAACGTGAAACTACTTTATTGTGTCAAGTTTCAAGAAGCTAGCACAAACCGTGTTGGATTTAGAGTTCCAAATACATCTATCAATATAGGAGAAAACAGAGTGAAACCTAAAAATTCAAACTGTTAGTGGAAACGAACGCTTCAACATAGAAGAACGAAATTTGGGGAACCAAGGCGCCTTAGTTTACTGATCATTACCTGAAAGTATCATCCAGTTTGGGTGAAAAAATATTTGCTGAGATTTCTGGAGATTCGTAATTATGGGAAGCTTGGCAACCCCTTTACATGAAAGTGTTTCTCGCCAGTCACTGCTTAGGGCTACATCAAGCGGAAACAAAACATAGAGATAGAACGTGAAACTACTTCATTGTGTCAAGTTTCAAGAAGCTAGCACAAACCGTGTTGGATTTAGAGTTCCAAATACATCTATCAATATAGGAGAAAACAGAGTGAAACCTAAAAATTCAAACTGTTACTGGAAACGAACGCTTCAACATAGAAGAACGAAATTTGGGGAACCAAGTCGCCTTAGTGTACTGATCATTACCTGAAAGTATCATCCAGTTTGGGTGAAAAAATATTTGCTGAGATTTCTGGAGATTCGTAATTTTTGGAAGCTTGGCAACCCCTTTCCATGAAAGTGTTTCTCGCCAGTCACTGCTTAGGGCTACATCAAGAGGAAACAAAACATAGAGATAGAACGTGAAACTACTTTATTGTGTCAAGTTTCAAGAAGCTAGCACAAACCGTGTTGGATTTAGAGTTCCAAATACATCTATCAATATAGGAGAAAACAGAGTGAAACCTAAAAATTCAAACTGTTACTGGAAACGAACGCTTCAACATAGAAGAACGAAATTTGGGGAACCAAGTCGCCTCAGTGTACTGATCATTACCTGAAAGTATCATCCAGTTAGGGTGAATAAATATTTGCTGATATTTCGGGAGATTCGTAATTTTTGGAAGCTTGGCAACCCCATTCCATGAAAGTGTTTCTCGACAGTCACTGCTTAGGGCTACATAAAGAGGAAACAAAACATAGAGATAGAACGTGAAACTACTTTATTGTGTCAAGTTTCAAGAAGCTAGCACAAACCGTGTTGGATTTAGAGTTCCAAATACATCTATCAATATAGGAGAAAACAGAGTGAAACCTAAAAATTCAAACTGTTAGTGGAAACGAACGCTTCAACATAGAGAATGAAATTTGGGGAACCAAGTCTCCTTAGTTTACTGATCATTACCTGAAAGTATCATCCAGTTTGGGTGAAAAAATATTTGCTGAGATTTCTGGAGATTCGTAATTTTTGGAAGCTTGGCAACCCCTTTCCATGAAAGTGTTTCTCGCCAGTCACTGCTTAGGGCTACATCAAGAGGAAACAAAACATAGAGATAGAACGTGAAACTACTTCATTGTGTCAAGTTTCAAGAAGCTAGCACAAACCGTGTTGGATTTAGAGTTCCAAATACATCTATCAATACAAGAGAAAACAGAGTGAAACCTAAAAATTCAAACTGTTACTGGAAACGAACGCTTCAACATAGAAGAACGAAATTTGGGGAACCAAGTCGCCTTAGTGTACTTATCATTACCTGAAAGTATCATCCAGTTTGGGTGAAAAAATATTTGCTGAGATTTCTGGAGATTCGTAATTTTGGGAAGCTTGGCAACCCCATTCCATGAAAGTGTTTCTCGCCAGTCACTGCTTAGGGCTACATCAAGAGGAAACAAAACATAGAGATAGAACGTGAAACTACTTTATTGTGTCAAGTTTCAAGAAGCTAGCACAAACCGTGTTGGATTTAGAGTTCCAAATACATCTATCAATACAAGAGAAAACAGAGTGAAACCTAAAAATTCAAACTGTTACTGGAAACGAACGCTTCAACATAGAAGAACGAAATTTGGGGAACCAAGTCGCCTTAGTGTACTGATCATTACCTGAAAGTATCATCCAGTTTGGGTGAAAAAATATTTGCTGAGATTTCTGGAGATTCGTAATTTTTGGAAGCTTGGCAACCCCTTTCCATGAAAGGGTTTCTCGCCAGTCACTGCTTAGGGGTACATCAAGAGGAAACAAAACAGAGATAGAACGTGAAACTACTTTATTGTGTCAAGTTTCAAGAAGCTAGCACAAAACGTGTTGGATTTAGAGTTCCAAATACATCTATCAATACAGGAGAAAACAGAGTGAAACCTAAAAATTCAAACTGTTACTGGAAACGAACGCTTAAACATAGAAGAACGAAATTTGGGGAACCCAGTCGCCTTAGTGTACTGATCATTACCTGAAAGTATCATCCAGTTTGGGTGAAAAAATATTTGCTGAGATTTCTGGAGATTCGTAATTTTGGGAAGCTTGGCAACCCCTTTACATGAAAGTGTTTCTCGCCAGTCACTGCTTAGGGCTACATCAAGAGGAAACAAAACATAGAGATAGAACGTGAAACTACTTTATTGTGTCAAGTTTCAAGAAGCTAGCACAAACCGTGTTGGATTTAGAGTTCCAAATACATCTATCAATATAGGAGAAAACAGAGTGAAACCTAAAAATTCAAACTGTTAGTGGAAACGAACGCTTCAACATAGAAGAACGAAATTTGGGGAACCAAGGCGCCTTAGTTTACTGATCATTACCTGAAAGTATCATCCAGTTTGGGTGAAAAAATATTTGCTGAGATTTCTGGAGATTCGTAATTTTGGGAAGCTTGGCAACCCCTTTCCATGTAAGTGTTTCTCGCCAGTCACTGCTTAGGGATACATCAAGAGGAAACAAAACATAGAGATAGAACGTGAAACTACTTTATTGTGTCAAGTTTCAAGAAGCTAGCACAAACCGTGTTGGATTTAGAGTTCCAAATACATCTATCAATATAGGAGAAAACAGAGTGAAACCTAAAAATTCAAACTGTTAGTGGAAACGAACGCTTCAACATAGAAGAACGAAATTTGGGGAACCAAGGCGCCTTAGTTTACTGATCATTACCTGAAAGTATCATCCAGTTTGGGTGAAAAAAATATTTGCTGAGATTTCTGGAGATTCGTAATTTTGGGAAGCTTGGCAATCCCTTTCCATGTAAGTGTTTCTCGCCAGTCACTGCTTAGGGATACATCAAGAGGAAACAAAACATAGAGATAGAACGTGAAACTACTTTATTGTGTCAAGTTTCAAGAAGCTAGCACAAACCGTGTTGGATTTAGAGTTCCAAATACATCTATCAATATAGGAGAAAACAGAGTGAAACCTAAAAATTCAAACTGTTACTGGAAACGAACGCTTCAACATAGAAGAACGAAATTTTGGGAACCAAGTCGACTCAGTGTACTGATCATTACCTGAAAGTATCATCCAGTTTGGGTGAAAAAATATTTGCTGAGATTTCTGGAGATTCGTAATTTTTGGAAGCTTGGCAACCCCTTTCCATGAAAGGGTTTCTCGCCAGTCACTGCTTAGGGGTACATCAAGAGGAAACAAAACATAGAGATAGAACGTGAAACTACTTTATTGTGTCAAGTTTCAAGAAGCTAGCACAAAACGTGTTGGATTTAGAGTTCCAAATACATCTATCAATACAGGAGAAAACAGAGTGAAACCTAAAAATTCAAACTGTTACTGGAAACGAACGCTTAAACATAGAAGAACGAAATTTGGGGAACCCAGTCGCCTTAGTGTACTGATCATTACCTGAAAGTATCATCCAGTTTGGGTGAAAAAATATTTGCTGAGATTTCTGGAGATTCGTAATTTTGGGAAGCTTGGCAACCCCTTTACATGAAAGTGTTTCTCGCCAGTCACTGCTTAGGGCTACATCAAGAGGAAACAAAACATAGAGATAGAACGTGAAACTACTTTATTGTGTCAAGTTTCAAGAAGCTAGCACAAACCGTGTTGGATTTAGAGTTCCAAATACATCTATCAATATAGGAGAAAACAGAGTGAAACCTAAAAATTCAAACTGTTAGTGGAAACGAACGCTTCAACATAGAAGAACGAAATTTGGGGAACCAAGGCGCCTTAGTTTACTGATCATTACCTGAAAGTATCATCCAGTTTGGGTGAAAAAATATTTGCTGAGATTTCTGGAGATTCGTAATTTTGGGAAGCTTGGCAACCCCTTTCCATGTAAGTGTTTCTCGCCAGTCACTGCTTAGGGATACATCAAGAGGAAACAAAACATAGAGATAGAACGTGAAACTACTTTATTGTGTCAAGTTTCAAGAAGCTAGCACAAACCGTGTTGGATTTAGAGTTCCAAATACATCTATCAATATAGGAGAAAACAGAGTGAAACCTAAAAATTCAAACTGTTACTGGAAACGAACGCTTCAACATAGAAGAACGAAATTTTGGGAACCAAGTCGCCTCAGTGTACTGATCATTACCTGAAAGTATCATCCAGTTTGGGTGAAAAAATATTTGCTGAGATTTCTGGAGATTCGTAATTTTGGGAAGCTTGGCAACCCCTTTACATGAAAGTGTTTCTCGCCAGTCACTGCTTAGGGCTACATCAAGAGGAAACAAAACATAGAGATAGAACGTGAAACTACTTTATTGTGTCAAGTTTCAAGAAGCTAGCACAAACCGTGTTGGATTTAGAGTTCCAAATACATCTATCAATATAGGAGAAAACAGAGTGAAACCTAAAAATTCAAACTGTTAGTGGAAACGAACGCTTCAACATAGAAGAACGAAATTTGGGGAACCAAGGCGCCTTAGTTTACTGATCATTACCTGAAAGTATCATCCAGTTTGGGTGAAAAAAATATTTGCTGAGATTTCTGGAGATTCGTAATTTTGGGAAGCTTGGCAACCCCTTTCCATGAAAGTGTTTCTCGCCAGTCACTGCTTAGGGCTACATCAAGAGGAAACAAAACATAGAGATAGAACGTGAAACTACTTCATTGTGTCAAGTTTCAAGAAGCTAGCACAAACCGTGTTGGATTTAGAGTTCCAAATACATCTATCAATACAAGAGAAAACAGAGTGAAACCTAAAAATTCAAACTGTTACTGGAAACGAACGCTTCAACATAGAAGAACGAAATTTGGGGAACCAAGTCGCCTTAGTGTACTTATCATTACCTGAAAGTATCATCCAGTTTGGGTGAAAAAATATTTGCTGAGATTTCTGGAGATTCGTAATTTTGGGAAGCTTGGCAACCCCATTCCATGAAAGTGTTTCTCGCCAGTCACTGCTTAGGGCTACATCAAGAGGAAACAAAACATAGAGATAGAACGTGAAACTACTTTATTGTGTCAAGTTTCAAGAAGCTAGCACAAACCGTGTTGGATTTAGAGTTCCAAATACATCTATCAATACAAGAGAAAACAGAGTGAAACCTAAAAATTCAAACTGTTACTGGAAACGAACGCTTCAACATAGAAGAACGAAATTTGGGGAACCAAGTCGCCTTAGTGTACTGATCATTACCTGAAAGTATCATCCAGTTTGGGTGAAAAAATATTTGCTGAGATTTCTGGAGATTCGTAATTTTTGGAAGCTTGGCAACCCCTTTCCATGAAAGGGTTTCTCGCCAGTCACTGCTTAGGGGTACATCAAGAGGAAACAAAACAGAGATAGAACGTGAAACTACTTTATTGTGTCAAGTTTCAAGAAGCTAGCACAAAACGTGTTGGATTTAGAGTTCCAAATACATCTATCAATACAGGAGAAAACAGAGTGAAACCTAAAAATTCAAACTGTTACTGGAAACGAACGCTTAAACATAGAAGAACGAAATTTGGGGAACCCAGTCGCCTTAGTGTACTGATCATTACCTGAAAGTATCATCCAGTTTGGGTGAAAAAATATTTGCTGAGATTTCTGGAGATTCGTAATTTTGGGAAGCTTGGCAACCCCTTTACATGAAAGTGTTTCTCGCCAGTCACTGCTTAGGGCTACGTCAAGAGGAAACAAAACATAGAGATAGAACGTGAAACTACTTTATTGTGTCAAGTTTCAAGAAGCTAGCACAAACCGTGTTGGATTTAGAGTTCCAAATACATCTATCAATATAGGAGAAAACAGAGTGAAACCTAAAAATTCAAACTGTTAGTGGAAACGAACGCTTCAACATAGAAGAACGAAATTTGGGGAACCAAGGCGCCTTAGTTTACTGATCATTACCTGAAAGTATCATCCAGTTTGGGTGAAAAAATATTTGCTGAGATTTCTGGAGATTCGTAATTTTGGGAAGCTTGGCAACCCCTTTCCATGTAAGTGTTTCTCGCCAGTCACTGCTTAGGGATACATCAAGAGGAAACAAAACATAGAGATAGAACGTGAAACTACTTTATTGTGTCAAGTTTCAAGAAGCTAGCACAAACCGTGTTGGATTTAGAGTTCCAAATACATCTATCAATATAGGAGAAAACAGAGTGAAACCTAAAAATTCAAACTGTTAGTGGAAACGAACGCTTCAACATAGAAGAACGAAATTTGGGGAACCAAGGCGCCTTAGTTTACTGATCATTACCTGAAAGTATCATCCAGTTTGGGTGAAAAAAATATTTGCTGAGATTTCTGGAGATTCGTAATTTTGGGAAGCTTGGCAATCCCTTTCCATGTAAGTGTTTCTCGCCAGTCACTGCTTAGGGATACATCAAGAGGAAACAAAACATAGAGATAGAACGTGAAACTACTTTATTGTGTCAAGTTTCAAGAAGCTAGCACAAACCGTGTTGGATTTAGAGTTCCAAATACATCTATCAATATAGGAGAAAACAGAGTGAAACCTAAAAATTCAAACTGTTACTGGAAACGAACGCTTCAACATAGAAGAACGAAATTTTGGGAACCAAGTCGACTCAGTGTACTGATCATTACCTGAAAGTATCATCCAGTTTGGGTGAAAAAATATTTGCTGAGATTTCTGGAGATTCGTAATTTTTGGAAGCTTGGCAACCCCTTTCCATGAAAGGGTTTCTCGCCAGTCACTGCTTAGGGGTACATCAAGAGGAAACAAAACATAGAGATAGAACGTGAAACTACTTTATTGTGTCAAGTTTCAAGAAGCTAGCACAAAACGTGTTGGATTTAGAGTTCCAAATACATCTATCAATACAGGAGAAAACAGAGTGAAACCTAAAAATTCAAACTGTTACTGGAAACGAACGCTTAAACATAGAAGAACGAAATTTGGGGAACCCAGTCGCCTTAGTGTACTGATCATTACCTGAAAGTATCATCCAGTTTGGGTGAAAAAATATTTGCTGAGATTTCTGGAGATTCGTAATTTTGGGAAGCTTGGCAACCCCTTTACATGAAAGTGTTTCTCGCCAGTCACTGCTTAGGGCTACATCAAGAGGAAACAAAACATAGAGATAGAACGTGAAACTACTTTATTGTGTCAAGTTTCAAGAAGCTAGCACAAACCGTGTTGGATTTAGAGTTCCAAATACATCTATCAATATAGGAGAAAACAGAGTGAAACCTAAAAATTCAAACTGTTAGTGGAAACGAACGCTTCAACATAGAAGAACGAAATTTGGGGAACCAAGGCGCCTTAGTTTACTGATCATTACCTGAAAGTATCATCCAGTTTGGGTGAAAAAATATTTGCTGAGATTTCTGGAGATTCGTAATTTTGGGAAGCTTGGCAACCCCTTTCCATGTAAGTGTTTCTCGCCAGTCACTGCTTAGGGATACATCAAGAGGAAACAAAACATAGAGATAGAACGTGAAACTACTTTATTGTGTCAAGTTTCAAGAAGCTAGCACAAACCGTGTTGGATTTAGAGTTCCAAATACATCTATCAATATAGGAGAAAACAGAGTGAAACCTAAAAATTCAAACTGTTACTGGAAACGAACGCTTCAACATAGAAGAACGAAATTTTGGGAACCAAGTCGCCTCAGTGTACTGATCATTACCTGAAAGTATCATCCAGTTTGGGTGAAAAAATATTTGCTGAGATTTCTGGAGATTCGTAATTTTGGGAAGCTTGGCAACCCCTTTACATGAAAGTGTTTCTCGCCAGTCACTGCTTAGGGCTACATCAAGAGGAAACAAAACATAGAGATAGAACGTGAAACTACTTTATTGTGTCAAGTTTCAAGAAGCTAGCACAAACCGTGTTGGATTTAGAGTTCCAAATACATCTATCAATATAGGAGAAAACAGAGTGAAACCTAAAAATTCAAACTGTTAGTGGAAACGAACGCTTCAACATAGAAGAACGAAATTTGGGGAACCAAGGCGCCTTAGTTTACTGATCATTACCTGAAAGTATCATCCAGTTTGGGTGAAAAAAATATTTGCTGAGATTTCTGGAGATTCGTAATTTTGGGAAGCTTGGCAATCCCTTTCCATGTAAGTGTTTCTCGCCAGTCACTGCTTAGGGATACATCAAGAGGAAACAAAACATAGAGATAGAACGTGAAACTACTTTATTGTGTCAAGTTTCAAGAAGCTAGCACAAACCGTGTTGGATTTAGAGTTCCAAATACATCTATCAATATAGGAGAAAACAGAGTGAAACCTAAAAATTCAAACTGTTACTGGAAACGAACGCTTCAACATAGAAGAACGAAATTTGGGGAACCAAGTCGCCTTAGTGTACTGATCATTACCTGAAAGTATCATCCAGTTTGGGTGAAAAAATATTTGCTGAGATTTCTGGAGATTCGTAATTTTTGGAAGCTTGGCAACCTCTTTCCATGTAAGTGTTTCTCGCCAGTCACTGCTTAGGGATACATCAAGAGGAAACAAAACATAGAGATAGAACGTGAAACTACTTTATTGTGTCAAGTTTCAAGAAGCTAGCACAAACCGTGTTGGATTTAGAGTTCCAAATACATCTATCAATATAGGAGAAAACAGAGTGAAACCTAAAAATTCAAACTGTTACTGGAAACGAACGCTTCAACATAGAAGAACGAAATTTTGGGAACCAAGTCGCCTCAGTGTACTGATCATTACCTGAAAGTATCATCCAGTTTGGGTGAAAAAATATTTGCTGAGATTTCTGGAGATTCGTAATTTTGGGAAGCTTGGCAACCCCTTTACATGAAAGTGTTTCTCGCCAGTCACTGCTTAGGGCTACATCAAGAGGAAACAAAACATAGAGATAGAACATGAAACTACTTTATTGTGTCAAGTTTCAAGAAGCTAGCACAAACCGTGTTGGATTTAGAGTTCCAAATACATCTATCAATATAGGAGAAAACAGAGTGAAACCTAAAAATTCAAACTGTTAGTGGAAACGAACGCTTCAACATAGAAGAACGAAATTTGGGGAACCAAGGCGCCTTAGTTTACTGATCATTACCTGAAAGTATCATCCAGTTTGGGTGAAAAAAATATTTGCTGAGATTTCTGGAGATTCGTAATTTTGGGAAGCTTGGCAATCCCTTTCCATGTAAGTGTTTCTCGCCAGTCACTGCTTAGGGATACATCAAGAGGAAACAAAACATAGAGATAGAACGTGAAACTACTTTATTGTGTCAAGTTTCAAGAAGCTAGCACAAACCGTGTTGGATTTAGAGTTCCAAATACATCTATCAATATAGGAGAAAACAGAGTGAAACCTAAAAATTCAAACTGTTACTGGAAACGAACGCTTCAACATAGAAGAACGAAATTTTGGGAACCAAGTCGCCTCAGTGTACTGATCATTACCTGAAAGTATCATCCAGTTTGGGTGAAAAAATATTTGCTGAGATTTCTGGAGATTCGTAATTTTGGGAAGCTTGGCAACCCCTTTCCATGAAAGTGTTTCTCGCCAGTCACTGCTTAGGGATTCATCAAGAGGAAACAAAACATAGATATAGAACGAGAAACTACTTTTTTGTGTCAAGTTTCAAGAAGCTAGCACAAACCGTGTTGGATTTAGAGTTCCAAATACATCTATCAATATAGGAGAAAACAGAGTGAAACCTAAAAATTCAAACTGTTAGTGGAAACGAACGCTTCAACATAGAGAATGAAATTTGGGGAACCAAGTCTCCTTAGTTTACTGATCATTACCTGAAAGTATCATCCAGTTTGGGTGAAAAAATATTTGCTGAGATTTCTGAAGATTCGTAATTTTGGGAAGCTTGGCAACCCCTTTCCATGAAAGTGTTTCTCGCCAGTCACTGCTTAGGGCTACATCAAGAGGAAACAAAACATAGAGATAGAACGTGAAACTACTTCATTGTGTCAAGTTTCAAGAAGCTAGCACAAACCGTGTTGGATTTAGAGTTCCAAATACATCTATCAATACAAGAGAAAACAGAGTGAAACCTAAAAATTCAAACTGTTACTGGAAACGAACGCTTCAACATAGAAGAACGAAATTTGGGGAACCAAGTCGCCTTAGTGTACTTATCATTACCTGAAAGTATCATCCAGTTTGGGTGAAAAAATATTTGCTGAGATTTCTGGAGATTCGTAATTTTGGGAAGCTTGGCAACCCCTTTCCATGAAAGTGTTTCTCGCCAGTCACTGCTTAGGGATACATCAAGAGGAAACAAAACATAGAGATAGAACGTGAAACTACTTCATTGTGTCAAGTTTCAAGAAGCTAGCACAAACCGTGTTGGATTTAGAGTTCCAAATACATCTATCAATACAAGAGAAAACAGAGTGAAACCTAAAAATTCAAACTGTTACTGGAAACGAACGCTTCAACATAGAAGAACGAAATTTGGGGAACCAAGTCGCCTTAGTGTACTTATCATTACCTGAAAGTATCATCCAGTTTGGGTGAAAAAATATTTGCTGAGATTTCTGGAGATTCGTAATTTTGGGAAGCTTGGCAACCCCATTCCATGAAAGTGTTTCTCGCCAGTCACTGCTTAGGGCTACATCAAGAGGAAACAAAACATAGAGATAGAACGTGAAACTACTTTATTGTGTCAAGTTTCAAGAAGCTAGCACAAACCGTGTTGGATTTAGAGTTCCAAATACATCTATCAATACAAGAGAAAACAGAGTGAAACCTAAAAATTCAAACTGTTACTGGAAACGAACGCTTCAACATAGAAGAACGAAATTTGGGGAACCAAGTCGCCTTAGTGTACTGATCATTACCTGAAAGTATCATCCAGTTTGGGTGAAAAAATATTTGCTGAGATTTCTGGAGATTCGTAATTTTTGGAAGCTTGGCAACCCCTTTCCATGAAAGGGTTTCTCGCCAGTCACTGCTTAGGGGTACATCAAGAGGAAACAAAACATAGAGATAGAACGTGAAACTACTTTATTGTGTCAAGTTTCAAGAAGCTAGCACAAAACGTGTTGGATTTAGAGTTCCAAATACATCTATCAATACAGGAGAAAACAGAGTGAAACCTAAAAATTCAAACTGTTACTGGAAACGAACGCTTAAACATAGAAGAACGAAATTTGGGGAACCCAGTCGCCTTAGTGTACTGATCATTACCTGAAAGTATCATCCAGTTTGGGTGAAAAAATATTTGCTGAGATTTCTGGAGATTCGTAATTTTGGGAAGCTTGGCAACCCCTTTACATGAAAGTGTTTCTCGCCAGTCACTGCTTAGGGCTACATCAAGAGGAAACAAAACATAGAGATAGAACGTGAAACTACTTTATTGTGTCAAGTTTCAAGAAGCTAGCACAAACCGTGTTGGATTTAGAGTTCCAAATACATCTATCAATATAGGAGAAAACAGAGTGAAACCTAAAAATTCAAACTGTTAGTGGAAACGAACGCTTCAACATAGAAGAACGAAATTTGGGGAACCAAGGCGCCTTAGTTTACTGATCATTACCTGAAAGTATCATCCAGTTTGGGTGAAAAAATATTTGCTGAGATTTCTGGAGATTCGTAATTTTGGGAAGCTTGGCAACCCCTTTCCATGTAAGTGTTTCTCGCCAGTCACTGCTTAGGGATACATCAAGAGGAAACAAAACATAGAGATAGAACGTGAAACTACTTTATTGTGTCAAGTTTCAAGAAGCTAGCACAAACCGTGTTGGATTTAGAGTTCCAAATACATCTATCAATATAGGAGAAAACAGAGTGAAACCTAAAAATTCAAACTGTTACTGGAAACGAACGCTTCAACATAGAAGAACAAAATTTTGGGAACCAAGTCGCCTCAGTGTACTGATCATTACCTGAAAGTATCATCCAGTTTGGGTGAAAAAATATTTGCTGAGATTTCTGGAGATTCGTAATTTTTGGAAGCTTGGCAACCCCTATCCATGAAAGGGTTTCTCGCCAGTCACTGCTTAGGGGTACATCAAGAGGAAACAAAACATAGAGATAGAACGTGAAACTACTTTATTGTGTGAAGTTTCAAGAAGCTAGCACAAAACGTGTTGGATTTAGAGTTCCAAATACATCTATCAATATAGGAGAAAAC